>NC_034193.2:40224171-40537921 GCF_002021735.2 Oncorhynchus kisutch
TTTGTTGTTGATCTCCACAATTTCCGAATGCCTGAAGGTACCACGTTCATCTGTACAAACAATAGTACACGAGTATAAACACCATGGGAACACGCAGCCGTCATACCGTTCAGGAAGGAGACGCGTTCGGTCTATGGAAATCAATCCCAGAACAACAGCAAAGGACCTTGTGAAGATGCTGGAGGAAGCAGGTACAAAAGTATCTATATCCACAGTAAAACAAGTCCTATATCGACATAACCTGAAAGGCCGCTGAGCAAGGAAGAAGCCACTGCTCCAAAACTCCATAAAAAAAGCCAGACTACGGTTTGCAACTGAACATTGTGACAAAGATCATACATTTTGGAGAAATGTCCTCAGTTCTAATGAAACAAAAATACAACCGTTTGGCCATAATGACCATCGTTATGTTTGGAGGAAAAAGGGGGAGGCTTGCAAGCTGAAGAACACCGTCCCAAATGTGAAGCACGGGGGTGGCAGCATCATGTTGAGGGGGTGCTTTGCTGCAGGAGGGACTGGTGTACTTCACAAAATAGATGGCATCACGAGGGAGGAAAATGTGGATATATTGAAGCAACATCAAGACATCAGTCAGGACGTTAAAGCTTGGTCACAAATGGATCTTCCAAATGGACAATGACCCCAAGCATACTTCCAAAGTTGTGGCAAAATGGCTTAAGGACAACAAAGTCAATGTATTGGAGTGGCCACCACAAAGCCCTGACCTCAATCCCATAGGAAATTTGTGGGCAGAACTGAAAAAGCATATGCGAGCAAGGAGGCCTAGAAACCTGACTCAGTTACACCAGCTCTGTCAGGAGGAATGGGCCAAAATTCACCCAAGGCAATGCTACCAAATACTAATTGAGTGTATGTAAACTTCTGACCCACTGGGAATGTGATGAAAGAAATTAAAGCTGAAATAAATCATTCTCTACTATTATTCTGACATTTCACATTCTTAAAATAAAGTGGTGATCCTAATTGACCTAAGACAGGGAATGTTTACTAGGATTAAAGGTCAGGAAATGTGAAAACTGAGTTTAAATGTGCTGAACTTCCAACTTCAACTGTATGTATTAGGTCTGAGGACTAACAGGTTAAAGGCAGACTAGTGTATGTAGTGCTGCTACATCAGACACAAAAATGTGGAACTGTGACAATGCAATAAATATACTGCTAAAGCAGGAAAGAGGAAGGTGAGAACAAAGCCACTGATGTGTTCTGAATGACATGTGCTCTTCAGCTTCCTCATAGCTTGCATAGTCTTGCATTATATTCACATTAGATTTCTTAGAGGTTCAACCCGGTGGCCCGGGTGGGTGGAGATTTAACTTTAGGACTAATTAGATGGTTTAAAATCAAAATGTGCAAATTCCACCCACCTGGGGCACATTATGGAACAAGTCCAGAGCAGAAAGCCTGTTGATTTGCATAATTTACTATGTCTGAAAGCACAATTTGGGAATAAAAACATATAATATTAGTCTAATTGCAGGCAGCCATGTAATGTGCTTGTACAGTCAGTGTGACTGGTATTTTAGAGAATGGGCCTTTTCCTCTCCCATCACCCCAACTCCCCTCTCACCTCTCCAGCCCTGCCCAGTTCCAGCTCCACCAGGGCCACGGGAATGTTGGCGGCACCCCCTCTGCTGGCTGAGGTCTGGAGGTCCACCCTCCAGGTGAGGCCCTTCAGGCCGGGCTCCCAGCGGCTCTGGCCCAGCAGGCTCTCCCTCACCCGGGCCCGATGGCTCTTCCAGAACCGGGAGAGGGCGGCCGCCTGCTCGGCGCTCACACTCCCCGTGCCCTGCTTCCTGGTCTGGGCAGTCAGGAAGGCTTCCAGCTGGGCCTGGTCCATGTTTGCAGCGGCAATGGACTGAGAAGGGGAGAAGAAAACAAGCAGAGATTTGTTAGTCTAACAAAGAGGTTGAAGTTTTTCTTGTTGTATTATCTTGGCCTGGTCAAGACAGAAATTTAGACACAATGTCATCTCCACATCAAGTTGCTACCATGCGGTGTTGCTGCCTTGCCGTGATGTTGTCGTCTTAGGTCTCTTTATGTAGTGTTGTCTCTTGCCGTTTTGTCCTGTTTAATTTATTATCCCAGCCCCTGTCCCGGCAGGAGGCCTTCTACATTTTTGGTAGGCCGTCATTGTAAATAAGAATGTTCTTAACTGACTTGCCTAGTTACATAGGTTATAAAAATAATAATAATAATAAAATAAAAAGGACAAAGGGAAGTTGACATGTGTTTACACAGGTGTTCTAGTGCTGCCATCTAGTGACATGTAAATCTCAGCCTGTAGGGAAGACAAACTGATCTATCATTGAAAACCACCGTTCTCAACATGAATGAAGTTGTCAACATGAATGAATCCACACACCATATGCTAGCAATTTATTTACAATGCCACGTGTACAAATTAAATTAACTGATTGAGCTGAAAGCTTTGTTTTGGTAAGATTTTATAGACACAGACAATTAAAGACAATAGAGAAACAGGGTTCGAACATATGGGCTGCAGGACGAGGTTGAGCATTTGAAACATGTAACTATTTGTTACCTATTGCCTAACCCCATAATAATGTAGCTGGTTACGTTTCTCAATCAACACAAGATGAATCAGGTGGGAATGATGTCCAAATGCAAAGTTGACAGTACCTTTAAAAGACCTTTCATCTTTTCATGCATCGCGCAAAACTCCTCCTGCGTTAAGTCTGGATAAAGTTCATTTTTCAAAAGTTCCTCTGTTATTTCAGCATTATTATAATACACTATTTGTGCTATTCCATTCAGCAAACCGTTCAAAGATTTGGTTGTTTCGACATCCGCCATGTTTCAGCCCCACGGGTCACGTGACTCCTGTCATATGTATACCCGCTCATTGGTTGTTTTTCTCACCATACTCACGCACATAAATCGCTGATTGGCCTACATATCCTCGAAAACCCATACACACACACCAATCATCGTTGAAAGCGACGTGAGGTTGATTCAAAAAAGTAGTCTTATATAATTAATACCCAAAATATAGCATAGTTGAAAACAGTATTTCTTTTTGGACTTTAGGAACCTTTGACAAACTAAATAGAACATGACAAGTATGTTAATTGTTGAACAGTCTCAAAATCAGTCTTTAATGTTTATTTATTAACATCAATAATACAGTGGTGAGTCTTGAAATGAGATAATGAAAAACATAGTAGCGTCAAGTTACAAATGGCGTCACTGCACGTGTTTGCTACATTTTATGTAGCTAAGTACAGTCTTGCATTGTGTACTTACGGTATAAATGAGGTTTAAGACAATTGCATTAGGTTAGTCCTAATTACTGTACTTAATTATAGAATGATACCCGTAAAACACTCACTAGAAGGACACAGAATAGGTACAACAAGAACCCTATCTAGTATGTATGAGTGTGTGTGTGAGAGAGAGAGAGAGAGCGGAAGAGAGAGCGCACGTGCGTGCGCGTGTGTGTTCATGGCAACATAGTAACAGTTACCGCAGGCTGTTTTTACAATTTGACATCGCATCTGTAACGTCAAACACCTATTTTATAGTTTGTGAATTAATGTATCAGCTAATAATAATTGAAAAAATACTTTTGAGTGTTTGAATAAACAAAGGTTCACAAGCTACTGACCTCAATTTCTTCAACTCCGATCATAAACTACTATGAAGTTTGAGAGCAGCATTACATGCAGAATGAGGTTAGAATAGGTTGAGTTTGTGGCTCAGAAAATTAGGATGGTAGAGTGGTTAGTTTGTATTGGGTTGTTATAGGTTGTGACAGGATCAGGAAACAGGTATCTGGCTTCAGTCCACTCAATCAGGTAGTGGACAACGTTGTGGAACTTTCACATAGAAATGCATACAAAAGTATAGGACACCCCTTCAAATGAGTTGATTCGGCTATTTCAGCCAAACCCGTTGCTGACAGGTGTATAAACACAGCATGCATTCTCCATAGACAAACATTGCCAGTAGAATGGCCATATTGAAGAGCTCACTGACTATCAACGATGTCACCTTTCCAACAAGTCAGTACGTTCATTTTCTGCCCTGCTAGAGCTGCCCCTGTCAACTGTAAGTGCTGTTATTGTGAAGTGGAAATGCCTTGGACCAACAACGGCTCAGCTGAGAAGTGAAGCTCACAGAATGGGACCGCCGAGTGCTGAAGAGCGAAAAAATTGCCTGTCCTCAGTTGCAACACTCACTACGAGTTCCAAACTGCCTCTGGAAGTAACATCAGCACAATAACTGTTCGTTAGGAGCTTCATGAAATGGGTTCCCATGGCCAATCAGCCGCACACAAACCTAGAGTGTGGAGGCTCTTATAGCAGCAAAGGGGGACCTACTCCATATTTAATACCCATGATTTTGTTATGAGATGTTCAACGAGCAGGTATCCGCATACCTTTTGGTCATGTAGTGTAGCTATATTGTGTTATACAGGCATGTCATGTAGTAGTAGGGTTAACATTTTGTTTTCCTCTCCTCTTTCCTCTCTCTCCTCCTTCCTCTCTCGCATCCTTCCTCTCTCTCATCCTTCCAATATTTTCAGGTGTATGGATGGCTAACGTTAAAACATTAAATGTAATGGGACACCTCAACTCGTCTGGCTCTGGTAGGCCTTGGCCCAGGCATGGGCTTTACCTGCTCCACTGGTTCTCCATAACTACGTCAAATTCGACAACAATGGTGACCTGCTGGCGCCGTACAACCCCAAAAGGAAGAAGTTCGGCTTCCATCACTCCGATAACCGCCTCGAGTGTGACGGTTACTGTTGGCAACTGCTTCCCAACCAGAACTTTCCGTACTATGAGATGGGCAACCTGAATACCCCAGGGGCAGATGACTTGCTATCATACGTTACGCAGAACTACGAAGGACACCATGATGACAGCAGTATGGACCGTATCATCATCAGCCTTCACCCCGACCCAACATGAGGATGTGAGGACCTTTGATCGCCAGAAGACCTATCGAATCATTAGGGATTTGGTCAGGCTCATCCGTAATCTGGAGCTGGGGGAGCTGCTAAGGCAAGCTGGGTACCTGGTGCCCAGACCGATTATGTTTGTCAAAGCAGTCAAGCGGCAAGAAACTCCAGCTCGAAGCCACACCACCGTTTATCAACCAGCTATCAGCCAACCTGACCGGGTCAACATCAAGGGGCCATCAACATCAAGAGTCCCAGGCCAACACCATCAAGGGAGTCTGTGATTGACATGCCACATGACTCAATGCCTCGTAAGAGCAAAGGAAACATGTGGACACAGAGTCATGTTTCTGTCAGTATCCCTGAGAACAGAGACTCCCATAAGCCTCAGCCGGAGAGGCGATGCTGTGTCATTCTGTAGACTGGGCCAAAGAGTCAAAAGAGTTGTGCTACTTCCTCTTACAGGATGAATTGGGAAAATAACCATGGACATCATTTATTGCGGTGCTCCTGTAAGTAAGTTTACTGTGCAATACTATTGTAATTACTCATTATTGTTACACTGTAGCTACAGCAGTGACCCTTAACCCTAAGTAACTTTTTAAACAATTATTTAGAATAAAGTAATTGTTTTATTTAAAAGGATTTATTTCAACATACAATGACTTTTTAATATGTGTAGATTTCTTATAGATTATAATCAACCTCTATACTTCTAGTCTAAAGAAAACTACAACACAGCCCAGTTACCTGGTTTGGAACAGAATACAGAACCTGTTCCTGGTTTGGAACAGGTTTGGAACAGAATACAGAACCTGTTCCTGGTTTGGAACAGAATACAGAACTTATACCTGGTTTGGAACAGGGTTGGAACAGAATACAGAACCTGTTCCTGGTTTGGAACACAATAAGCTACATTGGATGTAAATGGAGCTATGCTTGCAAAGACTGACAGCCCAAAGACTGACAACTAGGACTCCAACCTGGGTCTGTAGACTGTTGGTCCATCACCCAAAACAGTTGGGCTAAGCCAATAGATCCAAACCGCTTCTCAAAATAACTGTGATATGTTGAAGGTATACATGGTTTGTTTACAAAGACTCAAATGACATCAAAAATATAAGTATGGAGTAATACAACCTTACATTTTAGATGAAGCTTTTCGATAGGTGTATCCAAGTCAAATGATATACTCTTGTAAATTATATGTTAACAGTTCAGTGAAATGTCTGCAAACTTTTTTCAGCCGCACACAAACCTAGAATGTGGAGGCAATACATATTTTTTCAAAGGCCTTTTATTTACCTAAATCCTAAGGGGGATTCCCCTAGCTAGACCTTTAGGATGCCCAAGGATTAGAACAATTTGTACAATAAATTAATTTGTTCCATATGCTGTACGGGGCTTAATGTGATGTCTCAAGGTATTTTTTGTAACTATTTGACATGAAATAGAATATTTGTTATCTATTGTCTATGAATTTCTACTGTCTATGAATTTCAGTGTGGTTACAGTTCTTCAGTCCTATCCCTCAGGTTTTTACCAAACAGTAGTGGGGTACCCAGTTTGTTATTATTTGAACCGTAGATTGCCCTTTAATAATCGTAATTCTCTTTCACTAATGCAACTGTACATAGTTGATTTTCTGTAAAACCAAGGCCAATAGTTTATCAAATTCCCACAGTCTTGTAACAGCTCTGTTCTAATTGGTTAAACAGCTTATTGTTTAGATTCAAATGGCTAAAGGGCTCTATTCAATTCATATCGGCTTAGTTCAGCGTTACAGCATGATCGAAATTTGAGGGCAAATTTCAGCGGAGACCGCGCGTTAACGGTAAACTCGGCATATGTCGTCTCAATGGGAAATTACCTTTACATTTCTATCTCGCAATCTGTAACTCTTCAGCGACACAGATTGAATAGAGCCCTACGGTAAATTGCTCCGATAAAAAGCTGATAAAAAAAAGTAAGACCATTTTTTCCCCACCTTTATTTAACCAGGTAGGCCAGTTGAGAACAAGTTCTCATTTATAACTGCGACCTGGCTAAGATAAAGCAAAGCAAACCACAAACCGACGCCACACCTTATAGATGAGTAAAATGGTTTTACAAGCTGATACAAAAGTTTCACAAACTGGTACAAAGTGTCAACGTAGACTCATTATGAAGCATTCATTCAGAATGAATTAGTTAGAAATCACAAGCCAACTGTTGATAAAAGGGAATAAGTCACCATTAGTGCATTAGCGATCAAAGAAAGCATACATTAAATCGACCCATCTATTTCCCACTCTTTATTCTCTTCGCTTAAAGATAGCACTGAGAACTATTGACCAGTCAGAACATACTGTAGTTCCTTGATTGTGCCTGTGTTATAGTTCCCAGGTGTGGGATGCTATAGGCAGATATGTAATGAAGAGAAAGAGAGAATTAGCTTCTTTAACTTGGTTTCTATTCCAATGCATTTATTAAAGTTTCTTATATTCAAAATGTGTGTTTAATTCAAAATCATCTCATTACACTGTATATTGTAGAAAATGACACGTTTACATTCATTTTGTCACGCCCTGACCTTAGAGATCCTTATTATTCTCTATGTTTGGTTAGGTCATGGTGTGACTCTCGTGGAAAAGTCTATGTTTTCTATTTCTTTGTTTTTGGCCGAGTGTGGTTCCCAATCAGAGGCAGCTGTCTATCATTGTCTCTGATTGGGGATCATATATAAGTTGTCATTTTCTTTGTGGGATCTTGTTTTCTGCTTAGTGTCTGTGCTTTTCGTTTTCACATTTGTTATTTTGTATGAGTGTTTTTTGAATATTAAAATGAATACTTTCCACGCTGCGTCTTGGTCCACTCTTCATTCAACAAACGAGAGCCGTTATACATTTAAAGAGATTCACATATTTATTCTCATATCAATTGAAATCCCTTTTTCACAAGCAGTAGTTTATAACTGTAACGATGTACGCTGAGAGTCGGGAAGTAAGTTCAGGGAGTGAACACATTTAAATAATAAATAAACAAAACAAGAAACACAAACAGCGCACTGACATGAAACAGGAACAATGACGACTGGGGAAGAAACCAAAGGGAGAGACATAGAAAGGGCAGGTAATCAAGGAGATGATGGAGTCCAGGTGAGTGTCATTATGCGTGTAACGATGGTGACAGGTGTGCGCCAGCATGAGCAGCCTGGTGACCTAGAGCACACTTGACAATAACGACTGTGTATCTTTGTGTGTATCACACCTGCTGTGATTTATACAAGGTCAAAGTTCAATTATTACGTCAAGGATGGTCTATTTATAGACGGTTTACAATATACATTCTGTTACAGTGTCAGAAGGTGGTCAGTCTCGATTTCTCAAATCACATTGTTTCATAATAACCTCATCTCCATTCAGTTTTTATTGAATATGTAGTTTAATGTCACCAATGAACGGGACTAGAAACTTGTACAGTAACAAGAACTGTCATAGTGAAGAGTTCAGCTGACCTGGACAGGGAGACTGTTGGGAACTTCATCTTTCAGATCAGACACTCTGAAACACAGCAGTACTTAGACCTCCAACTTTTATCCATTTAGCAGCAGACATAATCACAATAACTTATAAATCCGAAAGGAACCTGTAAATATGTCTAAAAAGTTGCAAACCAGGTCTAATGGCACTTGGCAGTGCCCTGGTCCGTCTAATAAAACGTATCTTATCAATTAGTCTGTCACAATGGGCAGTGCACACGTCAGTTGGCATGCTGTTGAACACCTTCCCATATCTTCCATACATCAAATATGAAGATTGAAGCACGGGAAAACGACCCACCTAACCACGTTGCGTTGGCTGATGTGAACGTCACCCTCCTGGATGAGAATGACAACAGTCCCCAATTTAAGAGCTCCAGGTACGAGGGCAAGGTCTTCAAGAACCAAACGGTGGGGATGTTGGTTACCCAGGTGAGATGGTTTCTAACCTTGCACCTCAATTCGTCACTGTGTTTGGTAAGGGTTTTTTGTCCGAGGCATGTGCAACGTGGGAAACACATGATAGCCTTTTTCATCAGCTGATGTCACCACACATATCCACAGGAACACGACTGTAAACAGGAAACAACGGTACTGCTTTGTCACCACATGCATTTTATGCCATGTGATTGGTAGGTTTTATGCCATGTGATTGGTAGGTTTTATGCCATGTGATTGGTAGGTTGAAGCAGCAGATCTGGATGCTGGTGCTAATGGACAGGTCAAGTACTCAATAGAGTTTGGGAACCTGGAAGGATTTTTCTCCATCGATGAAAACACAGGCGAGATAAAACTGGAAAAGAACATTCCTCTGGAGGAGAACAAGGTCCTTCAGTTCCCTCTCTATGTGGCAGCAAGAGATGGTGATTAAAACCTGTTAAGGCTACCCCCCTACTTTTAATAATGACATATCAGGCAATTTCCGGCCATCCGTTCCCCTAGCGGGATGTATGTCCTAGACAGGTTATAGGTACAATCTCTGTCTACAGAACTTGAAGGCACTGTCATGTAAACAATTTTGTTGAGCGCATTGTAGTGTGGAACTAATCTGAATGTAAAGTTGAGAAAATATGTAAATGAACCCAAGCAACTCAAGAAAACATACTATAGCCTAGCAGTCATAGCATATATACACTGTAGACTAGAATAATATGAGAGGAATAGTGTATATCTACAGGAGGCTAGTCAGGTCAACAGCTGGAGATTTGGTTATGGGTTCCCACATTTTTTGGGGGCCCAAAGTGACTGTGGATGTTCTCCTCCTGTCCTGTAGGGGGCGGAATTTCTCATTCCTCCACGGTGCTGGTGGAGATCCTGGCACCTGGAGATTCCAAACCCATGTTCATCTTGAGCACCTACCGTGGGAGCATAGAGGAAGAGACGGATCCAGGGGCTGTGATTGTCAAGGTGAACTTCCCCAGATCCATTAAATTCTACTTCATCTGAAAAAACAACCAGATCGATCCTATAACATTTTTGTCACCCCAAATACAGGTGACCTTCCTAACAGTAACTACAGTAGTTCCCGTGACGCTTCAGGTCCTGACAGACGCCGACAAGTTTGCCATCGACTCCAAAGGCGTTTTTACCTCTAAGGTCAAACTGGACTATGAGACCCAAAGGAACTACTCAGTCCAGATCTCAATCTCGGATGGCACAAGCAGCGATGAGGCAACCATCGTGGTGCTAGTGATTGACATCAATGACAACAGCCCCGTGTTTGGCGCCAGCTCTGTGACACACCCTGTCCCGGAGGATACAGAGGTAGGGGCCAACCTCACTGCCATGACCGCCAGGGACGCGGACGACGGCTTCAACAGGGAGCTCCGCTATGCCCTCTGGGGAGGTGAGGGGAAGTTCACTATCGACCCCAAAATGGGGATGGTGTCCCATGGCTGGGGTGCTGGACAGAGACCAAAGCCGAGTTCAGCCTGGAGGTGGTGGCTCAGGACCAAGGTCGTCCAGCTCTCTCCCTCTACCGCCACCCTGCTCATTCAAGTATCTGACGTCAACGACAACGTTCCAAGTTTCTCCAAGACAGAATATGAGGTTGAGGTCTTAGAAACAGAGTCCGTGGGAACGACACTGGTCACCCTAGAAGCGGTGGACCTTGACGAAGGCACAAACGGTGTAGTGACCTATAGTACAGTGCCTTGCGAAAGTATTCGGCACCCCTTGAACTTTGCGACCTTTTGCCACATTTCAGGCTTCAAACATAAAGATATAAAACTGTATCTTTTTGTGAAGAATCAACAACAAGTGGGACACAATCATGAAGTGGAACGACATTTATTGGATATTTCAAACTTTTTTAACAAATCAAAAACGGAAAAATTGGGCGTGCAAAATTATTCAGCCCCCTTAAGTTAATACTTTGTAGCGCCACCTTTTGCTGCGATTACAGCTGTAAGTCGCTTGGGGTATGTCTCTATCAGTTTTGCACATCGAGAGACTGACATTTTTTCCCATTCCTCCTTGCAAAACAGCTCGAGCTCAGTGAGGTTGGATGGAGAGCATTTGTGAACAGCAGTTTTCAGTTCTTTCCACAGATTCTCGATTGGATTCAGGTCTGGACTTTGACTTGGCCATTCTAACACCTGGATATGTTTATTTTTGAACCATTCCATTGTAGATTTTGCTTTATGTTTTGGATCATTGTCTTGTTGGAAGACAAATCTCCGTCCCAGTCTCAGGTCTTTTGCAGACTCCATCAGGTTTTCTTCCAGAATGGTCCTGTATTTGGCTCCATCCATCTTCCCATCAATTTTAACCATCTTCCCTGTCCCTGCTGAAGAAAAGCAGGCCCAAACCATGATGCTGCCACCACCATGTTTGACAGTGGGGATGGTGTGTTCAGGGTGATGAACTATGTTGCTTTTACGCCAAACATAACGTTTTGCATTGTTGCCAAAAAGTTCAATTTTGGTTTCATCTGACCAGAGCACCTTCTTCCACATGTTTGGTGTGTCTCCCAGGTGGCTTGTGGCAACCTTTAAACAACACTTTTTATGGATATCTTTAAGAAATGGCTTTCTTCTTGCCACTCTTCCATAAAGGCCAGATTTGTGCAATATACGACTGATTGTTGTCCTATGGACAGAGTCTCCCACCTCAGCTGTAGATCTCTGCAGTTCCTCCAGAGTGATCATGGGCCTCTTGGCTGCATCTCTGATCAGTCTTCTCCTTGTATGAGCTGAAAGTTTAGAGGGACGGCCAGGTCTTGGTAGATTTGCAGTGGTCTGATACTCCTTCCATTTCAATATTATCGCTTGCACAGTGCTCCTTGGGATGTTTAAAGCTTGGGAAATCTTTTTGTATCCAAATCCGGCTTTAAACTTCTTCACAACAGTATCTCGGACCTGCCTGGTGTGTTCCTTGTTCTTCATGATGCTCTCTGCGCTTTTAACGGACCTCTGAGACTATCACAGTGCAGGTGCATTTATACGGAGACTTGATTACACACAGGTGGATTGTATTTATCATCATTAGTCATTTAGGTCAACATTGGATCATTCAGAGATCCTCACTGAACTTCTGGAGAGAGTTTGCTGCACTGAAAGTAAAGGGGCTGAATAATTTAGCACGCCCAATTTTTCAGTTTTTGATTTGTTAAAAAAGTTTGAAATATCCAATAAATGTCGTTCCACTTCATGATTGTGTCCCACTTGTTGTTGATTCTTCACAAAAAATACAGTTTTATATCTTTATGTTTGAAGCCTGAAATGTGGCAAAAGGTCGCAAAGTTCAAGGGAGCCGAATACTTTCGCAAGGCACTGTATCTGTACGACATGAAGACTATTGGCTATATATAATATTGGTATATCGATTACGGTATATCAATGACAATATATATAATCGATGAAAATATATAATGGTGATACATAATGGTGTTTATCATATGATGATATCAACAATCTGAAAATATTTCAATACATCCATCCCACTAATACATTTCTGACAAACCTAGGAATGATAAGCCGACACGCACCATTAACATATCTCTGGGTTATCCTTTTAGGGTGGATTCTCGAGTGGTCACTTTGTATTTACAAGTGATACCTTCAACATAAACAAACAAGGTGTTGTGTCCCTGAAGAGTGACGTCACCTTGGACAGAGAGACAAAGGATAACTACGTTCTACAGGTATACCACGTCATGTCAAACAGCATGTGCTTTAGCTGCGTCTCTCATAAGATCTACACCCAAATATAGGCCCCAATAAAGGTCGGGTCTACTTCCATAAATGTAATCCATGTGGAGGAGGGAACATTTTTCTTAACGATGGGCAAGGACACAGCTGGAGGAGAATCTCTCTCTTCCTATCACCCTGACCTTAACTCTACCCCAAAGTAAACATTGTCTTTGCTCATGTTGTTAAGTCATATAGGTGATAAAAATGTACAATGTGGATAGGCAAATGTGACTTAAGATGCTCAGTGAGACCATGAAGGTCAGCAACGTTATGCGTTGGAGTCAACAATGTTACGTTTTGTCAACTACGTTACCTGTTAAGATCTTACCCCTCTCACTGTGTTCAGGTGGTGGCGGTGGACAAAGATGGGCTGAACGCCACAGCCCAGCTCAACATCACCGTTCTGGACTACAATGACAACACACCCCAGTTCCCTACTCTTCCAGACCCCATCCCACCATGACTGGGAATACATATATGCATCTGTTAGTCACAGATACAGTACTTTAAACATTTTTTAGGGGCATGGGTCAGAAAACCAGTCAGTATCTGGTGTGACCACCATTTGCCTCATTGCGCGACATCTTCGCATAAAGTTCATCAGGCTGTTGATTTTGGTCTGTGGAATGTTGTCTCACTCCTCTTCAATGGCTGTGCGAAGATGCTGGACATTGGCGGGAACTGGAACATGCTGTCGTACACGTCGATCCAGAGCATCCCAAACATGCTCAATGGTGACGTGTCTGGTGAGTATGCTGGCCATGGAAGAACTGGGACATTTTCAGATTCCAGGAATTGAGTACAGACCCTTGTGACATGGGGCTGTGCATTATCATGCTGAAACATGCACGCATTGAAGCTGTTCTGGCAGCTCGTAGTGGATGTATATAAATAAATGAGCCAACATCTCAAAGCATAGCCAAGGTGATTTGTCCACACTGATGCTGACATGGAGGAGCATGAAAATATAGCCAAATGTTTAATTACATAAATAGGCCTAAAGGCAGTGATGTTTGACAAATATAATTTAAGATAATTAACATTAACGTAAAGGCTCGTTCTGCTGACATACTCAAGGCACGGTTCGTTCAGATCAAATGGTCACAAGAGCTGCTAGAAAGGCCAGTGCCTGTTGCGCACCACACACGTCAACCACCTTGAAATCTGAACAGAGGTAATCAGCATTTTATAACTAAAACTTCATGGTTTAAAACCTGGAGGTTTTAAGTAATTTTGAGGCATGTCTTACCTTGCTCCAAAGTAGCCTAGTGAAAATCAGACCATGAAATGTTGAGGGATTTTTATAAACAGTTCCTTATACCATTGAGCAGCATTTCTAGCATGTTCTACTGGGTTTCTATCAACTTCATTTCAGTTTCCAGCAGCCCAAGACAATCCTAGTTATACTAGCAACCAATGCTAGTTGCATCTTTAGATCTCCCCTCTTCCTAAATGTTAATATCGGTCACATAGAACCACTGACGTACTGTGCACTTTTTGGAACGGCTCCCTCCAATTGCATTTTGGAACATTCCAGTGAAGCCTATACTGCATTGTGCGCAGTGCTGCGCTTACCATGGGCCGGTCCAAAAGCATATTTTGCAGTGGGGGATACGATGATAAAATGAGGAACTGATTCTGTGGTGCAAAGCCAGAAAGACAGTAGCTGCTTGGCGCTTTACAGTGGGAAATCAAACTAATCATGGCATATTAACGGGGGGTTCAAATTGACGTGTTTCTAATAACCGTCCCGTCCCCATCCCCTCCGCAAGTGAGCGTGTTAGCATCGGCCTGCTAACTGTCAATCGCCGTGGACCCATATGTTCACTTGGCTACGCATGCCTCTCTCTAATATCAATATGTCCTGGTTAGTGATTACTGTCTCACTGTGGAGCCTCTAGCCCTGCTCAATATGCCTCAACCAACCATGTTGCTTCACGTCCTACATATGCGATGACATCACCTGGTTTAAACGTCTCAAGAGACTATATCTCTCTCATCATTACTCAATGCCTAGGTTTACCTCCAATGTACTCACATCCTACCTTACCTTTATGTACACTATGCCTTGAATCTATGCTATCATTCCCAGAAACCTGCTCCTTTTACTCTCTGGTCCGAACGTGCTAGACGGCCAGTTCGTATAGCCTTTAGCCATACCCTTATCCTACTCCTCCTCTGTTCCTCTGGTGATGTAGAGGTTAATCCAGGTCCTGCAGTGCCTAGCTCCACTCCCACTCCACAGGTGCTCTCATTTGTTGACTTCTGTAACCGTAAAAGCCTCGGTTTCATGCATGTTAACATAGAAGCCTACTCCCTAAGTTTGTTTTACTCACTGCTTTAGCACACTCTGCCAACCTGAATGTCTTAGTCGTGTCTGAATCCTGGTTTAGCAAAACCACCAAAAACCTTAATCTCCATCGCTAACTATAACATTTTCCCCACAGATAGAACTGCCAAAGGGGGCGATGTTGCAATCTACTGCAAAGATAGTAATACAGAACTCTGCAGGCTATCCAAGTCTGTACCCAAACAATTCGAGCATCTACTTCTAAAAATGTATCTTTCCAGAAACAAGTCTCTCACTGTTGCCGCTTGCTATAGACCTCCCTCTGCCCTCGATACCATATGTGAATTGATTGCCCCCCATCTATCTTCTGAGCTCGTGCTACTAGGTGACCGAAACTGGGACATGCTTAACACCCCGGCCATCCTACAATCCAAGTTTGATGCCCTCAGTCTCACACAAATGATCAATTAACCTACCAGGTACAACTCCAAATCCGTAAACACGGGCACCCTCATAGATATCATCTTAACCAACTTAACCTTCAAATAGACCTCTGCTGTCTTCAACCAGGATCTCAGCAATCACTGCCTCATTGCCTGCATCCGTAATGGGTCTGCGACCAAACGACTCTCCTTCCAGACTCAAATTAAGCATCTCCAATCCAAAATGAAATCTAGAATTGGCTTCCTATATCGCAACAAAGCATCCTTCACTCGTGCTGCCAAACATAACCAAGTAAAACTGACCATCCTACCGATCCTCGATTTCGGTGATGTCATCTATAAAATAGCATCCAACACTCTACTCAACAAACTGGATGCAGTCTATCACAGTGCCATCCGTTTTGTCACCAAAGCCCCATACACTACCCACCATTGCGACCTGTACGCTGTCGTTGGTTGGCCATCGCTTCATTTCTCACCGGTCACCCCGAAAAGACAATTCCTCCTTTGGTCGTCTTTCCTTCCAGTTCTCAGCTGCCAATGACTGGAACGAACTGCAAAAATCTCTGAAGCTGGAGACTCACATCTCGCTCACTAGCTTTAAGCACCAGCTGTCAGAGCAGCTCACAGATCACTGCACATAGCCCATCTGTAAACAGCGCCCAGTATCTCTACTTGCACATTCATCTTCTGCACATCTACCATTCCAGTGTTTAATTGCTATATTGTAATTACTTCGCCACCATGGCCTATTTATTGCCTTACCTCATTTGCACTCACTGTATATAGACTTTCTTTTGTTCTACTGTATTATTGAATATGTTTTGTTCATTCCATGTGTAACTCTGTGTTGTTGTATGTGTCGAATTGCTGTGCTTTATCTTGGCCAGGTCGCAGTTGTAAATGAGAACTTGTTCTCAACTAGCCTACCTGGTTAAATAAAGGTGAAATAAAAAAAAATTAAGTTCCACAGCTGCCTGAAGGGTCCCTGTGTAAAAGTGGTCTTCAGTAACCCTGTAACAAATCAATACAACATTTTTACAGAGAGGATGATTATGATAAAATACCATCACACACACCAGGATTGGGTAACGTTGAGTACACCGCATGTCCTCCTCTCAAGGACAGTTTCAAGACTGTTTCAAAACACTGACCTAGCATTGGGTTGTGCAGGACTTACACCATATGTTAACATTGTTACGGTATAAAGCAAAACCAGACGGAGCAAAATTAAAAACAAGAGCAGAGCTGATAATAGCGGCCATTAGTGTCGCAGTCCACCCAAAGACTTCTCTCAAAACTGCTGCAGTCTACGGACCAGGTTTCCCTTGAAAACATACATCCATCTAAATGGGACACGATTGATTTGATAAAGACACGGTTCAATTCAAATGATTGTGGTTCTTCACAGCAGTGTAACGTGTGGCGGAATAAGTCCGGAAACATTCTAATAAACCTTACGAGGACCGGAGGACGGTGAAGGCTGTAACGGTAATCCAAGGATGTGCGAGGACGCTATAGAACAAAATGATCATAGCTCATTTGTGGTTCAGTTCATAATTATTCAGATTACAATTTTTATTCATTGATCCTATAATCAAAATAAATAAAAAAAGAAACAAAACAACCAGAAGAAGAAAGAATGACAATAGATTCTGGAATGTATTTTCAGTAAATAAAATAAAGCTCCAACTGTTACACCAAGACTGCTTTATTTCACCCACAGATATCGTGTCAAATAAAGCACCATTATATATATATATATATATATATATATAGTTTTCATATACACCGCCAGGCAACAACTAGAGAAGATTCTTTACAGAATCAAGTTTCTTGTGGTTCTTTTTCAATGTACAGGTAAACTTAGTTTGGATATTAACCACAGAAAAAAGCAAGGCAACTTTTGCCTCTCATCAAGTACAAAACTGGCACAGAGGACACCATTTTATACAGAGTAAAAATGCAATCAAATTAAATTGCATACAGAAGAGACTAAAATTCCTGTAAACCTTTCCCCGTTACAGCAACCTCAAAACAAATAAATCACTTCAAAAAGAACTCGGAAATCGGTAAAAAAATTAATTCTTTTTCGTCCAATGGATCGGCGGCTGTGCATGTTTATAGTCATTTGGGAGCATGCTGTCTAGAGCCTTCTTCTGCCATTGAAGCTGGGGAGGAGTGATTGCGTGACAAACCGGAGCACAAGAACTGATAGAAGCACGTCAGCAGAGGCCAACGCAACACACACACAAAATGGAAACAAAAACGAAAGGATGAAAACAGGGAAAGAAAAGTGTTAAACGAAAGAGCATAATACACTTAGAGGGAAAAAAAATAACAGACAAAAAAGATTTTTAAAAAGGGCTCATAGCGCTGAGAGCAATAATGGGGATGTCACGAGGCGGCGGAGCACGGCCCTTTCGCAGATAGTTTTGTAACCACGGCGATAGTGGCCTCCACTGTCCTGTAGAGCATTTCCAGGGTGTCCGGAGGCGGGGCAGAGTTCGTCAGAGCCTGCGAGGGGGCGTGGCTACTGCACCCTGGGACCTCTGGCCCCTCTCCTGCCAGGCCCAGGGCAGATGGGAAGGCCAGGTCCTCCGAGGCTCCGCAAGTCTTAGAGCCCGTCTCCCTCTCCTCCTTTGTCTCATCCATTGCCGCCGTTGCTTCCCTCCTCTCTTCCTCCTCCGCTCCTGCCATGGCTGCCTGCTGAGTCTGAGACGACTGCGGCTCCTCCCCTCCCTGTCCGCTGCCGCCGTACGACAACTCTCCCGTCTCCGGGAGGGAGGAAGAGGATGATGATGAGGAAGAGGAGGAAGAGGAAGCCTCCATCTTCTCCTCCTTGGGGGAGGCGTCCCCAGGGGGTTGGCTGCAACTGGTGGCAGCAGTAGGATCCGGTGAGGGCGGGTCGTGCTCGGTTCCCGGGTCGATGAGGGACGAGGAGTCCCGAGTCTCTGTGTCCGAGGTGCTGGTGGGAGTCAGTGCCTCCTGGTGCTCCGGCTTCAGCTCGACACATGGGGGGAGGGAGGAGGAGGTGGCGGCTGCGCAGGTGGGTCCGGAAACGGTCACACCCCCGGTGCTGGTGCCGGCGCTGGTTCCTTCCCCGGGGCCGTCGTCGCTACTCATCCGCCGGCGCTTCACTGGGGTGGCGCCCTCCTCCTCCGCTAAAAGACAGAAGAAACTCGGGTGATTAACCTTCACATCTGTGTACAGGTAAGTACTACCATTAGCATTTTCAACTTCAATTCATCATTTCCCAACGAGTTTAAATGACACAGTGTAAGCAGATAACAGGGTTGGACTAAGTGACACCACACATTGACTACCATCAATGCGTTTACATTTTTCAAGTTTGTGACAGTATACTGTATGTGTCGTACCTTTGGCCTTGCGGTCCTTGGCCTCCTGTTCGAGCGCGCTGCGTTGCTGCACACAGGCGCTACACTTGGACAGCAACTCCTGCAGGGCCGGACCCAGAGCCGGGTCCAACGCCTGGGGGGTGTGTATGGACAACATCAACGCCAACGCACGCAGGTCCTGCAAAGAGGGAGGGAGAGGGACAAAAGAACAGTGATTATCTAGTATAGAAAAGCATTTGAACAGGGAATGACAATCTAGTAAGGCATGACTATGGAATTAACAAGTAAGCATGAATAAGGCCCGAGTAGAGCGTGAAAAAGGGATGAATAGCATGTAAATAGGGCATGAATTGCATTAGAATAAGGCATGAATAGTGCACTAACAGAATGTGAATAAGGCGTGAATAAGGGGTACTGACAGCGTTGAGGAGGCCGCTGGTCTTGCTCAGCTCCAGGCGGTGCGAGGCCAGCTCGGGCTGTAGGCTGCGGTACTCATTCAGCAGGTTCGTCACCAGCAGACTGATCAGGTTGGCGCAGCTGGGGCCTGACAGCACCTGGCTCTGGACCTGAGAGATGACACACACACACACACTTACGGTCATGCACTCGAAAGGCCCATCAACATGGCAAGGTTGTCAACAAGTAGCAAGGTTAGCCTGAGTCCCAGATCAGATTATGCAGTCTTGCCAACATCATTGCGGTCATTTGAAGTTGACAAGACGGCAAAACAGATCTGGGACTCAGGCTATCTGGGACCAGCATGACACCTTGGTAGAGCGTCAACATTGGATGCATACATGAAATGACACGCTATAAAAACTGGCTAAAGCAGAGGCTGTCGGTGTTGAAATAAACGGATGGTAGCGGTGGCTCCAAGATGGCTACCTTGTGCAGGAAGCAGGTGAGGAAGGAGTAGGCCATGTTGTTGTTGAGGAAGGTCCTCTCGTCCATCAGGATGCACTTGATGTACTCGCCGAATGCCGGGTCCTCGCACAGAAGCTTCACACAGGTCTTAGCCAGGGCCGACTACAGAACAGCACAGCAAGATGGTGGTGACAACGACCAATTATATTTTGTGCGTTACGTGTGTTTGTAGATTTGGATGTGTGTTAAGTGTGTTTTGCAAGTGAGAGAAATAGTACACATTTGTGTCTGAGTGTTGTGTGTGTGTGTGTGTGTGTGTGTGTGACTGTATTGGAGTGAGCGTGTTAAAGTGTGTGTGAAAGCGTGTGATATTTACCTGAGACTGGCAAAGCTCCGTCCACAGCTTGGGGAAGAGGGCCAAGTGCAGAGGCAAGCCCTCGTACGCTATCAGGACACCTGGAACCAGAGAGACATGGTCACATTGGCGACACACCAGATACACACACACACACAGCCTTTTTAGTCATTAGATAGAGTAACATTAGAAACGCATCCACACACACTCACTTAGTTTGACAAGGGTCTCTGTGAACTTCTCGCAGTTGATGGCGACTCGACACAGCAGGTGGATGAACTGGTGGTAGGAGAGAAAGTAGTCTAGGAGCATCCGGTCATACACCTCATCTTTACCCTGAGAGAGAGAGCGAGAGAGACATGGAAGTTGATGATCCTTCTCAATGAAAGCAGGAAGACCACACTAGCGCAAATATACACATGAAATGAACAGACCTTGAAATTGCAAAGAAACATGCATACATAAACCACTTTATTTACTTCAGCGGTGGCCCTTATTGGGGTACCGTTTCCACTGATCCAACCATGATTGTAACCAGGTAGGACAGATGGTCTTATCTTAAATGAACCTTTACTTAGCCAGGTAAGCTATCAAGAACAATCTCCCTTACAACAACAACAACCTGCGGTGAGATTTCCCCCAAAACATAAACATCCTCTTTAGCACAAAGACCACTGTTCAATCAAACTTGCCATGATCTTGGTGCCAAAGATGGTCTTTACGTTAAGAAAATGACAAACTGGCCAAGAGACATGAAGCAGTGGTAGTATTCAGAGACACACACCTTGCTGGTCTCCACCATGGAAGGCAGGAGGCACATGTTGAGTTCAGGTCTGGGAGGCCGGATGTTGTTCTTGCCTCCCATCAGCTTGATGTTCTCTCTGCAGGGCAGGTAAGGCCCAAAGGACACTGTGTACAAAAGAGAGTCACATTCAGACAAATCCTACCTGGTCTTACGCAAATCTACAGCAACATTTACGCCAATGGGAGATCGTGGACAAAAATACGTTTTTTTTTTGTTGTTGTCACTTTCTAGATATGTGTAGGACAGTTGAGTGACTGCCTCAGGCACGGAGAGGTCAGGACAGTCAAAGACTCCCCCGGTACTCTGGCATGCACTTGGAGAACCAGAGGCTACAGACAGAGCCAGGGTCCTTAGGATAGCATGCTGTGTAGTATTATTCGTCGGCATTGTTTCCCTGATCGCTTGCGTTTGTCCTCGTTAACTTTCGTCAGTACATAAGACGAGCTCCAAGTGTAGCAGCTTGGAGGGGGGCACTCACTGGGGATGTTGCTGTGGTGGTAGGTGCAGTGGTTGTGCTGCAGGAAGGGCACCAGAGTGTGCAGGAAGTCATGGGGACTCAACAGGACCAGCTCCTTCAGAACATCTGGGGGGGGGCAGAAATAACCAGGAACTACTAGTGACATCACATCTCATATTACATACAACAACAGGTACTCCCTCCAGTGATTGTAATTGTTTCAAAGGTCTATTGTATACTCTATGTGGAATAGTTTAGAGGGGAAAATGTGGTCAAATATTATCCAAACTGTTTGCGTGTTCTTACCCAGGCAGGCGTTGCGGAGCTCCGGGGGGCTGTAGGAGTTGAGGAGGGTGAGCAGCTTGTGGGCAAAGTCGATCCTCTCCTGCCACTGGATAAGAGCCTGCTTCACATCTACAGGAGAACAACACAGGTTACACAGAGACTTTACAGGGTCCCCTAAATAAAGAAAGGCAAGTCACTGAGCTAAACAAAAGGCTCCGACAGAAGAACACAGGGCTTATTCACATGGGGGTGGGGGGGTGAATCCTAACTTTCACTTCAGTCATGCATTGATGTCAAATGTTCTGTCTCCCATTGACTCGGAAATGAGGTTTTGCTACAAGGTAGGTGGTCGGCGTAGAATCACTTTAGATTCTACAGAACAATAAAAAGAAAGTTGCCAACAAAAGCCACGATAATGACTTGAGTTTTTTAAAACTTCCTGTTGGAAGACATTCTGGTACTTGCAGTCAATAGCGTAATCCAATACAACATAAATACGTACTGATGGTGGTCTTCTCTCAAATCGCCACATGAATTCTAATACAATTACTCTTACATATGTAAATAACTCAAATAAAAGATTTTTAGGATACAGTGGAACGAATTAACTGTAAAGATGAACTCCGTACCCCATTACGGTTACAACATCCAGAGGGGGAGGGAAGGTAGTTTTTGCTGACCTTTGCGCTGCAGATAGGGCCGCGTGGCCTTGAGTACCGACAGGAAGATGGACAGCAGCTCCACCAGGTCCCCGGTCACATGACACGCTGTGGCCTCGTGGTACATCATGTGCAGGGTGTTAAACGACTGCAGGAAGTGGAGGGAGAGCGCGAGAGGGGCACGTCAAATGACAAACCGTTGCCTACGCTAGAACCCTACGAAATTAACGTTCCAACACTTTATAGTAAAATATTATTTTACTGGATACAGTTCACAATGAAGAAACTTCATCAAACTACCAACATCATGTGTAGGGTGTTAGACAGCAGGATGGAGAGGGGGGGGGCACGTCAAATGCCCGGTAACGATTTATGCAACAGCTGACACTCTTTACATTGAGAAACATAAAAAATAAAAATATATATTTTTTATATCGGATACTGAATAATACTACATTAAACGCTAATATTATTTACACTTTGAACCCTTGATTTCCGCTATCTGAGTGATACAAGAGACTTGGAAATGTGGCAACACGAGACGAACCCCAACCCCACAACTAACTCAAAATGATAATATAGAAGCCAGTGAAATGAAGCCATGTATGAACGGTTCGTTATAAGCCTAATAACCATAATTAGTGCAGAATGTCCTGACGTACCTCTGTCATGAGGATGAGTCCTCTGTTGAAGACCACCAGTAGTCTGTCCTCGTCGTTCTCCAACAACACGCGGAAGGCACTGTGACGGACACAAAACACAGTTACACTATATCATGGACATATACCGTAGTTCACAGTGCTCTCATCTCAAAAGTAAGACCGTGCCCATTTGATTCTCTAAAAGGCATCAGACATCTCTCTGGTTAAGTTGCCGTGAGTTCATAAAAAATAAAAAAAACTCTGCAGATGCTTCGTATCTGGGCCGTGTTTTAGGGCATGCAACGGAATTTAAAAAAAACAACGTTTTGCAACAAATGATTGTGTCCTATTGGACCATTCCAGGTAGTCCCTGTTTCAGTCCATTTTCTTCAACGTGGTGCCTGATGAACATGATCCTGGTGGCAAGTGTGTGTGTGCGATCCCCTCTCTGTGTGTGCACGTGCGATCCCCTCTGTGCCTTTTGTGGAGCGATGGGTAACGATGCTTCGTGGGTGACTGTTGTTGATGTGTGCAGAGGGTCCCTGGTTCGCGCCCGGGTACGGTCTAAAGTTATACTGTTACATCCCCTGTGCGCGCCATCCCCCACCCCCGTGCGCTTGCGATTTCCCCCACCCCCGTGCGATTTCCCCCCACCCCCGTGTGCACGCGATCCCCTCCGCGATGGGTAACGATGCTACGTGGGTGACTGTTGTGTGCCGAGGGTCCCTGGTTTGCGCCCGGGGACGGTCTAAAGTTATACTGTTACATCCCCCTCCGTGTGCGCGACCCCCTCTGTGTTACCTGATGAGTGTGGTCCAGCAGGAGCGTCCGTCCAGGCAGCGGAGGTAGCAGCTGATGGTGGTCTTCTTAAACTGCTTGACGTCCTCCAGCTCCTCCTCCCTCATGTCCGACCGCTGGGCCACAAACAGCTGCATCAGGTTGAACAGCTCCTCCACCGCCTGCAGGGGGACAAACACACAGACAGTGGTCAGAGATGTAGGGGGACAAACACACAGACACACCAGACAGTGGTCAGAGATGTAGGGGGACAAACACACAGACACACCAGACAGTGGTCAGAGATGTAGGGGGACAAACACACAGACACACCAGACAGTGGTCAGAGATGTAGGGGGACAAACACACCAGACAGTGGTCAGAGATGTAGGGGGACAAACACACCAGACACACCAGACAGTGGTCAGAGATGTAGGGGGACAAACACACCAGACACACCAGACAGTGGTCAGAGATGTAGGGGGACAAACACACAGACACACCAGACAGTGGTCAGAGATGTAGGGGGACAAACACACAGACACACCAGACAGTGGTCAGAGATGTAGGGGGACAAACACACCAGACAGTGGTCAGAGATGTAGGGGGACAAACACACAGACACACCAGACAGTGGTCAGAGATGTAGGGGGACAAACACACCAGACAGTGGTCAGAGATGTAGGGGGACAAACACACCAGACACTGGTCAGAGATGTAGGGGGACAAACACACCAGACAGTGGTCAGAGATGTAGGGGGACAAACACACAGACACACCAGACAGTGGTCAGAGATGTAGGGGGACAAACACACAGACACACCAGACAGTGGTCAGAGATGTAGGGGGACAAACACACCAGACACACCAGACAGTGGTCAGAGATGTAGGGGGACAAACACACCAGACACACCAGACACTGGTCAGAGATGTAGGGGGACAAACACACCAGACAGTGGTCAGAGATGAAGGGCGACAAACACACCAGACCGTGGTCAGAATGTAGGGGGACAAACACACCAGACAGTGGTCAGAGAGGCAACAGAGACAAACGCAAATCAACCTCATACCGGAGTCAGAGAGACTACGTAGAAACATCTCAGAGGCCTAGCCCCTACTCCCTACTACTATCCATCCCTCCTCATGAAGTGCTTAGAGGATGATAGTGGACAAGGCACAAGGGACTAATGAATCGCCTGAGGGGGTCATGGTCACAGGCAGTATAACAGAGGCATAAGATAAGTCGACCTGACTCAGTAAGAGAGAAAAAAAAAGACAGACGGACAGTCACACGAACAGACAACACACACCAGCACCCAGTCAATCAGGTCATCTTCCCATTACACACAAAGGGACAGAGTCAGTCAGTCAGCTGGACCACCCACCCCTGGGTACTGGCTGGCGTGCGGCGTCAGGTTCTTGAAGGCCCACTGGATGTTCTGGTGCGAGGCCAGCTGGCGGGTGAAGGCGGGCGACTGCTCGCAGCACATCCTCAGGATGCCGTAGTACGCCGGCAGCATTCCCCGGTTGAACAGCACCACCTGTTGGTAAATCATTTCAGGCAGGCTTTCAGACTCACCTCTAGCAACTGGCCCACCTTCATTCTTTGGCGGTTGTGCTTCTGCTAGAAACATTTTGTACATTTTCAATGTGTTCCTGGACAAATTGCTCAGAAAAAGATAAGTTCTCTCCTCTCTCTTTGCCAGTGGAAGGCGCTTCTTTCACTGAAGGTGATAACTATTGAACTGTTGGACGTTTTTTAATAATTAGGGTTTGCAGCTAAAATGTATTATTTCTACCTCCTGGTCGTCGTGGTCGGCCAGGATGTAGTTGAAGGCGATGTTCTTAGTGACCACGGGGTTCTGGACGACCAGACGGACATTCTCGGGACACTCCATACACACGTTGTACCAGAAGGAGAGGAGGGCCTGCTTGTTGTGGTTAGTGGCAATGGCTGGTTCAGACAACTTGGGCTGAGAGGGGAGGGACATGGAGAAAGATCAGAGAAGTTTGATTACTGCAACCCAATTATTTCATTACTATCACTAGTTATTATTCAATAAGGTGTGTACAGGTGAACACACCACAGAGGAAGAGAAAAAGGAACCAAACAAATCTAAATTAAACTAATAGACTTCATTTTCATGCCTTGAGATGAACCAAAACGCATGTATTTAATTATTCTAGTGTGGTGCAGTGAATGCACAAAGAGACTAACTTCTAAATGACTAATGTGACAAATCTAATCCCACTCTCATTCAGCACACTCAATTCTTCCCAAAGCAGACAAAGCCCTTTCAACACCCCCCCCCCCCACTCACCT
Source organism: Oncorhynchus kisutch (assembly GCF_002021735.2). Taxonomy (NCBI): domain Eukaryota; kingdom Metazoa; phylum Chordata; class Actinopteri; order Salmoniformes; family Salmonidae; genus Oncorhynchus; species Oncorhynchus kisutch. Next base: position 40,250,088 of record NC_034193.2, read on the forward strand.
GGAAGAGGTTCCACAGGTCCATGAAGTAACCGGAGAACATGAGCTTCTCCGTCTTGGAGATGAGGCAGTAGGTCATGAAGCTGAAGTACTGCACCAGCTTGGTGGTCCCATGCACCGCCGCGTCCACGTAGAGCTTGGCCCGACCCAGCAGGCCCAGGAGCAGGTTGTACACCTGGTACAGGAGCAAAAGGGAAAGACTACAGATATTTTTCTGTATTTTTCATTTTCACACAAAATAAACACAACTTCAAAACAGTTCCTGTGAAACACGTACACTTCCATCTAATCATTGTACATACTGTATCTTGTCAATAAATTGTATTATGTAAGTCTCCTTCACGGGTTGTAAATTACATCCACTTCTCCGTTTCAATAAAATATCTGTACTTGAAGTCTTTGAACTAGAAGATATCTAAGCAGGTGATCAAAAAATACCAGCAAATGGATATTATTGCCAAGACCTGATTGTTCGAAACGTCACTGATGATGGAAACCGTTTGACTTGAGCCCATTATAATTGTATAATAAGCTCATTAGTAGTAGTCTTGTTATGGATTTGGTTGTTGGAGCTTGTTATTGTAGCGGCAAAGGGGAAGCACAGAACATGTAGGTCTCAGGTCAGACACTGTTAGTGCTGTATATTAAGATGCTAAGGAAGTAGGTAAAAGAGCAACAGTTGGGTTGCTGTTGAGCTAAGTTAGTTTCTGAGGGACAAGGGCAAGGAGAGGACAATAGTTGGGTTGCTGTTGAGCTAAGTTCGTTTGAGGGACAAGGGCAAGGAGAGGACAATAGTTGAAGAGAGAGGAAACATCTGCGAGGGGGGCCAGAGGGGCGCCAATGACACTAACTGCAGCTTTCTCTCTCTCACAGACACACCGGACCACAAATGTTCTGGACACTAACAAAGAGGCACAGACCTAGTTTCCGCCCAGCAACAGAGACTAATTGTTTATCTTAGACATACAAGAAGGGGAAATCCGCCTAGTCGGGGTATAAATACATGCTTGTGTAACTTGCATGCAGGGTCCTTGCCTCTCTGCCGCCCTAGGCGAGACACACACAAAAAAAGGACCTTGGCTGGTGTTTACTGGGGTGCAGCCTACCATGTCGACCAGCCATGGAATTTTATGAATGCCCATACACCCGGGTAGGCCCACCATTTGTAAAACAGGCCATTGCATTGGCTTTATTGGTCCTGTGACTAATACATTTGGCTATTTAAGCTCAGAATGTCAGCTACCCAACTTCATCAGGAGTTATCCTGAGCCTATTTGCAATGTGTTTGTACAACACGTAATATAAACTAAATTCAAGGAGAGCCGCACACTCCAGGAGCTCAGATGCAATAATTTAATGTCCAACGTGTCGACAGATCCTACCCGTCTTCATCAGGGTAGAATCAACACGTAATGCAGAAATATTTGATTTTTTCGCTATGGTCAACTTGTTAAAAATACACAAACTTGAAACCACTGATCATGACAAAGGGGGGGGAAACTCCTGGACAACAGTTGTGATTGTAGATTCTATATTGTCCATGTTACTTTGACCTGTCCTGTTTTCAGGATATGTTGTTTGTTAACGTGACAGCGCATTTGTCGTCGTCGATTGGGCGCCATTTATTTTGATCAGAGAAACCTGCACGATGTAAAAAAAAGTGTCTGTCTTAATACATTGTCGTACGTTTTGATCTCCAGCCTGTTGGCAACAGAAAAGGCCACATACTCTTTCTACGATATGACACGTGATTTATGTTCGATTTTCTTTTTGACGGAACGTTGGTGGCTCGCCGCATCGCAGCAACAGCACCCTGGAGAAGTGCGCTGGGAATGGACAAGTGAAATATTTCACGCCCCCGTCTTTGACAAAGTGGGCACTGCTCATCACAGGGCGGCATCAGAGCACACCTAAAAAGCCCATATGCCACTGGTGGAAGAAATTGTAATTGTTTTTGGCCAGAATTCCGTGAGGTTTTATGTGTTTTTTGTTGATGCGCCTTGGTCAGTTTAGATCAGAAAATGGCGCCCTCAGTCAGTCTGCCGCCATAGGCGGACGCCTAATCCTGCCCAACGCGCAGGCCGGCCATGCTTGCATGTTACGCTATTTAGCTGAAGCATCCATCTGGGTGAATAAATCTGGTTTGAGCATTTCTCAGTATCCGACTGTACCTGGAGTAGAACCTAAACACGAATAAAAACACAGGGAGGAAAGACTGCAGCGTGTAACCGTACCTGGTGGAGCACCACGGTGGTGTCGGGGGACAGGGGCAGGTCCCGCGTGGGGATGTGGAGGGAACGCGTGGAGCGGAACATTTGGCGGAACGAGTTGCTGGGAATCAGGGAGACCAGGAGGTAGGCTGCCGCTGGAGGGTCAGAAAGAGAATTTCAGAGTTGGAGCAGCGTTTAGCCTAAATGTCTGTCTTTTAAAAAAATGTTTCTAGGCTAACTACACACAATCGTTCTTTTGCTAGAGTGAGAAGAGAAGGATGGGGATGAGTGCAGTGGACAGCAGTGGTACCTAGCTCTCTGTTGGTTCTCTGTGAGAGGTGGGGATGGAAGCGAGAGAGGGAGTAACATATAAAACAAGTTGAAAAGGGCACTTAAGGAACCTGTTTTAGGGGATTGTTTTATGGGGAGAGTTTTGTAACCTACACTATATATATTTTTATTTTACCATTATTTAACCAGGTAGGCAAGTTGAGAACAAGTTCTCATTTACAATTGCGACCTGGCCAAGATAAAGCAAAGCAGTTCGACACATAACAGAGTTACACATGGAGTAAAACAAACATACAGTCAATAATACAGTAGAAAAATAAGTCTATATACAATGTGAGCAAATGAGGTGAGATAAGGGAGGTAAAGGCAAAATAAAGGCCATGGTGGCAAAGTAAATACACGCGCAACGCCAAGCAATGGCTGAAGAGGTGTAAAGCTCGTTGCCATTAGACTCTGGAACAGCGGAAACTTGTTCTCTGGACTGGTGAATCACGCAGTCCGACGGACTAATCTTGCTTTGGCGGATGCCAGGAGAACACGACCTGCCCCAATGCATAGTGCCAACTGTAAAGTTTGGTGGAGGAGGAATAATGGTCTGGGGCTGTTTTTCATGGTTCGGGCTAGGCCCTTTAGATCCAGTGAAGGGAAATCTTAAAGCTATAGCATACAATGACATTTTAGACAATTCCGTACTTCTGACTTTGTGGCAACAGTTTGGGGAAGGCCCTTTCCTGTTTCAGCATGACAATGACCCTGTTCTGCCCCTGAACAAGGCAGTTAACCAACTGTTCCTAGGTGGTCATTGAAAATAAGAATTTGTTCTTAACTGCCTTGCCTAGTTAAATAAAGGTAAAATAAAATTTAAACAAAGCGAGGTCCATACAGAAATGGTTTGTCGAGATTGGTGTGGAAGAACTTGACTGGCCTGCACAGAGCCCTGACCTCAACCCCATTGAACACTTTGGGATGAATTGGAAGGCCTATTTGCCTAAAATAAATGTCCAAACCTCACTAATGTTCGTGGCTGAAAGGAAACAAGGTCCCGCAGCAATGTTCCAACATCTAGTGGAAAGCCTTCCCAAAAGAGTGGAGGCTGTTATAGCAGCAAAGGGGGACCAACTCCATATTAATGGCCATGATTTTGGAATGAGATGTTTGACGAGCAGGTGTCCATATACTTTTGGCCATGTAGTGTAGTTCGTAAGAACTTCCAGACAGAGACATCACAAGTGTTCTTACAGGTGCGGACACGGGGGTAGTTGTGGGCCAGTAGGAAGCGCTCCACCCAGTTCTCCATGTTCTGCAGCACCCAGCTGTGAGCCAGCTTGTTTCTGGGGGTCTGCACCGCCAACCAGTCCAGACACTGGCTAGGGTTGTACTCTATCACCTGGGAGAGAACACACACACACAACAAAAAGGATAAGATTCTGAATATTTTAGGCAACGACGTCAAGATCAACTGAAATAACTTGACTAAGTGAATTAAGGACAAATACACATAGATACATTTGTTTAACTGAAGTAACTTGATAAAGAACAATGAATCAGATGAACCTATGTGACTATGTTCACTCCAAGCTCATCACTAAGTTCAGTACTCTGGGACTGAACACCTCCCTCTGCAACTGGATCCTGGACTTCCTGTCGGGACGCCCCCAGGTGGTGAGGGTAAGCAACAACACATCCGCCACTCTGACCATCAACACTGGGGCCCCTCAGGGGTGCATGCTTAGTCCCTTCCTGTACTCACTATTCACCCAGGACTGCGTGGCAACACCTAACTCCAACACCATCATTAAGCTCGCTGACGACACTATGGTGGTAGGCCTGATCACCGACGACAAGACAGCCTATAGGGAGGTCAGTGACCTGGCAGTGTGCTGCCAAGACAACAACCTCTCCCTCAATGTCAGCAAGACAAAAGGAGCTGATCGTGGACAACAGGAAACGGAGAGCCAGGCATGCACCCATCCACGCGATGTAGTGGCGCGGGTCGAGAGCTTCAAGTTCCTCACTAAGGAATTAACACTGTCCACACACACCAACACGACAATGCCTCTTGCCCCTCAGGAGGCTGAAACAATTTGGCATGGGCCCTCAGATTCTAAAAAACTTCTACAGCTGCACCATTGAGAGCATCTTGACTGGCTGCGTCACCGCTTGGTACGGCAACTGCTTGGTATACCGACCACAAGGCACTACAGAGGCCAGTGTGTACGGCCCAGTACATCACTGAGGCAGAGCTCCCTGCCATCCAGGCCCTCGATACCAGGCGGTGTCAGAGGAAAGCTCTAAAAATTGCCAAAGACTCCAAGTCATAGACAGTTCTCTCTGCTACTGTATGGCAAGCGGTCTGGAACCAACAGGACCCTGAACAGCTTCTACCCCCAAGCCATTAGACAGCTACCTGGACTATCTGCATTGACCCTTTTTGCACCAACTCTTTTGACTCATCACATATGCTGTTGCTACTGTTTATTATCTATCCTGTTGCCTAGTCACTCTAGCCCCTACCTATATGTACATATCTACCTCAATTACCTTGTACATCGACATGGCTATATACACACACACACACACACACACACACACACACACACACACACACACGGTACCAGTACCAAGCTAGTTATTTATTCCTTGTATTATTTATATTTTTCTATCTGCACTGTTGGGAAGGGCCCGTGCCGGTCACTGTTTACGAAGCATGTGACAAATAACATGAGATTTGATGTGTGTGTGCGTGACAGTACCTCCCAGATCCTCTGTAGGATGTAAGAGGCGAAGGAAGGCATGCCCGGAGGACCACCTGACAGCTCCATCAGCATGGTGAGCAGCTTGAAGAAAGGGTTTGCCGCCTAGACGAGGAGAAGCGGGAGACGGAGAGCAGGGTGGAGATAAGGAGAGGGACGGAGAGAAAGAAGTAGAGAACATGAGGGACAAATTGAGATTTGTACAAACTAATAATTGAGTTGGATAATAGACAGAGCATTATGTATTAAAAGTATAGGTTCTCACATCAGTGCTTACCTCAGGCGTCAGTTTAGCGATAGAGGTGAAGAGCATGGATACAATCTGGAATAAAAACACAGGAGAAATTATGCCCCTCTATGTAATAATAATTTGGTGGGTGCCTATATTTGTCCTATTTCAAACATGTAAAAGTCTGTATTACTACCAATTGTGCTTTTTGCAAATCCCAACTCTCTCTGAGACGCCCTCGGAGAGTGAGGTCACGGCCAGGGTCTACCATTGACAACGGCGACGTGTTTGTTTGTGGGTGCGTGCGTTAGTGTGTGTGTGTGCGCGAGCGTTAAACGTACGTGCTCGGCCAGGCGGTTGTTGTAGCGACACAGGCTGAAGATGAGGTTGCAGGTCTGCCTGATGTTGATGCCGTCTCGGATGTGCTGGAAGAGGAAGGGGAAGCCTTTCCCCCCGGTCAGGGCTGCCATGTCACTCTGGGACAGAGTCAGGTGTCTGGAGAGAGAGAGGGGGGGGAGATTAGAATGAAGGTGAAATTAAACATGTGAAGAAGGGGGAGGATTTGATACCGACAACAGTGAATAAATTAGGTGCTATATGTGGTAGTATTTCTAGCTAACTTTTGGGAAGTATTACCAACACTATGTTGTGCTGTGCCAAAGCTATGAACATTTCCTGTGACCCAGCAAACGTAAATACCAAATTGTCTAGTCACAACAATTTGTCTAGTTCTGGGTGATACTCAAATTGCCCAGTGACATTGACAAATCTCACTTTGCTAGTGGCAGGTCAAATCCCTGTGCCAGAGACTGCTTTTCCTGTGTCCCAAGTGGTGCCATGCCATGCAGTGCCCTACCTCTCAGAGCGGGACTGTTCCACCAGCAGGGCGATGAGAGCTATCATCTTCTCCAAGGCGGCAGGGCGGTACTTCTCTTCCGCCAGGGATAAGATGTCCTCCTCCTCATCCTCCTCTTCTCCCTCCTCCTCAGACAGCACCTCCACCTGGGGCTGGGGGGGGCAGGTTATTACACACCCAATCACAGAAACACACACACACACACAACTAGTGTTTACTTACGTTCTCAGGCCCCTTGGTGCCCATGTAGAAGTGCACCATGATGGAAATGGCTTGTAGGGACAGAAGGAACTGACTCTGGAAGTATGAGAAAAGAAAAAACAAAACAGACTTAACAAAAACCTTGTTCTCTAAAAACCCTTTCAGCCATGTATTTTGGTGAGGTAATGCCAAGGTCATGGGGTTCAAGCCCTGCAGGAATCACAGAAAACATGTGTACTCAGAGAGCAGGCTCTGGTCAAAAGTAGTACACTCTTGGTTATAGGGTGCCATTTGGGACTCATTTTTACACACTTATGTCCTTTAGGATAAAAGTGTCAAGAGTATTTTCCTATAAAATGACAATTGTTATCAACGACCCACCTCCTCCTCTCCCATCTTGGCGAACTCGTAGAGGAAGGCGAAGTACTCAGTCAGGTGTTTGCTGTGGGGCTTGACGCCGTGTTCCATGATGGACAGCAGCGTCTTGACGAAGCGCGTCACGCACGAGCGGCTGCCAATGTCCTCCACCGGCCCGTCCATGTCGTCAGACCTGGAGGCAGCACACAGGAAGTGACACGAGACAACTTGTGAGGTCATGTTCATTACCAAACAAATGAAGATGGACTGAAACAAAGGGACTACCTAGACTTGTTCAATGAGAAACTCATTTTCATTTCCTTTTGCAAAGCATTTTGAAACGTTCTCTGTTGAGTACCCTAATGAACATGATCCAGGTGATAGTAGAATTAAACATGGAGTTCTCCCCGAGTTTTTCCAAAAAATTATAAAATCGATACTTCTTTCGTTTGTGACCATTTTCCTCAATGTTTTGCCACAAAACTCTCCAGGTGCCCATAGTGCTAGGGCAACAAGGTGACACATGGCCAGCTAATGACACCGACAACACGGTGATGTCATGATGCAACGCCTCTAGTTTCAGCAAAACATGATCAGCTCAAGAGCCACGTTATAGACTCATGGGATATCAGAAGCCAGTTTAAATCGGGGGAAAATTCAACAACAAAAAATTATATAATTATGTGTAAGCCATCAATTGTTAACATTATAAAGCATACAAATTAACATGTTTCTCAGGTTGTGAGTGATTGAGTGGGTGGATGATTGATTGGTACATATGCAACCAGCCCTACCCGTCCTCCATGCCAGGTTGTAGGTAGAGGTGGGCGTGGACTGGCCGTAGCCTCTGGATGACGTGGATACACAGCCTCTGAAACATCTGATGGGGGACAACAGGGTAGAGAGTATGAGTGAGTGAGTGTGAGTGAGTGTGACCGCCGAACAATCTGATTGGGGTTCTCACCTGTCGAACAATCTGATTGGGGCACTTGATGAGGATCTGCATGGGCCACCAGTTGTCATCAGCCATGCGGTCCAAAAACCACTGAAAGACCATGACAACATGACAACAGGAAGTTAGCAATTACCCCGCTAATGAATGAAAACCATTTCAGCACAATGTGTTCCCGGATTTGTCCTTCAACAAACAGTCAATTCACCTCGCAGGCCGCCTGGCTGTTGTTGAATTGTTTGGTCAGTAGCTCGATCCACTGCAGCATGGTGGGCTGAAAACACACAGACAAAATTTAGACAAACCCTTGCTATAAGTTACAGACCTTCCACACGGTAAAACAGAGGGCAAAAAAATTAAAAATAATAATTAATTAATTAATAAAAAAAGTAAAAATATATTTTAAAAAATTTTCTGAAAAATTAACCAGACCGCAATTGAGGCTGGCAACTAGAGGGAGCCATCCATTGAAAGTAAGGAAGGACAACTCACCTTTTCCTTGGAGTGAATGAACGTCTCCAGGACAAATGATGTGCTAAGCTGTAACAAAGGAGGAGAAGTGTGAGAGTGGAAAGTATATTCAAAAAGTGGATAGGTAAAACCATAAAAATAAAAAAATTTACGGTGAGAAAAGTCAAGGATTTTAAAATGAAGTTCTACGGTTGAGAATAAGGCTTTAGTGGAGTGGGGTCGTACCTTGGCAGTCATGAGGGAGATGGCTTTGGGGTCTGGTAAAGTGCTAGGGATGCTGCTGCAAAGTTGCCACATGAACCTGTAGGTAAGAGTAGAGAGAGAGTCACAACACTGATCTCAGACCAGTTGATCCACCAAGGCAACACTACATCCTACATAACTTGCACTATGTTAATAGATCAAGACCACATTTGATTGCATATGAGCTTTAACTGAGACAGTATTTCATAAGTAAAATTGATTTGGTTATACATTTCAGGGTAAAGTCAAGGGCACACAAGCAAAGTACTGTTAACATAAACTCTCAATTATATCACATCTGTATTCTAGCTTCAGAAAAAGTACAGTCTTGACGGCTAGTACAAAAAGTCACTGACCCAAAGTACGTGTGCTCGAAAATGTTCTTGTCCTGGAGAAACTGCATGTTGTCTTGCCAAATCCACTGAGTAGAGAAAATCAAATAAAAACACAGAATAAGTATTTCAAAGTTTAGAGAGAATAAAGAACGTGAGAAAGGAGAGTGCTATGAGATTGTGACCAGCCGGGTACCTCGAGTAGATCTGGAGAAACGTCAAAGTTGAAGTCCTTGCCATTTTCCTCCTCTAGCTCCACTCTCTTGTAGAAAAGCATGTAGGCGCTGTGGGTCTGGAGTGCGAGACACGGGACAAACTGTCAACTTTAAAACCCATTGTTTTTTAAAACTACATCTAAACATTAGAAAATGATTTTACAAGGAAACTGACCTTCTCAAAGGAGAAGTCCATGAACTTGTCGGTGACAGAGTCATACGTTTTTGTCTAAAAGACAAATATGTAGGCGAGACAAAACATTTAATATATTGAAAAGGTATTAATTAACAGTAAAACATTGAAGCCGTGTCTTTTTTTGTGTGGATTTACCGTCATCTGTCCACCGAAGCACTCGGAGGCTAGCTGGGCTGAGTCAAAGGGCTTCACCTCGGCATCGTTGAATAGGTACCTGAGAAAAGCAAACTAATTACGTTAATGAGAGTCGGTTGTATTCCCTAAAATTCAAAAGCATCCAGATATCAAAAGGCGTGTCGTGAATGAATCTCCATGTAAAGGGACAATAAAGTGTATCGTGAGACCTCTATTTTTTAAATTCCCCCACTGATCTGATTTCAATACTAGAGCCAGAGATATTCCTCACCATTTGTTATTCTTGTAGGCGTGCGGGTTGACGATGTCTCGGATGAAACTGTAGTAATGGCCGCCGTCGGCCGTGCCCGTGTGAACCGTGACGCCGATGAGGTCGTACTCGTAGCTCTCCGCCACCTTGGCCTCACCCTCCTCCCGGAAACCTGTAGTAGGACATAGTGGACCACATCAATGAGCAACCCATTCCTCCAATTATTGGTCCAGCTAGCCTCTGATAGGCCAGATGGATGAAGATACCAAGAGGATAAAAACTTTATATTAAATCGCCGATAAATCACTGGGGAGCATTCGAGGTGCAGACATGACTTTGTTTTCAGATATTCGTTATTCTATCCAGCACATTTGTCCTCTTTCTACAGACTGCGAAAAAGGAATTATCCGCAAATTGCTACTCAACCCGATTTCAAAACACACCGACTAGTACAGTGATACAAGTGAATTTAGTACAGAGCCTATGAGAACCAAATCATGCAGTTGGGGGGGGGGGGGGGGGGGGGGGGGGGGTCTGTCGGAACAGGAAGTGACGCGTACCCTCTTTCCTGTCGCCCTTGGCCATGAGGAAGTCCTCAGTGTAGGGGGTCATGTCGAGGCGCAGGGGGAAGGAGAAGTGCGTGTTGACCTTCTCCTTCATCATGGTGACCATGTTGAAGGTGTAGCGCATGGTGTTGAAGCTCAGGATGCGAGGCAGCTTCTTGAAGCACGCCCTGGAAAGGAGAAGGATCGAGAAAGGGAAGGGAGATTAATATAAGCACAGGTCTTCTTCTTCAAAAAAAAAACTAGAGACGTCAATAATTTTTTTTTTTTTTAAATGGGAAAACCAACATCAACTAGTGGAAAACCAGCCAACCATTCCAAAAATGTCTAGTATACAACTACGACTGCCAGTGTAGGATGGTTGGCTTATTTTCAGTAGAAACCAGCAGGGTCCTCTTCATGAGGTTCGCGTCGACTCACCTCTTCTCTGCGCGTACTTTCTTGCCACACTGGGAGCAGGTGTACATGTTGTCCCCCTCCAGAGTGTCCTTGATGGTCACCTCGTCCAGAGATTCCTGAGGAAACACGAAGACAAGTCTCTAGCAACATGCCAAGCAGTACTATATGCCCACTAGAATTAGGAGCATAGAAAAAACACCGGACGAACAGAGTCCAACATAGGATGACTTGAGGAGAAGTTGCCATTTGCAAGAGTAAGAATTCCAAGCTGAATGGAAGGGCGGCAGTGTGATACTACAATGCTATGAGATTTGAGACGTGGGATTGGAAGGTAAACCCCAGTCTATAACACTTGGTTGCACTTCTAAACGACGTCAACGATGTTGATGGCGATGTTGTCCTTACGTAGATGTTCTTCATGTCGGCCACCTGGCACCTGACTGTGTAGAACTCCTCGGCTGTCTGACTCACGTGGTCACAGTCCTGTTGGACGGGAAAATCAGTTGAATGAGAATGTGTGTGTAAAGCCACACACACACACACACACACAAGTGCAGTAAACACACGTAGGGCAACATTTTGTAGTGAATTTTTGTAGTGCCAAGGAATAGTGCAAAGTGCACAAAAAAACATAAACCTCGTAATCAAGCAGTGTGGTTTAATGCGGTTTATAATGAGTTTTGCACTTTACACAACTCTTTTGCACTAGGGAAACGTTGCAGGTAAACATTTAAAGGAGTATAGTGATTCTTACCAGCGAGACCACATTGTTGGTGATGACCCCTCCAAAGAGCGTCTTCACTGTGTTTTTCAGGTCCTGGGACATCTCCTCTATCTTGGTGATGAGGTCGGTGAAGAACTCGGTCATGTCCTTCTGCTCGCCCGTGTTCAGGGGCTGCTTGTCCATGGTGTAGGTCTTACAGAACGGGCGGGGGTTGTACGCCTTCCTCTCGCTCTCCTGGAACGAGGGATGGAGAGCGAGGGGGTAAAAATGGAAGAAAGAGGAGCGGAGCAAAATCGAAGTAGCAGGGTCTCCACGGGGACAACGTCAGTTTGTTCCTGTCATGTGGACGGAGGAGCTAGATGAGAAGGGTGTGAGACAGAGGGCTGAGAGAGAGAGAGAGAGAGACTGGCTGCGTACCATGAGATAGGTGAACATCTTCTGGAGCTCCAGCAAGGTGGTCTTGTGCTTAATCTCCTCTGCGTACTGGGAAGGAAAAAAAAAACACAACTCTCGTTAGCAAACAACATTCGCAAATACCAACATCGAAAGCATTCTTCCGGGTGGCAGAGGGAGTGAAATAGCATGTGTGGGATGAGCATTCTTTCGCAAAATGGCTGCCGTGGATCATCCAAGCGTGGATGAGGTGAAATTGCCCCCATACAAACTACAGCACTGTGAAAAGGGAACCACGGTAATATCATCCATTACAAATCGCTAATATAGAGTGAGGAGAGAGAGCGAGAGAACAAGACAGGGGGGAAAAAAACAACGAGGCGTAAGAGAAGCAAGAGGGAGAACAAGAGAGGAACGATAGAACAAAGAGAGGGAGTAAGAGGAGCACAGTATTTAGCGGACTGACCTTCGCAGTGAAGACGGCCTGGCGTGCCTCAGGGATCATGTAGAGCTGTTGGATCGTGGAGGCCAGGTAGCAGGTGGCCCCCAGGTTAGTGAGGCCCACGAAGCGACACTCGGCACGCACGTCGTCGTGGGGCCAGTAGTCCCACTTGTACGGGGCGTGAGAGGCTGTCAATTAACATTAACATAAATATTCATATCGTTCAGGGGCCAAATAGAATATACCGGATCTAAGATTATGTTTGATGATGCTCAAATATCTTAAATCATAGCATTTTCAAAAAAAATTGGCTTTGAACCTTAATAAACCAACTTGGTTCACTCATTTGATCCGGTAATGGAAATCCATGGAGCAGACATTACCAACAGACATTACACCCCCCCCCCCCCCACCCCCTAGTTGGGGTGGGGGTTAGGGGCGGAAACTATTTTCAGATTCTGTCAGCCAGCACAATGTCTAATTCAATGGTCATTGTATTCCCTTGGGCCCTCCTACCAATGCATTACTCTCATTGACAAATATCCCTAGTAGCATTTTCAACCGTTCTTAAAGGGTCCTCTCACTCTGCATGTGCTGGGACATGACCCAGTTGTGAAGCAGCCTGTAGTTCTCCACCGAGCCCTTCACCGTCTCCACCAGGAGGTCGTAGGCGGCGGCGCGGGCCGCATGCGACTTGCACTTGGGCTGGGCGCGGTCGGCCAGGCTGGGAAGGAGGAAGAGGAGGTTGTGGACGTCGCGCAGGAACTCCTGGCCCTCTCGGGAGAACTTGAAAGGGGGCTTGTGTTTGAGGACGCTAGTGGCGAGGCGCAGGAGGCCAGTGAGGCCGTCGTCCTCGATGGCGCCGTCCTGCTGGTCCAGGATCTCGCGGCTGGGGAGCGGGAGACAGGTCAATGTTTGAGCAAGCAAACTTTAATTGTAGTGGTTTAAAAACAATATTGTCCCGTGTATTTGAACTGAGCTGGCCTTAATTCTCCAGAAAGAATGTGGACAACGCAAGTCATCACACATTAAACATCTATTTCAATAGAGACCTCGGTTGTGTCTGAAAACGGCGCCATATGTCCTATATAGCGCATTTCTTTTGACCCCAGCACATGGTCCAAAGGCAGTGCACTAAATAGGCAATAGGACGCCGTTTCAGACGCAGACCAGGTCTTGGATTCATCTTGGACTCACCTCCGTATGCAGTCGGCCAGGTGTCTGGCTAAAGCATCCAGATCCAATAGAGTGGTTTGGCTGGCGTCTTTGACGTGGATGTTGTCGATGAGCTTGCACAGCAGCCAGAAGTACTCTTTACAGCCCGTCCTCAGCACGGGCTCCTCTTCATAGTCCTCCACCTGAACACATGACCACACAGCACATCAGCTACAGTGCCCCCTTCATTTATATTAGACATGTGTAACTTGACGTGACCTAGGAATTGAATAACCCACAACGAACACATTTGTTTTAGTCAGTATACAGTACAAAACAAATTGTGCTTGTGTGTGTGTGTGTGTGTACATGCATCTGTCTATACACGCAAGTGTTTATGTGTGCTGTACCCACCCGCAGTGGTTTGAGGGCCTGTGCGTCGGGCAGGAACTTGAGCAGCGTGGAGGCGGCCAGCAGCAGGAAGGACCTGTTGATGGACTCTCCCCCCTCCAGACCCGACAGGGACAGTTTGTACAGGCCGTTACACGCCTCGTGACGCACCGCCGTCTGAGAAGGCACACTCACGTTAACCCATTCCTCTATTTGATGTTGTTACCAAGGTCACACGGATCGATTGGGTCACAGAATAGTTAGTATTCCAGTGGCATCAAAATAGAGACAATATTTTTGGATGGAAATACCCACAAATGTTACACCGAAACAAACTGAGGGGGGTGGGGGTCAGTGTCTCATTATTCCCCCAGATCTCACCTCCGGCACCAGCAGGGTGAGCTTCCTGAGCCAGTCGTGGAGGTGGTCGCTGTCGGCCAGACCGGACTTGACCGTAGAGCAGCAGTGGGCCCAGCTCACCAGCAGCCACATGGAGTAGTGGGTCACTGGAACATAGGAATAACGTCATCATTTCACATGTCTAATGTGTCATTCCTAAGAACAATGTGCTTAAGCACATACAGAATGGATAGGAGGGTCACTGGAACATAGGAATAACGTCATCATTTCACATGAAAGCTCTACTTTCAGCGCAAAATGTTTGTGTGAAAAAAAAAAAAAGTGGCTTTTAATTTCTCATGTTGATTAACATTTAAGCATATGTAAAACGTAGCTCACCTTCATGGCGGGACCGGTGATCCGATTGGGCCTTCAAAACTCTGCAGGTGAGACAGGAAGTAAACAAAGTCAAGATAGGCTGACGGGAAACCTTGAGTACAAAAACATTTCACACCGATACCCCATGTCCATACGACAACACAACTTACAATGAATGCCTTCCTTCAAATTCAATCATTTGTTCCCTGTCTTCAAATTCAAAAGCCTTTCTTGGCAGAGTGTGACCACATACATTGAGCCACACCAAACATACTTAGTAGTTAAGTACTACATAGCACGCTAGCGGGTAGTGTGACCACGGAAACACAGGCCTCGTCTTCGGTGTTCTCTCACCTGTGTGCTAGGTTATCGTAGGTGTAGGCCACGTTGATCAAGCGCTGGATCAGGTTGGTGCCTTGGACAAGGCCCAGGAAAACCTGACAGGAAAAAAAAAAAATCAAGTATTACCAAGTATATCAAGTATTTAAGATACAAATAATTACCCATGGGGATAGTTTTGAAGTTTGTGTAGAGGCCAAGACACCACAGGGAAGGAAGTACAGAGAGACAAAATAGCTGTGGGCAATAGAAGACTGCTTCAGAGGGAGAGAAGAGGCAATAGAAGACTGCTTCAGAGGGAGAGAAGAGGCAATAGAAGACTGCTTCAGAGGGAGAGAAGAGGCAATAGAAGACTGCTTCAGAGGGAGAGAAGAGGCAATAGAAGACTGCTTCAGAGGGAGAGAAGAGGCAATAGAAGACTGCTTCAGAGGGAGAGAAGAGGCAATAGAAGACTGCTTCAGAGGGAGAGAAGAGGCAATAGAAGACTGCTTCAGAGGGAGAGAAGAGGCAATAGAAGACTGCTTCAGAGGGAGAGAAGAGGCAATAGAAGACTGCTTCAGAGGGAGAGACAAAAAGATGCTGCAGGACATTCTCTACTACTTTCTACAGAAATGTTGCCTTCACTACAGAAATTAAGTTGGAAAGAAATGTCATTAAGATGTTATATATATTTTTTTCGGTTTATGGTTACTGGTTTGTCAATCCTGGGTTATTACACGTTTCTGTATTTCCTGGTTACGTCAAACAAAACAATACAAAAATCGATCGATCATTTCTCTTTTAAGTGCCTCAGCTGTGGAAAGAAAGGCTGTGTCCCACACAGAAAGAGTTAAGGATGGCAACTCTCCCCACCCAGCGGTGAGCATAAGCTGTTAGCGTTTAGCTGAGGGACCACTGTACCTCTGTGAGGCGGGGGATGTGCAGGCCCTTGCCGTGGTCGCCGGCGGACTTGCGGGACTTGCCAGGCCAGGCCCTTTTGCGCTGGCTGTCGGTGAGGCCCGACCAGGAGAAGACGTCGTGGTAGGCTAGGTCCAGGTCGGCCGGGTCCACCGCAAACTGGCAGATGAGCTTAAGCAGGCAAGCCAGGCAGTCCAACAACCACTGAAGGAGAGAGAGAGAGACGTGACCCGTGTTAACACTCAACACTAACTACAGAACATTGTTTTTAAAAAGGACATGGTTTTATTTCTGACCTGTTCATTCCCCCCCATGTTTTTCTTATATATTTTAGGATTGTCCACTTTGAAATTGGAAATCGTCCGCACCTCATAAAGCGGTTTTCAATGTTTTTTTTAACAGAATCATTACCACTCGTCATATGACTGTAGAGTACCGAGACTTCAACTTTATTTAGTTTAATCTATACAACCCATTCTATTCCATTTCTCTAACGTATTATAATGTGTTTCTGATCCACCCACCACTGTCCAAGACTCCTGGTCCTTGGGCTCCAGAATGGCAGAGTTGAAAATCTCCAACAGCAACTGAAGCCCTCCAGACGACACAAACTGTAAAAAGAGAGCAACACAAAACAAACAGGAAATGGAGTTGACGTGATGGATAAGTGGTTTGTATAAGTGTGTACAGTATGAGAGTTAGTCAGTTTATAAAGAGGCGTACCTTGCAGCTCCAAGAGTTCTTACTATTCTCTATCTGGTCCTCGCTGGAGTCGTCAGAGTCTGGGTACAGGTCACTGTAGCTCCCCTGGACACACACAGACAACACAGGGGTCATTCATATGCGTGTTGGAATCAGTGAGCAAAGCAAGGGTATGCATATGTGTGTGAATGTGGGTGTTCATGAATGAGAAAATAAGGTGTGAGTGACAAAGTATATATATATAAATCAATCAGTCCCAGTAGTACCGTGGACTCCCGGTGGATGCGTCGGTTGGGCTTGCCCAGGGCCTCGATTATCTCCAGGGCGTACAGCAGCTTGTGGGGGCTCTTGATCCTCAGCAGGTCCTTCCAGCACAGACCCTCGCCTCCCTACGGACAGACGGAGAACACACACGAGACAGGACGCATATCTTTATGTTGTCATTCATTGGTGAGCAAAGTGGGTCAGAACAAGCACGGCTCATTGAACAACTCAACTAAATCGGCAGGCCCTTGATATGTTGAATGAGGTGTGTGCGTGACGGGCTGAAACGAAAATGTACACCCCTGGGGCCCTGGGGATGTTTAAGAAATACGAGCAGAAACTAATGAGCAGGATGCAAAGGGATAAGCAGGCCAGCATGAGCAGGGGCACAACAGGATTGGGGAGTGTGACGGCGTGTAAGGGGAGAGTGACGGCGTGTAAGGGGAGAGTGACGGCGTGTAAGGGGAGAGTGACGGCGTGTAAGGGGAGCGTGACGGCCTGTAAGGGGAGCGTGACGGCCTGTAAGGGGAGCGTGACGGCCTGTAAGGGGAGCGTGACGGCGTGTAAGGGGAGTGTGACGGCGTGTAAGGGGAGAGTGACGGCGTGTAAGGGGAGAGTGACGGCGTGTAAGGGGAGCGTGACGGCGTGTAAGGGGAGCGTGACGGCGTGTAAGGGGAGAGTGACGGCGTGTAAGGGGAGCGTGACGGCGTGCAAGGGGAGCGTGACGGCGTGCAAGGGGAGCGTGACGGCGTGCAAGGGTAGTGTGTGTGAGAACAGGTGACGTACCGTGTCATCGGCGATGTTCTGGAAGGCCAGCAGCATGTTGGGGCAGGTGGGCAGCAGCATGAGCAGCTCCCAGACGCGCCTCGACAGGTTTTCAGCATGGAGATGCAGCTCCTCACATCGTAGGTTCTGGAGAGTAAAATAAAATTCATCTTTATTTAGATATTTGTAACGCGTTATTTTCTGCTGTCACAGTGACAGAACCCATACACCACACACACACCACAGCCACAGAGCAGCAGCAGTCTTGGAGCAGTACTATAAACACAGCCGAAGGCATGCACACACTATAGTCAATACCTCATTTTGATTCAAGTAATTTTGTTAACGTTCTGGTCAGATGAGTGTTAGATGTGAGGAAGTGAAGAGGGGGGGGGGAGAAAGAAAGAAAGAGAAAAAAACAGACGGACAGAGACAGACGGACAGAGACAGAGAGAGAGGAGGGAGAGAGACAGAGAGAGACAGAAAGAGACAGAAAGAGACAGAAAGAGACAGAAAGAGAAAGAGAGGAGGGAGAGAGACAGAGAGAGAGACACAGAGAGAGACAGAGAGAGACAGAGAGAGACAGAGAGAGACAGAGAGAGACAGAGAGAGACAGAGAGAGACAGAGAGAGACAGAGAGAGGAGGGAGAGGGATAAATGCATGCAAAAGAGAGTGAGTGACGTACAAACAGCACACTGGATAACCCCTCTCTGGGTCCCTGTGAAGGGAGAGACTATAAAAAGCACTGACCGCCGGGTGACTTTGCATTTCAAAACGAGACGGCTCCCGCCGCTGTGACTAAAATATACACGTTGACAGATGAGCGCCTTACATCTTATGTATTACACACCCGAGGCTCAGTCCTAAATGGCAACTTATTCCCTACACAGCGCACTACTTTCGACCGGAAACATATGAGCCCTGGTCAAAAAAATAGTGCACTATCAAGGGAATAGGGATGGCATTTGGGACACACCCCATGCAGTACGTTTTACTGGACTATCAAACGACTGCCAGAAGACCATTGGACAGTCGTGATGCATTATGCATGATGCACCTGGAAGGAAGAGCCTACTTTATATTCTGGAAGGGCTTTTTGTTCAAAGACTATTTCACATTTAATCGGATGGAGAGTATTTCAAGTCTGGTTTCTATGTAGCTGTTTCCAAGCTGCTTTTTCCAAACGCTCTGTTGCATTCTTATTTCCTTAGCTATATTATCAAGGGAATCTAATAGACTACATTTTTTTCAAGATATACAATGAAACCCATCCCCAAACATATCTACTCCGTCACATGGAGATGCCGAAGGGGACTCTCCCCCCCCCAACATACAACCCCCTCACACACCGCGTCCTGCCAAACCCACTTTGTCTCTGCCCCACCTACACACACAAACCATTGGACTGTAAAGGGCCTCCTCTCACAGAGCACTGGGGGGCTTAAAGCAGGCCAGCATCTCACATACCCTCAACATCCCCTCACACACAGCCCTAAACCCATGCCCCCACAACACGCACACACCATGACCCACCTCGGGGCTGTCTCCCAGGGCACTGGGGGGCTTAAAGCAGGCTGGCATCTCACATACCCTCACACACAGCCCTAAACCCATGCCCCTACAACACGCACACACCATGACCCACCTCGGGGCTGTCTCCCAGGGCACTGGGGGGCTTAAAGCAGGCTGGCATCTCACATACCCTCAACATCCCCTCACACACAGCCCTAAACCCATGCCCCTACAACACGCACACACCATGACCCACCTCGGGGCTGTCTCCCAGGGCACTGGGGGGCTTAAAGCAGGCTGGCATCTCACATACCCTCAACATCCCCTCACACACAGCCCTAAACCCATGCCCCTACAACACGCACACACCATGACCCACCTCGGGGCTGTCTCCCAGGGCACTGGGGGGCTTAAAGCAGGCTGGCATCTCACATACCCTCAACATCCCCTCACACACAGCCCTAAACCCATGCCCCCACAACACGCACACACCATGACCCACCTCGGGGCTGTCTCCCAGGACACTGGGGGGCTTAAAGCAGGCTGGCATCTCACATACCCTCAACATCCCCTCACACACAGCCCTAAACCCATGCCCCCACAACACGCACACTCCATGACCCACCTCGGGGCTGTCTCCCAGGGCACTGGGGGGCTTAAAGCAGGCCAGCATCTCCAGCAGGTCGAACAGGGTGGTGAGATGGGGCTCCTGGAGCAGCAGTAGCATGGGTATGTGCTCCTTCTGGGGCGGGGGGAGACACGAGGCCGGGAGCTGCACCCCCTCTCCCTTACGCTCCCGCCGTGGGGCGCCCAGCGAGACAAACACCATCTGTAAATGAAGAGAGGGAGAGGCATGAGTGCCATAGCTGAAGGGGCCAATCGTGTGTTATAGGCATTGCGGCATTGAAAGCCAACGTTCCCCCGTTCGCAGAGATATCGTTCACGTAAAACGCTGCATATGGTCGGCTCAATCGGAAATG
This sequence comes from Oncorhynchus kisutch, assembly GCF_002021735.2. Classification (NCBI taxonomy): domain Eukaryota; kingdom Metazoa; phylum Chordata; class Actinopteri; order Salmoniformes; family Salmonidae; genus Oncorhynchus; species Oncorhynchus kisutch. The sequence continues at coordinate 40,270,019 of NC_034193.2, forward strand.
GCCTTCAAAAAGCCGGAATGCCTAATAACCTGCGATCGGTTTGAAATCCCCGGCGAATATTTGCGCCTAAGTGCAGACTGCCAAGTGTGTGTAGGTAGTTACCTGCATGTCTTTGAAGCCCAGCTCATGAAGGGTCTTCTCATCGTAGTCCGTGGTGAGCTCATGGCCAGAGGAGATCATTCTGACCGGGCCCATCAAACCACCTGACGGAAACACACACACACACACGTTAGAAACACAGACTGGCGAAACACCCAATACTAAAAGCGGCTTCTGATCCATTAACTTGCTCCTTTTCCTTAGTGAAAAACCATGACTCAGATCTGAAAGGACGGTATAGAAACGGTGTAATCCTTCCTTCTGAGGTGATTACCTCAATGGATCACGGAAGGATGTGTGCATTTCTAATGAGGGGGTAAGGAAACCATTCACTACTTAAGAATTGCCCTTCGGGACAAAAAACGAATTGATTTCAATTAAATTCAAGACTACTGACACCACAGGACCTGTTTGAATACCCCTAAAATACTGATACAAAATACACGGTGAGATCAGCGATTGCTTCAAAAAGGGAAGGATGCAACAGCCTTGGGGAGAATCTCAATTGCATTTCCTTTATCCCATCCAATTACATACTCATTATCCAATTGTTAATTTTTTTTTTTTTAAAGGCGAGGAGAGGATGCGAGGAATCAAGGAAAAGCAATCGAGATTCTCCATTGGTATTGCCGCCACACTGGATCAGGGGTCAAAGGTGAGGTGACAGACCTGGGAAGTCCCCCTGGCGGCTGCTCTGCCCAAACTCCTGCAGCTGGGCCTGCTGGTTCATCTGCTCCTTCTGCAGGTTCTCGTACCAGTGGGTCACCTCGGCCCGCAGGTCTGCCACCTGGTCACTGGGGTACATCTCGATGGTCATCTGGTACCACATACACAGGTAGGAACGTAGACACACACACAGACAGAAAGGGACAGGCGCACACACACACACACACACACACACACACACACAAAGGCAAGTGACCAAACAGAAACACACAGACGCGCACACACAGAAAAAAGTGTGTTAGAACATCCTTACAAACATCAAGAATGAGAACACAGCATTCTTCACAGTAGTATCACAACAAACATTTCTACTCCATAAAAGTATGAAATTAGCTTGCACCAATCGTTTCCATTCATTTTCCCTAACACCACAGAACACAACAGCAACAAGAGCATTTGAGTGTTTCCAAGCGACCAAGGGTTAATAATTAAGTACCAAGATGCTGGGTACTTTCTTGGGTACCTTGTCGGGCAGGCCGGCGGGCTGGCACACGATCCTCAGTGGCAGAGACTGCTTGTCGCTCAGCGCCTTCAGGTGGCTGCTGATGCCCGTGCCCTCGATCTGCCACTGACGCAGGTGGTAGGCAAACCTGGAGACAAAGAGACAAAGAGAGTGGGGCAGGAGACAAAGAGTGTGTTGGGGGAGCAGAGAGAAAGTGAGAGAGCGCCAAAGGGAGACACGGTTCTTCATGCTGGTTGAAATTAGCGTGGGAGTTGAGTGGGGGAAAAGGTTTGGGTGAAGGGTGGATGGGTCAGGAGAACTGGACCAAGAGCTTGTCCTGTAGCTCTCCAGGTCCAGGGATGATCTCGACTAGGCGAGGCGGAAATATAGTTGATGATAAGCAGCGTGCTGGTTAAGTTTAGAGGTTCAGGGCTTAAAGTACACAGGTTGAGAGGATGGAGATGAGGAGCGTGTGGCTCTCTCTGTGAGAGAGTTTCGGTGCGTCTGCTTGCGTACATGCATTTCTGTGTGTGTGTGTGTGTTCCCAACCTGCGTCGGAAGGCCTCCAGGTGGGTCTTGAGCATGAGCAGGCCCCTCTCGATGACGGTGAGGCTGGAGTGGGCGTCCTTCTCCAGGTTGGCCGAGGTCATCATCAGGCTCTCCATGCACTTACTGATGAACTCCTGCTCCTTCTCCAGGCCCGTCTTACCAGCTAGGGGACGGAGACGGACACGCAACCGCAGAATCAATAACGGCCAAGATCGGAAATCTATTATAAAGTAGGATGTTTTGGATCTGGACGTGCTGCTGCGGACAGGGTTTTCACTTCCTTTTTTGCAGCAATATAAAACAAGGGTGTTATGGTGGAGAAATTCTACTACGAGTCTTCAACCATGTACCAACTGAAGGTCCACTGACCGTTGATGTAGTAGGAGTTGATGTACTGGATGGCAGCGCGGCTGATGTCTGCGGACTGGGCCCTGAGGGCGATGCCCCACAGCTGGTCCATGCCACACAACTACAGAGGAGGTGGTCAAAGGTTAGAGGTCATGGACAAGCGTTGACAAGGTGACAGCAGGGTTCAGTGAGAGGTATGGACGGGCCTGAAAGTTACCAAACACCGATGACACAAACCGTGTGTGTATAAGAGTGTATGTGTGTATGACCAACTGTACTCGGGTGAGTGTGTTTGTCCCTGTGTGTGTGTGTGTGTTTGAATCCTTCTTTGTAATGTGATTTGTGGATTCAAATAAAGTGTGTGTGTGTGTACCTCGCAGTTGGAGCCGCTGTCGTAGGCGCTGGTGGCCAGACGGGCCAGGTTACAGAGATGCTGGAAGAGGTTGAGGCCCGTCATGCTGATGGTCTCTGGCTTCAGCTGGGGCATCTGAGGAAACAGGAAGTATTAAGGGCAAACGGTATTACAATGACAGATTCTGAGACTTTAAGACCAAGGCTTTTAATGCCAAGGCTTGTCAACGATTTGGGCAACTTTTCCAATTCGTTTCCCCTGGCTAGTGAATGACTTTTCAATGACCTTTCACAATGAATTGACAACTTTGGGACTTTTTAAATGACAACCCCACCCCCTTTTTTTGTTTGTTACAGATTCTAGCTATCAATTTGTTGAATTGGTTTTTAGCTCAGGTTCACCATCACCACCACAGACCACGTTGGAATGACCCTTGCCCAACAACCCTCCCCACTAAGACCAGATGGTCCAGTCCGGTCGTACCTTTTCCAGGAAGAGGTGTTTGTAGGTCTCCATGCCCATGGCGTGCTGGTCTTTGCTGCGGACCTGGTTGAGGAACCAGTGCAGCGCGTCGTCGTAGCACTCTCCGTCCTCCACCAGGCAGTGCCACAGGATGTCCACCTGCTCTAGACTCAGTCCTGAGGGAGAGGAGAGGCTGTTAGCGTGTTCATATACAAATACCCCGCTGTTATATATGCACACATTCACTGCTGGGGAGAGGAGGAGTTAAACTGGTGTCAGCGTTGGTACACAACCACACACACACTTCTGACTATAAAGGGGAAGATGTGCGTATCACTCCCTCACTGGATCCACAATAGGCACACAACCACACAGGCAGATAGTCATGTACACCACATCCACATTTTCACATACACACAATATAAATTGGTTCCCAGAGAAAATTGGCTGCAGTATTAATCCTTTTGTGTCCTGATCGGGCACCACCATAAGACTGCAGGGAGTCTCCCAGTCTACCTCTAAATCAAAAATATTAGCTCCCCTTCACGCATACACAAAAGCATGCAAACACACACACACACACACACACACAAAAGTCACACACACACACACACAGCTATGAACAGAGTGAATTAGCTAGGTAGATCCAGTCACCCCTCTGGAGACGCCAGAGGACAATGAGGTCTCTGTTGTAGGAGAGAGAGGCTCATCAGGTTGCACATCTCCAGGGCCAATTCCATTCCCAGGGTGTAGCCAGCCAGCCATAGAGGGAGAGAATGATAGGGAATGTTTCTGTTGAACTTTATGTGAAGACTGGGTAATGTAACGGAAAGCTGGAATAAGTCTTCCTTATTGGACACGTCATGGCTGAAACACTCGCCGTTTCAGTCTGTTTCGCTCCATTTGGTGCCTAATGAACACGACCCTGTTGACTTACTGAAGTGGTCTGGGGAGCCCAGTGTGGAGAAGACACAGGTCAGGAACTGCAAGCGAACTTGGACTTCTGCACTGTGGCCATACCTGTGATCGCATAGTAATCAAAAGAAGATATTTCAATAATGAACTATTCTGTTTCCTTTCTAACTGCAACGTCACTCTAACGTCCATTCCAATGCGTTTCACATTTCAAATAAGGAAATCAAAAAGACTAGCCACGCTCTCTGTGGTTCTGTCAGGACAAAACATGCACGTGTCGTTTTGTCTCGGCGGTCCCTTAAAGCAGCCAGCACCTCCCGAGCTGGCCACATACACAACCACAGAGTCACTGTCCGCAGCCATTGCACACCAGAACCGCACTGCAGCGAGACTGGTCGGCTTAATAAGCTGCAGTTACATTGGTGTACCTACAATACATGCTGTGTTACCAAATATGTTGCCATACTCCACAGTAATAAGACTGTTACCGTTGTATAGTTACAAGGTAAAGTCAATAATGTCAATGGGGGAGTGGGTAGGGTAGTGGAGAGAACGGGTGAGTTACTCACAGGGCAAACTTGTGCCTCTGCTCTCGGACTTCCTGGATGTAGTGCAGCAGGTTCTCAAAGAACAGCTTCATCATGTGCAGCTCCTTCTCCGCCCACCTGAAAGACACGACACCAAAGGGTGTGAGTTGGGAAATTCATTATCGGCTCCGATTTCGGAGCACTCTCGCCCGAGTGTAGCCAGAGCGCAGAATAACTGATAACGGCCATTTAATATGGCCGGTGTAAGTTAACGTCTGCAAAACAAACGTAATTAAACTGTAGCCAGCAGCACAGTTACAGTCACCAACGCTGTGGATAACAGCCTAACCAGCTCTGATAGGGAGAGTAAAATGGTGAGGTGTGTGTGAGGTGTTCTAGCATTTGTGTCTGGAAGTAGCTTGCAAAGCTAACCAACGTTAGACAGTTAGATTGGGTGCTTGACTGCCGTGTGAGAACACTTCTGAGAACGCTCAGATCAACCTTATTCCTCGGCCAGACCGTCCAGTGTGCGCTCTGAATGCTCCGAGTGCAAAACACTCCGAATTTACTAACGGACAGTCTGACAACGCTCTGAACTTACGAACGCCCTGACCGTACTCTGGCAGTCCAACGTGAATTTACGAACATACCAAATGTCACAAAAACAGTAGTTATTTTCACAAAGTTATGGTCACAATATGTCCAATATGTGCAAATCTGTTGCATTGCCAATGTTATTCTGTGATGCCATGTAATGGACAACGTTTGTCTTGTTCTAATCACGCTGAGGGTGCGATGCTTACATGGTGATCCAGTGGGTGTCGTAGCTAGAGCCGAACTGCTGAAAAGTGCCGAACAGTTTGGGAAGGAGGCGCAGGGAGACGACCACAGATCTGTGGGAGAGAGAAGCATGGAGTCAAAAAACAAGTTTCACATAATAGCTAGCCAACGAAGGGATAATACAAAATCATTTGACACCAATTCATTTCAGAGCCATGTTGTTCACACAGACATACACACTCATATATGCACGCGCACACACACACACACACACCTGTGGTGGGCTAGGTTCTCCAGGCAGCCCTCGATGAAGCGCATGCGGATCTGACGGTCGGTGAACCAGCACACCAGAGAGCACAGGAGCTTCTCCGCCTCGTTGATCAGGCCCTCCGACAGGTGTATCTGACGGAACAGGGAAGAACGGAGAAAGGTCACTCGCACCTCTTTCCAGACTTCAGAATATCACAACAGATCCTAAATTAATAGCGATAACTAACCTTAATAATAAATGAGCTGCTCCTCGAAACCTGAAGGAGGAAGTGACGCATTCTCCTCTAATACGTTGAGTATTTAGTAGCTGACAAAACTTGTTTTCCACACAGTAACCAGGTTTCCATCCAACCATTTTTATCCGAGTAAAGTCCCCGTTGAAAAAAGAGAGGCCTGATTTAAACTGTCAAATTGTCAGAAAATTCCCGAAAAAGTCAACAAACAAAACAAATACTCGAGACATGGGTGGATACTTTTTTTGGTCGCTGATTAGAATATGCAACAAATTGCAGTGCAAATTGCACAATTGTTGATAGACTAACCATGACTTTGAGATATATTTATAGTCATGCGATGCTGTGCGTGCTCTTGTCACTACAACTTGAAAAAGCATGCACAGTTTATTAAGCTCCAGATGAAATCATTTATAATGAACTTCACAGGGTGGTGAAAGTAATGAGCTTGATGCTCCTTTCCAAAAAATATCAAGGGTCTTCATTTGTATGCTGGTGACATAATGATCGGTGATTGGCTGCCTATAACCAAATAAAAATTCTCGCATTGTATTTGCGAGCTGTTGACTATAGCGCATGTGCCAAGACCAGAGTGGGCACATTTGCTAGTTATAATGGACCTTATGTGCCAAAACTAATCGACAGAGTTTCTTAGTGCACGGTGTAATCCAGTGTCACGGTTCTTACCGCGTCCTCATCCTGCACCAGATCCCAGAGCAGCGTGTTGCCCTTCTTGCACACGTTGTCCAGGTTGATGTCAGTCACGGCGTTGCCAGAGTACTGGTGCTTGTGGACCTGCGGGCCTGCAGAGGAATAAAACACAGCCGCTGGTGAAAAAGAGAGCCATAAAAAAAAGGTTCAGTAAAGATTTACTGAAGTGCTAAAATGTCAAGCTAAAATATCATGCTAAAATATGGCAAGGATGACAACAAATCGAGTGACACTAAGAATGGCAATAAGAAAGCAGCCATATGGAACGCCCAGACGGTCACGTTTACAGGTAGAAGATGATTTTTTATTATTTAGCAGACGCTCTTATCCAGAGCAGTAGTGAGTGCATACATACACCGTGGGAATCAAACCCATAACCCTGGCGTTGCAATCCATTGGCGGCAGGTTGCCTAGCGGTTAGAGCGTTGGGGCCTGTAACCCAAAGGTTTCTGGATCAAATGCCAAAGCTGACAATGTAAAAGCCTGTCGTTCTGCCCCTGAACAAGGCAGTTAACACACTGTTCCCTGGTAGGCCGTCATTGTAAATAAGAATGTGTTCTTAACTGACTTGCCTAGTTAAATAAAGGTTCAAATTTTAAAAAATAAAAGTGCCATGCTCTACCACTTGAGCTACACGGGATTAACTGATGGTGAAAGCGTTTGACTGGATTGGCCCATCCAGACGATTAGTAGAACCATAACTACATGATTCGTGCCGCTGAAAACTGAGGCCCGTTATTGGTGTGCAATAAGTGGGTGAACCGTTCCGCGAGTAGGGTATTCTGAATTTTCCAGCCACGATTTCTGGGAAACCTGGGAATTTTGGGGTAAATTTAAGTCAATTCACAACCCTAGGTGCACCGTGCAGTGCAGCCTACCTTGCACCATGTGCTCGTGGTAGATAGAGGCCAGGTTGGGCAGGTGCTGCTGCAAGTGGGAGCTGAGCTCGGCGTGCGAGTTGATCTGCACCAGCTCCTCCTCACAGCCAGACTCCTCACCGTCAAAGTCGGCCATGTTCTTCTCCGACTTGGCGCTGATCTGGGAGCTGCTGCAGGACACGTCATCTGCGCTCAGCATGTCGTCCGCCATGTGCCTGGTGGATGATTCAATGTTAGAAGGGCAATGCATGTTGTTGTCACTTGAATAAGCCGAAGATTCACGTTGCAAGGAAAACAAATACATTTACACTGAATGCACAAAACATGGCTCTTTCCATGACAGACTGACCAGGTGAATCGAGGTGAAAACTATGATCAATTACTGATGTCACTTGTTAAATCCACTTCAAATCAGTGTTGATGAAAAGGAGGAGACAGGTTAAAGGATTTTATTTCACCTTTATTTAACCAGGTAGGCTAGCTGAGAACAAGTTCTCATTTACAACTGCGACCTGGCCAAGATAAAGCAAAGCAGTGCGACACAAACAGAGTTACACATGGAGTAAACAAGCGTACAGCCAATAACACAATAGAAAAAAACTAAGTCTATTTGCAGTGTGTGCAAATGGCGTAAGGTGGTAAGGCAATCAATAGGCCATAGTAGCGAAGGAGTTACAGTTTTTTACAATTGAGACATGGATTGTGTATTTGTGCCATTCAGAGGGTTAATGGGCAAGACAAAACATTTAAGTGCCTTTGAATGGGGTATGGTAGAAGGTGCCAGGCGTGTGTCAAGCACTGCAACGCCGCTGGGTTTCACACGCTCAACAGTTGCCTGTGTGTATCAAGATTGGTCCACCACCCAAAAGACATCCAGCCAACTTGACACAACTGTGGGAAGCATTGGAGTCAACATGGGCCAGCATCCCTGTGGAACGCATTAGACCCCTTGTAGAGTCCATGCCCCGACGAATTGAGGCTGTTCTGAGGGCAAAACGGGATGTAACTCAATATTATGAAGGTGTTCCTAATGTTTTGTACACTCAGTGTACATCTAGTTCCTCATGACAAATGTAGAAATGATTGACTGGACACTTCTACACATCTATGCAACTACAGGAAACTCAACTTGTCTACGGGTGGTGTCTAGACTCATTTGGACACCGACATAATTGCTAGTAGTTGGTCCTGATTCAACATGTAGAATCGGCCACGGACAGTTTGTCTTGGTTGGAGTCTGTAGTCGAAAGAAGCCTTAAAAAGAACCTCATCTCCCGAGGCAAATTTGCCGAATATAGAACATTGTGAAAGAGGAGATATAAAGAAGATAACAGGTTAGCGTAAAGAAAGCAAAAGGAGATGGTGATAGTCTTACCCTTCGTGGTGGTGGTGATGGTGGTGGTGGTTGTGAGGCCCGATGAAATGTCGGCAGTTGAACAGCTCGTTGCCCATGGCGTCCCCGAGGAACTCCCCGGGGCAGGGCAGGCAGGTCTGCTCCTGGGGGCCAGGGGCCATTTGGGATGAGGGGCCTCCCATCTCTGAATGTTGTTGTTCGGGCCCATCAGGCCGGGCCGAGCAGGCGTCCAGCATCCTCATGCGGCCCTCCATCGATACCGCAGCCGTTACCATGCCGACGGCTGCCTCGGGATTAAAGGGCAAACATTTGGGTTTTGGTCCGTCTCCTGCTCCTCTCTCGGCCCTGTCGCCATGCTCCTCCACCAGCGCCTCGCCCGCTTTCCGCTTCCTGACCTCCGGCTGGTCCCGGGGCTGCTTCTGCGGGCTGCCCTCAGCCGCTACGCCCCGGTTGTTCCCCTCTTCATCCTCTTCGTCGTCCTCATCTTCATCATCATCTTCGTCATCTTCCTCCTCCTCCTCCTTGAGGACCTCGCTGTCAGCCATGTCATCAGAGTGCAGCTCACTGCCTGGGCTTCCCGCTGACTGGCTGGCACGGCTGGAGCCCGCCTCGTTGCTGGAGCCCTCGCTGTGGCCACTGCTGCTGCCGGGCCCACTGCTGCCCTCCTCCATGCTGTTGGCCGTCTCGTCCGAGCTGCCCTGCATCGACTCCTGGACGGGGCGGAGAGAGGAGACCAAATCAGTTCCAGTTAAACCGGCCATGCATCAGAACCACGAGACGGGGATATGGACTTCGATTAGCTTTTTGATAAAAAGTCTAAAAAGTTTGCCAAGCCACGGTCTCCAATAGCTAACAAAAAAACAAGGCATGGATTTCTGAAGTGCTGGAAAGTAACAGTTTGCTACTAACAACAATTCCCATTAAATGTATTGAGAACATGCATCACTTGTTTCTCCAGCTAGATGGCGTGAAAAGGGTACTGGAGTGCTACTAACCTCCGTGTCAGAGAGTCTCTGCTGGCCCCGCTTGCTGCCGCCCATCATCTGCTCGTCCATCTCCATGTCGCTACCGCCGCTGTGGTGAGTGTCGCTGTTGTCACTGCTGTCCGGGCTGGCCGCTGGGGAGCCTGGGTCGAGAAGAGAAGCAGAGGCTTGATGCATCAGATTCCGCATCTCACAAAACATAAGGTAGTCTATATACAGTAGATATGTTTAAGAGCATATTTTTCTAAGCAAGTGGTAAACCATGGTTATTGGTATCTAAAAAGGTGTTCAAGGCTTTTGTTCCATCCCAGCACTAAAACATTCGATTCAACACCTTGATTAGTGCTGGACTGGACCAAAAACATGCATACCACTCACTTAACAGCACCGGAGTTGTTGACTACCACTGATCAAAAGGTATATCCCCTTGAAATACACAGACACAAACACAACCAACGTACCTTTCTTGTTGCCCATGGGGACGTTGGTGTTGAGCAGCGAGGCGAAGGAGCTCTGCTTGGAGAGCTGGGCCTTTGCGGACAGGGCGTTGTTCCACAGAGCCTTGATCAGCATGGAGGCCAGGTACAGGGTCTGGGGGAGCAGCGTAGAATTACATACAGAATCACAATTATAGGATCTTTATGGTGGGCAGGTGTCCAAGACAAAGAGCAGCTCTGTTACTTAGACTAGGTGTATGTGACTATAAAGCTCGTTATCAAAGTCTTTTTTTGTTTTGTATTTCACCAGGTAGGCCAGTTGAGAACAAGTTCTCATTTACAACTACGACCTGGCCAAGATAAAGCAAAGCGACAGAGTTACACATGGGATAAACAAAAGTACAGTCACTAACACAATACAAAAATCTATATACAGTGTGTGCAAATGGAGTACGGAGGTGAGGCAATAAATAGGCCATAGTAGCGAAGTAATCACAATTTAACAAATGAACACTGGAGTGATAGATGTGCAGATGATGATGCGCAAGTAGAAATACCGGTGTGCAAAAGAGCAAAACAAAGTAAATAAAAACAGTATGGGGATGAGGAAGGTAGTTGGATGGGCTATTTACAGATGGGCTGTGTACAGCTGCAGCGATCGGTAAGCTGCTCAGATAGCTGATGCTTAAAGTTAGTGAGGGAGATATGTCTCCAACTTCAGCGATTTTTGCAATTCGTTCCAGTCATTGGCAGCAGAGAACTGGAAGGAAAGGCAGACAAAGTAGGTGTTGGCTTTGGGGATGACCATTGAGATATACCTTCTGGAGAGTGTGCTACGGGTGGTTGTTGCTATGGTGACCAGTGAGCTGAGATAAGGCGGAGCTTAACCTAGCAAAGACTTATTGATGACCTGGAGCCAGTGGGTTTGGCGCCGAATATGTAGCGAGGGCCTGGCCGACGAGAGCATACAGGTCGCAGTGGTGGGTGGCATATGGGGCTTTGGTGACAAAACAGATGGCACTGTGATAGACTACATCCAATTTGCTGAGTAGAGTGTTGGAAGCCATTTTGTAGATGACATCGCCGAAGTCGAGGATCGGTAGGATAGTCAGTTTTACGAGGGTATGTTTGGCAGCGTGAGTGAAGGAGGCTTTGTTGTGAAATAGGAAGCCGATTCTAGATTTAATTTTGGATTGGAGATGCTTAATATGAGTCTGGAAGGAGAGTTTACAGTCTAACCAGACACCTAGGTATTTGTAGTTGTCCACATATTCTAAGTCAGAACCGTCCAGAGTAGTGATGCTGGACGGGTGGGCAGGTGCGGGCAGCGATCGGTTAAAGAGAATGCGTTTTGTTTTACAAGCATTTAAGAGCAGTTGGAGGACACGGAAGGAGTGTTGTATGGCATTGAAGCTTGTTTGGAGGTTTGTTAATACAGTGTCCAAAAAAAGTCAGATGTATACAGAATGGTGTCGTCCGCGTAGAGGTGGATCAAGGAATCAAGAGGGACATCGTTGATATATACAGAGAAAAGAGTCGGCCCGAGAATTGAACCCTGTGGCACCCCCATAGAGACTGCCAGAGGTCTGGACAACAGGCCCTCCGATTTGACACACTGAACTCTGAAAAGTGGTTGGTGAACCAGGCGAGGCAGTCATTTGAAAAACCACGGCTGTTGAGTCTGCCGATAAGAATACGGTGATTGACAGAGCCGAAAGCCTTGGCCAGGTTGATGAAGACTGCTGCACAGTACTGTCTTTTATCGATGGCAGTTACGATATCGTTTAGTACCTTGAGCATGGCTGAGGTGGGAAGGTACGGTGGGATTCGAAATGGTCAGTGATCTGTTTGTTAACTTGGCTTTCGAAGACTAGAAATGGCAGGGCAGGATGGATACAAGTCTAACAGTTTGAGTCTAGAGTGTGTCCCCCTTTGAAGAAGGGGATGACCGCGGCAGCTTTCCAATCTTTAGGAATCGCGGGACGATATGAAAGAGGTTGAACGGACTAGTAATAGGGGGTTGCAACAATGACGGATAATTTTACAAAGAGGGTTCAAATTGTCTAGCCCAGCTGATTTGTACAGGTCCAGGTTTTTCAGCTCATTCAGAACATCAGCTATCTGGATTTGGGTGAAGGAGAAGCTGGGGAGGCTTGGGCAAGTAGCTGCGGGGGGGGGGGGGCTGGTGATATGTAGATCAAATCACACTCAACATTTGATTGTCCACTCCTTGCCGTGGCCTAAATTTGCTTATTGTTGTGTTTCCTTGCCACAATACTAACTAGTATCGCGATACTGGCATCTTCCCGGATCGAGGTAATTCGTAGAATACCATGAACTACCATTGGGCACTCATGGTGTGTGGTGTGTGTGCGTGTGTACCTGTTCGGTGTGCGCGCTGGGGTGCAGGCCGGACACCAGGTTGAGGACGTGGCGCAGCGGCACCGGGTCCAGGTTCTTGATGAGCGAGGGGAACAGGTCGTGGATGTAACGGCTACAGTGCTTCAGCTACATGGGAAGAACAGATAGAGAGGCAGGGCCAAGGAGAACATCAATGGAAAAGAACAAAAAATAATTAAATGGATTATGATAGCAAAACTAATTGGTAGAATACAGTAAAGAAAAATAAGTAAAAAATATCCATACAAATTCAGAGTAGGAGTGCTGCTCTAGGATTAGGTCCCTCAATTTGATTAGAGGCTAAATGTATCCTACAAATCCACATTTCTACGCTGAAAATCTTTATACATGCGGCCCCTGGTGTTTAGGACCTAGTTACCTGAGCTGCGGCCCAGATGCAGTCCACATGCTGGGTGCTGAGCCTGCCCTCTGCGGCAAGGAAGTTCAGGATCACTTGGCACTGCTTAATTATCTGGAACGACAACAAAGAGGCACAAAGACAAACTCTGCATTATAACAGGGGAGTTAAAACACAGATTGCCCATAAAAATGTATCGCATTAGTGTAAGAACGACTTGGAATGGGAAAACTCACCTCTATGTGCAAATTTGGTCCAAATATGTGCTCCACCACATTGTTGTTGATTAGCCAGTCAGCTAGTTCCTTTGCTATTGACCTGGAGGGACAGTTTGAGGTACGCTGCTTTTAACGGTCCGTGGACGCAGTGCTAAATCAACTCAATGGACTTATGTTTCATTGTAAAAATCAAATCAATTGACTTACGTTTCGGTGTCGGACACCAGAGACTCGTTATTACAGACATCGTTGAAGGTGTGGAGCTGATTCTGTGGGGAGAAAACGAGTTGTAAAAATGTAATGAATGTATGCATGTACACATCAGTGTACTTCATTTAGTGAGTTATTGACCCTCGTGTAAAAGTCTTAGTTACATTAAACTGAAAGTCCTAGTGAAGCTTTAACAATGTACACCTGTGTCAAAAACAAAACAGCTGTCACAACGTGCTTCACAGTAACCCGGCCTAGACTCCTCCCAAAGAGCAAGCAACTCGGCAGTGTGCGAGTCTCACCGTGATTTGGCTGAGGCCGGCTAGCCTCATGGTGAGCGTGGGGGACATGAAGTATTTGAAGGCCAGGTCCAGGCTCTCCTTGTCGAAGCACAGTGCGCTGTCCAGCGGCTCCTTCACCGTGCTCCACATCAGGTCGGCCATGTTGCGTGCAGCGCTCTGGCGCAGCTCCTGGTCCGACAGCTTGCACAGGTACCTGGGGAGGGACACATTTGGAAAGAAGTTACTTGTGAATTGAGTTAACTTTGTTTAAACCAGGAAGTTTCTTCATTAGGAAATACTTTTAATTTGTTTTGTTTAGTTTTAAAAAGTAGAAGACATGGTAGACAGGTTGGACATAATGACTGGACAAATGAGACTAAACAGTCAGGACTAAGTGTGGGGCATCTATCGAGGCTGGCTGCAACACTCCGATGAGAAGCACCGTGACAATAGTTGGCTACAATGAGAATGGAGTCTTTGCGATCAATAAGATACAGTATGTATCTTTTTAATAACTTCTGAGAAAAACAAACATTGTGCTCAATTCAGGAGGAAGGAATGATACGCTATAAGGTGTCAATGCACTGGAGTCAGAATTTCACATTTCATCATTCTTCGTCGACTAAGGATCAAAATGACTAAGGAATGTTCCATTTGGACATCAGGACCAGTTAAACCAGCCCACCCAGGTCACATGACAGAGGTATGACGAGGCCTGCGAGATGTCTGGCTGCTCCAAGGTCATGTGAGGAGAAGCTGACTGGAGCACTGGCCACTGTTACCATGGCGAGGGAAGCTCTTCCTAGCAACACCAGTTGGTGGCACAGCAAGAGAGGGCTCAAAGCTGCAATTGCTTTCCATCCAGAAAAAAATATATATATATATATACAGTCAAGTATCTGACCGAATTTTGAAATTCAACTCAAATACAAAAATATGCTTGCTTTGTAAGAGCATCCACTAAATTCATCCTTGATTTATGCTAATCGACTGCCAATATGCTGGATTACACCATTTGCATAATGTCCTCCTAATACTACATCCCCGATTCATGGGAGCATCTCTATCAAGTGCGTTTGATTGTGTGTTGGAAAGTGGCGGGCGAGTTGAACAACACCGCACTGTGTATACAAATTCAATATGCATCTCAAACAGCCCCTTGGGCCATTTCTGACGAGAGGAGCTCCGACTGCAACAGCAACTCTCCTCTCCTCTCTCTGCCCCATTTTCTTATTCTCTTACAATGACTGCAGGGAAAAAAACACTACGCAGAAGTATGGGATGCCATATTGTATAGAGCTGTTTTTGATATGGGGAAAACGGCATGACTAACATTAACCATTATATTCAATAAAAGATTTGTGATTCAATCTGTATTGACACATGCCTAAATAGGGATTTCAAGGCACTAGTGAAAACTCATTGGCGGTGAGAAACTAACGAAGACTTAATGATCCTCACTCTGAAGTAAATAGAGATTTCACCAAAAGAGTTTCATTGATATGGAGAGTGTGAACTTACCGTATTACATACGTGCGGAACGGTATGATGTGCTGCATGACGGCGGGAATGTGCAACCATATTCGGATCTGTGTGTGTGTGTGGAGAGAACAAACAGAATTGGAATCAGACCGACATCCCTCGAGATGTGTGAGAAGCAGTGGAAAACCTAAAAAATGGATGCCACTTTAACAGAGCTGGCTGACAACGGCTTATTCACTGCAATTACTGACAGAGAGAGCATTCACAAATGAAACAGCTGTGCTATAACATAGAAACTGCATCAAGAACATCTGCATATGGAGCTGAAACAGCATCTGGAGGTAGTGGTAAATATGTCCAGGATTGGGTGGCTAAATATTAGGCGGTTGGGCTGCAATGTTGGGTGGCTGGATTAATTTGTTGGGTGGCTGGATTAATTTATTGGGCGGCTGCCAAGTGGGCTGTGGTGCCATTTTGGGATCAACTCCTACTCACATTGGAGACGATGGTGATGAAGGCGTGGGCGATGGGGAAGGGCAGGCTCTCCGGCGTGCCTGACTCAAAGCAGTCCTTCATGAGCGACAGACCGTGCTTGCCACAGAACAGGCAAACATAGCGCAGCAAATGCAAGGGGACCTCCACATCCTGGTCACGGGGAAAAACAAGGTCAATGCAACTTTATTGTCCACACGGAAGTGGAAAACTAACTTTGGCTTCATATCGCAAATCATAGTGGAAGAGACTAGCGTGATTGGTGCAACTTAATGGTTTCAAGTGGTTTCATACCCTCATCTCCTTTTGGTTTATCAGAACTATAGATTGAAAGCAATATGGTGGAAGGATGTATACTGGGAATTTGCTTTCACTTGTCTAGTTCTTTCACACCATCTCATGAAGGAGAAGAGATTATGGCTTTTTTGCAGCCTATTCAGGAAAGAGTACGCAGACCAGAGCTGGGTACATAGTATATGAAATCTTTGAGCATTTGCTTAAGCCTGACTGGTGTGCCAGATAAGTAGGGAGCTTCATCAATAAGTGTATCGATGACGTCTTTACCACAGTGGTCATACGTACATACTCCAACCAGAAGCCATGGATTCCAGGCAATATCCGCAATGAGCTAAAGACGCTTATAAGAAATCCCGCTATGCCCTCCGACGGATGTGGCAGGGCTGGCAAACTATTACGGACTACAAACGGAAGCAGAGCCGCAAGCTGCCCAGTGACAGGAGCCTATCAGATGAGATTAATTACTTATATGCTCGCTTCGAGGCAAGCAGCCCTGAAGCATGCTTGAGAGCACCAGCTGTTCTGGACGAATGTGTGATCACGCTCTTCATAGCCGATGTGAGTAAGACCTTTAAACAGGTCAACATTAATCTGGCCGCACGGACGTGTACTAAGAATGTGTACTAAGAACATGCGCGGACCCACTGGCAGGTGTCTTCAATGACATTTTCAACCTCTCCCTGTCTGAGTCTGTAATACCAACATGTTTCAAGGAGACCACCATAGTCCCTGTGCCCAAGAAAACTAAGGTAACCTGCCTAAATGCCTACCGACCTGTAGCACTCACGTCTGTAGCCATGAAGTGCTTTAAAAGGTGGGTCATGGCTCACAGCAAACACCATTATCCCAGAAATCCTAGACCCACTCCAATTTGCATAACGCCCCAACAGATCCACAGAAGACGCAATCTCTATTTCACACCACACTGCCCTTTCACACCTGGACAAAAAGGAAAACCTACATGAGAATGCTATTTATTGACTACAGCTCAACGTTCAACACCATAGTATCCACAAAGCTCATCAATAAGCTAAGGATTCTGGGACTAAACCCCTCCCTCTGCAACTGGATCCTGGACTTCCTGACGGGCCGCCCCCAGGTGGTAAGGGTAGGTGACAACATATCTGCCACGCAGATCCTCAACACGGGGGCCCCTCAGGGGTGCGTCCTCAGTCCCCCCCTGTACTCCTTGTTCACTCATGACTGCATGGTCAAGCACTACTCCAAAACCATCAAGTTTGCTGATGACACAACAGTGGTAGGCCTGATCAACACCGATGAGAATCTATAAGGAGGAAGTCAGACCTGACAGTGTGGTGCCAGGAAAACAACCTCTCCCTCAACATGATCAAGACAAAGGAAATGATTGTGGACTACAGGAAAAGGAGGGCCGAGCATGCCCTCATTCTCATCGACGGGGCTGTAGTGGAGCATGTTAAGAGCTTCAAGTTCCTTGGTGTCCACATCTCCAAAAAACAATCATGTTCCAAACACACCAAGACAGTCGTAAAGAGGGCACGACAATGCCTATTCCCCCTCAGGAGACTGAAAAGATTTGCCATGGATCCTCAGATCCTCAAAAAGTAATACAACTGCACCATCGAGAGCATGGTTGCATCACCGCCTGTTATGGCAACTGCTCGGCCTCTGACCGCAAGGCACGACAAGCAGTACCAGAGTGCCAAGTCTAGGTCCAAAAGGCTTCTTAACAGCCTCGACCCCCAAGCCATAAGACCCCTGAACAGCTAATCAAATGGCTACCCAGACTATTTGCATCGACCCAACCACATTTTTACACTGCTGCTACTCTATTGTCAATGCATAGTCACTTTACCTATATGTACAGTACCAGTCAAGTTTGGACACTTACTCAATCCTGGGTTCTTCTTTATTTTGACAATTTTCTACATTGTAGAATATGTGAAGACATCAAAACTATGAAATAACACATAAGGAATCATGTAGTAACCAAAAGTGTTAAACAAAACAGATTTTATATTTGAGAATCTTCAAAGTAGCCACCCTTTGCCTTGATGACAGCTTTGCACACTCTTGGCATTCTCTCAACCAGCTTCATTTAGAATGCTTTTCCAACAGTCTTGAAGGAGTTCTCACATATGCTGAGTAGTTGTTGGCTGCATTTCCTTCACTTTGCGGTCCAACTCAACGATCTCATTTGGATTGAGGTCGGGTGATTGTGGAGGCCAGGTCATCTGATGAAGCACTCCATCACTCTCCTTGTTGATCAAATAGCCCTTAACACAGCCTGGAAGTGTATTGGGTCATTGTCCTGTTGAAAAACAAATGATAGTCCTACTAAGCGCAAACCAGATGGGATGGTGTATCGCTGCAGGATGATGTGGTAGCCATGCGGGTTAAGTGTACCTTGAATTCTAAATGAATCCCAGACAGTGTCACCAGCAAAACACCCCCACGGTTCACATGGGAACCACACATGCGGAGATCATCCATTCACCTACTCTGTGTCTCACCAAGACATGGCGGTTGAAACCAAAAATCTCACATTTGGAATCAACAGACCAAAGGACAGATGTCCACGGGTCTAATGTCCATCGCTCGTGTTTCTTGGCACAAGCAAGTCTTCTTTGTATTGGTGTCCTTTAGAAGTGGTTTCTTTGCAGCAATTCGACCATGAAGGTCTGATTCACGTAGTCTCAGCTGAACAGTTGATGTTGAGATGTGCCTGTTACTTTGTGAAGCATTTATTTGGGCTGCAATTTCTGAGGCTGGAAACACTAACGAACTTAACCTCTGCAGCAGAGGTTTCATCATAGCACTTGACGGTTTTTGCGACTGGCACTTGAAGAAACGTTTAAAGTTCTTGAAATTTCCCAGATTGACTGACCATCATGTCTTAAAGTAATGACAGACTGTCGTTTCCCTTTGCTTATTTGAGCTGTTCTTGTCTTGCCATAATATGGACGTGGTCTTTTACCAAATAGGGCTATCTTCTGTATACCACCACTACCTTGTCACAACACAACTGATTGGCTCAAACGCATTAAGGAAAGAAATTTCACAAATGAACTTTTAACAAGGCACACCTGTTAATTGAAATACAGTCAAGGTGACTACCTCATGAAGCTGGTTGAGAGAATGCCAAGACTGATAAAAAATGTCACCAAGGCAAAAAGGTGGCTACTTTGAATAATTTCAAATATAAATTATATTTAGACTTGTTTAACACATTTTTGGTTAATACATGATTCCATGTGTAATTTCATAGTGTTCATGTCTTCCCTATTTTCCAACAATGTAGAAAATAGTAAAAATTCAGAAAAACCCTGGAATGAGTAGGTGTGTCCAATCTGGTACTGTACATATTACCTCAACTAACCTGTGCCCCCACACACTGACTCTGTACCGGTACCCCCTGTATATAGCCTATTCTTTAATGTTATTTTTTCTATACATTTTTTTAAACTTATGATTAAATACTTTTAAACCGTTGGTTAAGTGCCGGCAGCGTGGCCTAGTGGTTAGAGCTTTGGACTAGTAACCGAAAGGTTGCAAGTTCAAACCCCCGAGCTGACATGGTACAAATCTGTCGTTCTGCCCCTGAACAGGCAGTTAACCCACTGTTCCTAGGCTGTCATTGTAAATAAGAATGTGTTCTTAACTGACTTGCCTAGTTAAATAAAGGTAAAAAAATGAATTAAAAAATGTAATGTGACAAATACAATTTGATTAGAGTATTCCATTGGTTTTATTCCAGCTAGGCAAGATCAATTAAGCACAGAATACTATCTGAACTCCGGTCTGATGCAGACTATGAACTTTATCCTGTAAAAATATCCCTTAAAAATGTTTAACATGGTAGAGAGGTAAGAGCTGGAAAGTTATTAAAATTAGCCTGAGACAAATTATTGTACTCCGGGGAAAGATCGACAGTACTTGGAGGTGGAAATTAGCCTCAATTTAATAAAAACTCTAAATATACTGCAGACACATTTCACACCTCATGTGTACGTTGGCCTGAAAACCACAAGAGGGACCTGAGATCAGTGTTTAGAGAGCCTTCTCCCTCTGTCTCCCCTAGTCCTAAAGGAAACATTTGTAATTGGACCCCTGAGGGAGAACTATTCTAGGACCTATTGTTAACCAAATCTACACCAAACCTCCTCGAGTGAAAACCCATTACAACGACCTGGGAACAGTGTTCAGAGTCTTGCCTCCCTCCTCTCCCAGTCCTAAATGGGACATAGCTGTTGGGTTCTGGGCATGCCACTTTTCATGCAGCTTCCCAATAAAATATAAATAGACCCAATATGTCATAAATCACTAAGATGAGTAACATGACCACAGGAGAAAGGAGAGGGGACTAGGAGGAGATTGGCGATTGGTCAAACAGGCAGCCCAGACATTAAGGCAATGGGATGCATCCCAAGTGGCACCCTATTCCCTATATAGTGCAGTACTTTGACCAGAGCCATACGGGCCCGGGTCAAAAGAAGTGCACTCTAAAAAGGGAATAGGGTGCCATTTGAGAGACGTAGATGTTGCTGTAAAGAGTTAGAACCGACACAAAGCGACGATCAGGCAGATTGAGTATTGTGTTTTCCTTACATTCATGTCGCAGAAGGAGCCGAGGATATTGCTTTCATGAGCAGAGATGTCCTGGAAAAAGGAAACAAAAACAAAGTATGACGAGTATATTGTATACTGAGAAATATTAGAGAACATTTTAGAACAGGATGACACCAATGTCATTGTCAAGTATTAAGTACCCCATGGAGACAAATACTGATTCCATAATAGAGTTGTGTACGCTTTTACCTCTATGGTGCCGTGTGTGTTGTGTCGGCGGTACATATTAAACCATTAATGCTTTGGTGGGGTGGGTGTTGCGTAGGGGCGAACCATGTTATTTGTTTACCTCTACAGTGGGGTTTGGGTATGTATTGTGTTGTATCAGGGTGTGTCATTCCATTACCTCTATTGTGGGGTGTGTGTTGTGTTTGTAAGCCGTGTACAGTGGGAACTGGATCTGGAAAATCTTGGCGGCGCAGAGCAGCAGCTTCTCCCGGTCCTCTGTGCTCCACGAGTCAAACATGTCCTCCTGAGCCTGGCTGTCTGTACTGCTGCTAGCTCCAGCCTCAGACACCCCAATACCACTACTACTTTCCTCTGGCTTGGGGGCCTCCTGCTGGGCCTTGCTTGTCCCCTGGACTGGGTTCTGGTTGTTGTTATTCTGGTTCTGCTCCAGTGCATCCCCGGCGGCGTCCTCCTCCGCTGAGTCCCTCTCCACATTCAGCGGCTCGTCCTCAACAGGCGAGGAGGGCGGTTGCTGGGGGTGTGGCCCTACTCCAGTTATTCCACCCTCTCCCTCGTCTCCCCATTCTGTCCCGGGCCCCTCCGTGCCACCTGCGGCCCTGTCCCCGCTGTCGGTGACGCCCCGTTGGCTGTTGGTGCTGCAGAGGCGGTCCCTCAGGCTGGTGACCTGAGCGATGACCAGGTTGATGAGGGCGTAGACCAGCTGGTTGAACACCTCCAGGTGCTTGTACTCCTTGAAGCAGCATAGACATTGCCTGTGGAGGGAAAGGAGGGGTGGCCAGAGGGATTGTGTGAAATACGAATCACGAAGACCCACCAGTGAGTCACATTCAACTCCTACTGGGGTCACAGTTCGAGGCTGACTCATTCCATTTGGATGATCAAAGAATCAAAACGTTTGGGAACCATAAAAAGGCAATGCACGGTCCACACTGCAGTGAACTGTAGCTTCTGCTTGTGTTGGCCTCAACAACCAGACAGCTTTAGAGAGACTCATCTACGGGCTCAATTCAATCAAACTTGCATTGAAGCGAATAAGGCATAGAAAAATACTTTTCTCCCCATATTCAAATAAAATAGCAAGAGGAGCCTAGTTTTAGGTACTTGCAACATAAAATATTCAGTTCACTCACTTTCTGAATAAGACATGTAAAGTAGGATTTAGTTGTATTAACAATGCAGAATATTCATTGTTGGAGGATTTGATTGAATGAAGCCCTTGATCTATTGAGCTCTGTTCATGAATTCTGTTTCTTTTGACAGTTATGTAATGTTAAAACGCATGTCTGACTATATTACTGACCATCCTATTTTAGAAATTCTCCCCCCCCCCAATGTATTTTCATAAGACAGCAACCAAATAACACACATGAAGGATCCCACACAAATGACGGATCCCACTAATCAGAAACACAAAGAGAAGAATGCAAAAGTAGAAGAATGCCTTCAGTCAAGTTTCCCTGATTAGCCAAGCACTTTTCCCCCTGATCTCAGAGAGTGGGAGAACTACTAGGAAAGGTCAATAATTCCTCAAGGCTCTTCTCCGCACAGGCAGGCAGGCAGGCACGCACACGTCTAGCTAAACAACAATAAATCCACCACTATGCAAGACGAAAAACCTATTATGACCTACTTGTCCTCTGGTGACCTTAGCGAGCCTACATGCTAAGCTACACTTAAAACACATTGGTTAGCCTTTGGCGCTAGTAATAAATGATGAATTCACGGCTGATAATGACCTCCGAGTTATCCAGGAGTGGATATCCTCCCCTTTTAAATATTAACGGTCTACGTTCCAAATGAAACCCTTTTCCCTACATAGGGGTCAAAAGAAGGGCACCTGGTCAAAGTAGTGCACTAAATAGGGAAGAGGGTTCCATTTGGGACAAATCCGTGGAAGAATAATGAATGCGGGGAACAGAGGAGAGCGGGAGACTGACCTCTGGGTCCATGAGCTGATGTAGCTGAAGACTCGTAAAGCATGCTCCTTCTTCAGCTGTAGGCCCTCAGTGCTGTCTGCATCCGATACTGGAGGGGAGAGAGAGCAGACAAGGTGGTGAGTACAGTTCAATGTACATGGAAAAGGCAAGTGTAGGACATGACACTTGACCCACACTGCTTGTTCAAAGGCTACTGGCCTATATAGTGGCCACGCGCTAGAAAATTGCACACATAGGAAGCTGAAATTGCAATGCAAATATTTTAGGCATTATCCAAGACCGTTGAAGAGGGAATGGTGGTTGTCAGACACTTTGCTTCAACAACAACAAAATATATTTCCGGAGGCGCAATGCGAACGGTCCTTTGGTCAACAGGAGAACAGAGATGATCGTCTCTCTACTCTGGATGAGAGACTCACCCATGGAAGTCTCAAGCCTCTGGTGAGAAACGTACCTCAGCACCACATTAGCACGGCGCCACGCAAGGCTCCCCATCGCCGACCACTAACAGGTACACCAAAATGCCTTCCCAAGCAGCATTGGATTGTACAACAGGCTAAAAATAAAGTCAGCTACTGTATTATGTGTTGGTGAATAGGAATGGGGGTAGAAATACATTTCACTATTTGAATAGTATCAGACATTGTCGTCGGTATCCGGATATTAGAAATATATGGTCAGGGACGCATTGTGTGCCGTTTTCTCCTAAGTCTGGACGTAAACAGGCTACCGAAATCGCATACAGTGTGCGATGTTATCAGCAAGCACTCCTCCCACAAGTCTCCAGAAAGCGTGTGTTTTGGGACCGAGAGGCACCTTTTCATTATATTGCTGGAGGAAATACACTACCGGTCAAAAGTTTGAGAACACATAGTCATTCAAGGTTTTTTCTTTATTTTTTACTATTTTCTACATTGTAGAATAATAGTGAAGACATCAAAACAATGAATATAAATCAAATAAATACAAAAACATTTTTTGGGGCTGGAGTTATGCTAACCCGTTTGTGTTGCTTGCTCTTGACTAGCTACAGAGGTTAGGCTGGCTCGTGTGCAACACTAGTTCGCTACTGCCATCAGTTGTTGCTGTATCATATATTGCCTAGTCCACAGTTTTTAGAATGCATACTGGCATTTGAATATAGCGCTGGAAAAGGGAATCCGGACACACTGTGGACACCATAGACACATTTAAATGTAGGTGCAGGCGCATGACATGTTTGGAATTCCATAAATCAGAACTCTATATCAGAATACTAAATCTGCATGAACTGTCAAGTCTAGACACGGCCAGAGAGAGAGACGCTGCCTGGCTACAGCCTAGACTAGCTGACTTGTAGCAGGCAATGTTATTTATCATCCCATGCAATAGTGCCCGTCTTGACTGGAGTAGACTACAAAAACAATAGGTAGCTTGGCTAATTTAGGCCACATTTAGCACCCTCTCCCCAACCCCATTCAATAAAACTAAAGCCTACCTATCGGTTGCTTGTTGTAGCCAAATAATTTCACTTCCGTAATTTAATTCTGTCTCAATGTGTAGTGAACACTCACTGCACATTGAGCCTCGTTGATTGGCCAACATAAAACAACAAGCGACACGTGAAGGCTACCAGACAGCTACCGGCCTTTTTTAAATGGGGCAAGTCATAAAAACTTAAACAGCTGATTATATTAAATTAATCATTTGAAATGTCACAGACCTTGTATGTAACAATGTCACATGGATATTTAAATTTAGAAAATGCCTGTGTTAAAATAGGCCTATACATTTTCTTGATGCAAAAATGTTTTCCCACAAGTATTCAAATACTAACATCCTTTAAGACATTCGTAAAACCATGCACATCCCTATTGGTGACACACAAACACACAGTCTCAAAACAAAATGTAAGCGACGTGTGGGGCAAGGCATGTCCAATGGAAGGTTATTGCCGTGTCAAAAGTTCAGCTCTAACATTTCTGTGGAAAGTGCAGCATTGCCTATATTATTTCCGCAAACCCAAAGCACTCGTGTCTTCACAAAGTCATTGGTGTAAATGAAAAACATTTGTGACACTGGGAGGCTGCATTTGTGACGCATCATTTTCAGCCGCACCCACAGATCTGTTGTTGTTGTACCAACAGCCTATTTTCTGCTCTCAGAAAAAGAGAAAACTGACCATATTGTCGCCTCCCATTGGCGTACATGCCGAGGCTACTAACAAGAAAAGCAAAAGGACACCCCGATGGAAGTGTTAGCTGATACGCAAAATGACTTAGCCCACATATTAAAGGCTTTTTAAACTTGCAAACCCACACGAGTGCTTCATGTTAGACTTTTTCTTATGCCACTTCAGACCCAATTTTTTTTGGGCTTTTCTGGTACTATTTCACAACAAGAGCACCTGTGGTTGTTTTGGAATACTTGAAGAGTTACTGCTACTTATTTTTCTTCACTACTAACTAAAAGTTAAAAGTTTAAGATAAATTACTAATGAAATCAACTATACATTGAATATTGCACGTTATGTTTGAGGGAGAAGTGTCATTTAAAAAAGGTGCAGCCTACATGCAAACTTTGTGACAAAGTTTCCATACCCGACTGACCTAGGCCTCAATGTCACATCATGCATAGTACATAATAACAACCACTGTGAAAATTGGAGTTGTGCCAAAACGCTACCAAGAGAAACAGAAAACAGAAAGTGGAACTCGTGTCTAGGTAAGTGGGTCTGTTCTTGAGATGAAGAAACAACAAACAGGGTTCTAAAGTTCACCAGGGCAACTTGTCTTAACTCTGACCCAACTGTGTGTTTGCCTTCATTCCCTTTTCAACCACTTTTTTAAATTGTATTATCTTGAACTGGACTCGGCCAAAATTCCCAGCTCCCTTCATAAAACAATCCATGACATTGTGTTCAGTGGCCTGTACCAAAAACATTGCGATCATCCCCAGATAAGACGATCTGGATATCCCAGCCATTGTTCTGACAGCAAAGCTTTGAGCTTGTAACAAAAACATTAGAGAAGTAAAATAGACACCTACAACTCAGCAGTTCTCAGCAGGGCTCTGCTGTGCTCAACTGCCTGTGTTGGTGGAAGTAACGTCAGTTGGCTTAGGTGCTGATCTAGGATCAGTTTGTCTTTTTACATCAATGGATTAGTATTAGGCTAGGGGTGTGTGGAGTGCCAGACAGCATCTTAAAGCAGGGTGTGTGGAGATTGACAATGGCAGTCACATGTTACATTTTAGTCATTTAGCTGACGCTCTTATCCAGAACGACTTAGAGGAGCAATTCGCAGCGTCTTCTTCAAGGGGCCATCGACAGATTTTTCACCTAGCTGGCACGGGATGCGAACCAGCGACCTTTTGGTTACTGGCCCAACACTCTTAACAGCGAGACTACCTGCCACCCTGCAGGATTACTTGCACAGCATATTCAATAGCAGGTTGAAACCCTTCATTCCCTCAGTAAATCCCTCACTTCCCTTGCATGCATGCAACCACACACAAAGAATTCCCGGGTTCATGCATACCGCAACAGCAAATTTGGGGTCAGGGGTCACCTAGTGAACACACCCATGGGGCTGCCAGTCTCACACACATGGGGCTGCCAGTCTCACAGCCTGGCGCTCCAGACAAGACTCTCACACCTCTATTGGCGGCAGCCTGGTGCCGACAAACACTCACACAGGGGTGTACTCTGTTTTGCTCAACAGAGGGAAGACCCCAGTCACACGTAAAACAGCAGCTCTACTGTGAAAACATACTCCTGTGTGGCCTACTAGCCATTTCAGAATTATTGTTGATAGACGTACATGTGGGCCAGAGAGAGGGTGTTTTGCTCAAAGACAAAAGAACCCTTTTAAAAGAACCCTTTAAGAACACTAGTGACATAGGCCTACTCCTCCACACACTTTAATAATACATCAGTGTGTTCACTGATTATAGGCCAAAGGAAATGTATAGAACCTTTAAGTAAGGCTACATTTCTCTCACCAAATGAATGAGCGCCTAAAGTGTCATACTCATTGCTCATTTGAATAACAGATTTGCAGAGGGGATAGGTTATGTTATATTCCATTCATCTAGTTTATTTTAAATGTGTATTGGCAGGATGAAAGAACCTTTGAGCAGCAGCATCATGATGACCCTTTCAAAGGGGTCCTGCAATAATCAACACACAACTGCTTTACCATGTGGGTTTGGATGTCCTCCCAAAACATGGAGACAATTTAAAAAACGATTACTCCCCTCTGGTCCAAGTCACCAAATCATACACTTAGTCACTAATATCAGACTGAAAATAGGTGTAAAACATAGAACTCACAAGACATCCTAACTAGTAAACAAACATATTAAGATTAAAATGCAAAATCCCATATTATTGATGGCAAACAACTCATATGGCAAGAAGCACAGTACACCAGGCCATAAGGCAGACTGTCTGTCAGCAGTGTCTTCTTGCTACCATCGCCAATGCATTCCCATATTCAGTTCGCTAACTAGGCAAAACAAGTACACTCTACATATACAAACCATTGCAATTTCATAGACGTATAACTAGCTATAGATGCAATGGAGGAAACAAGAGACGTAGCCCCCCCCCCAAAAAATGGGCCTTTGTTTATTCGCTCCCATATCCCGTTATGAAAGCAATATGGCCTAGTTAGCTAACGTTTCATCGTAGCTAGCAAATAATCTGTTCTGATGTTATACTGTCCATTTGAATCTTAACTAGGAAATACATACAATGGCATTCGAAGGCACATTTGATTTGTATTAATAACAAGTTTATAATAGTTAACTAGCAAACAAAAACTCAAATGAATCATAGTTGGCATATGTTACATGCCTAGCTTGCTAGCTAGCTTAATGTATTTACGTAAATAAACTAGTGACCCCATATTACTCAGCTAACGTTAGCCGACAATGCTAAATATTTGCTTGTAATCTGGCAAAATTATATTACAGCGCCTGTGTCAACTCAAACATGAAAACTAATCAGTCCGTTTTGATGCTAGCTGGCTAGTCAGTGAGTTAACGTTGGACAACTCGTTAGTCAACGTGAAACTGACAAACATATCAACCAGACAGGCTAGCTAGAAAGAGCGAACACGCCTGCACAACATAACCACTTCCACAGCCACCCCTCTCGTCTCGGACATAAAAAAGGCACATGCAATGTGTAGCAAACATTTGTTATGGGCAAATACATGTCAAACCACATGTATACAGGCAGTTAACCAAACTGTTAGCTAGCTAACCAAGTTACCATACAATGGCATCAACCCAATCTAATTAGTTAGCTAACTAAGTTAAATTATGTTCAGAATCTTGTCTAGCTAACAAGCCAGTTAAATCTGCTCAGGCATCCCCTTCATCCTGCAGCGATTTGACAGAGACAGGCCTCAAAGTTGCAGACAAGGTTCCATTTACATTCAGATCATTAATTCAAGACAAGGCCTTACATTGGCAGCTGTCTGGCTAGTGGAGAACCGGGTACGATCGCTAGCTGTCCAGCTTCCATCAGGTAGCCTGACTTAGCTAACGTTAGCTAGCGTTAGGGGACCACTACGGCCAAAACATTGAATATATTTTTTTCACTTACTTTCATTTAAAACCTCCACCAGCTCGGCGCAGTTTTCACACATCGTTCATTAAGAAAATAACAAAGGAAAAGTGTAGTCAAACCATTGGAAATTGTTGATGGATACGAATTGTTGGCACCTGGTTGTTTTGGGGGAAAAGGCCCGACGTAGTGGTTGGTGAAGGTTTGCTAATGCATTAAATAAAATAAGGGAGAGTAATAGATTCAGATTGAATTTGATACTAAATATCGTTGATAAAGTCAAAAAGTAAGAGGCATTAAGATTCAGTCGAGTCAATATCCAATCGGAGCGTTACTGGAGAGTGTAGATACCGCAGCCATATTGAAAAGGGGTGGGGGCACAGCATGTTCATAATTCGTAACTTTCCGTTGTCTCTTTCGCCTTGTTCGTCTTTTTCCGCTAGTCTCGCGGTTACACCATCAGCAAAAACTGTTTACAAATGGCGTTTCATTCACAAGCAGCAAACAGTCAAGAGAGCACCAGCCAGTAGCCACTGAGGGGATTCGATTATCTGGCCCAGGTTACCCCGGTGAGGGAAGAATACACAGGGCATATGCCAGGTGGCCCCTTCAGTAATGAGAACATTGAGAACTCTTTTGAAATGTCAAAAATAAATTTGATGGAAAATGTTTGTTTCAGGACGAGTCACAATGCTGCCTTGTTGACAACATTATAGAGCGACGCAGATTACGGTTCGATTTGAGGGTGCTCCTCCCTCATTGCTTGTGCCCTTTCACGTCACGCGCCATAGACCGGTGAACTGCGGCTCAGGTTTATAGATGGCCCTCATTGGCACCAGCAGACAAGCGCACCTTTGCAGACATTTTATTAATTTGGGTTATTTGTCAGAGAAGCACTATACCATGGCATCGTTTATATTTTATTTGTTACTCCAAAGTATTTAAGTAATTTAACCTTAACGTTCAAACTTCCTCTCAAAATGCAGATTTATCAGTGAGTGTTTAATAGTTTCAAATCCTAATTCAGATATTGGATTTAATAACCTTCAATGATTGAAGGAAACACACACACACACAGAATAGGACATACACAGTTTTGTAAAAATAACCAACTTTATGTTCCCATAGTACTAAGACAGCTTTACAAACAGGATGATATGCACATAACCTTCCTTTGATCTAACATTCTTGTCCAAATGTCAGAGCAGTCCATTTTTGGTGCAAACAAAACCTGACTCGCCACATAAAAACTGCTGCCAAAACATAAACAAAGGAAGCAGCGTCATTTACCGTCACATTCATCTGCAGGCTCCTCCAAAAAACACACGTTCTTTCTATTGGAGCACTTCCTGACACTACAGCGCTTTTTAAAGTAACCTTTTAACGTGTGCTTTTAACATATCTTACATATAAACAAATAGAAGAGGTGTTGGTGGGGGGGTGTAGGGAAAGAAAGAGGGTTAAAAATAATCATTTCTTTCAACTTCATGCATGGCGAAACAGAGGATGACCAAAAATATAACGCTTGAATTAGGAGGGAAAAGGAGCAATACCATATTAATTACACAAATGACTCTGTATAAAATGCGTCCGTATGCAAAAAAATGTGAGTGCCCGAATCATAGGCGCAATTCTCATTTACATATTGGCATTGATTTGGTCGACAAAGCACCTCTCAATCTCACACACACACACACTTGACAAGAGGAGTTCCCAGCTTCTTTTTTTCAAAAACTGTACATGTTTACTGTGGTGTTCGTTCCTATGTGGCGGCACTCAGTCGCACATCTCCTCGGGGAGCTCATGGGGGTTGAGGATGCCGGGGACGGACATCTGCAGCTTGTGTTTCTCCTCCTGGGCCTGCCGCAGCGACGTCTCCCGCTCCTCCAGGAACAGGTCTGTGGTGTCTTCGCCAGCAAACTCCTGGACAGGGAGTAAAAAGAGGAAGTTGAGTGTGAGGGAGAAATATCATGTACATCTACCATGCTTCAGTGGTTTGACACCTCAGACTGATAGACACGCGAGGGCCAGAGAGTTACTAAGCGTTTGCACCTGTGTGTGTGTGGCTACAAAACCAGAGCGACTCACCTTGATCTGCACCAGGAAGTCCCTCAGGTGCTCCTTGAAAGCGGGGATATCCTGGTTCAAGCTGAATAGACCTGTTACAAACACCTTCACCTGGGCACTGGAATGGAGAGGAGAGTCAGGATTACAACACAATCACCTACCTCCATACCAACCACCTACAGTAAGTAGATCAAATAGTTATTGTCTGTAGTAAAAATGTATCCCCAACACCAATGTAAAATAGATGAGGCCCATGAACTACAGGTTCACTGTGGCAGCCATTTGGGCCAGTGCGGTCCATTGTAGAGGAAGCAGCGAATTTGACAAGGCTGACAACTACCACATCCCCATTTCAGTGCTCAGAGTGGAGCACAACAAAATGTTTCATTTAAAATTGACTTGACAGGGTCCCTCAGGGCAGCTAAGAATGCAAATAGGCAGGCTGACAGACACACTTACTCTTGTAGATGGGGGAAGGCTGTCTTGAGCAGGTTGGCCACATACTCCTGAACGTAGCCCTGGTTGTTCTGGCTGGCTGGGTTGAGGGAGGTGCTGATTTTACCTTCCTCCACCAGGTTGAACATGTAGGCCAGGATGGACGCGTGCATGGTTAGCCCTGCAGAAAGTCAAGCATAACATCAATTATACCTACGCTTGTCTGGCACTCACCAATGGCACTTAAGCACATTGTCGTGTCCATCTGCCATGTCTGTGTTAGACTCTGCTGCAATGTGACATCAAAGTTAAATATCCCCATCAGGAATCAAACCACCTAGAGTCGGCTTTCTATTCCGCAACAAAGCCTCCTTCACTGACGCCGCCAAACTTACCCTAGTAAAAGTGACTATCCTACCGATCCTCGACTTCGGCGATGTCATCTACAAAATAGCTTCCAATATTCTACTCAGCAAACTGGATGCAGTTTATCAGTGCCATCCGCTTTGTTAGCGGATCAGTGCCATCCGCATTTATCAGTGCCACCCACCACTGCGACCTGTATGCTCCTAGTCGGCTGGCCCTCGCTACATATTCGTCGCCAGACCCACTGGCTCCAGGTCATCTACAAGTCCATGCTAGGTAAAGCTCCGCCTTATCTCAGTTCACTGGTCACGATGGCAACACCCACCCGTAGTACGCGCTCCAGCAGTTGTATCTCACTGATCATCCCTAAAGCCAAAACCTAATTTGGCCACCTTTCATTCCAGTTCTCTGCTGCCTGTGACTGGAACGAATTGCACAAAAAAATATATAAATATATATATATAAATAAATAAATATATATAAATATATAAATAAATATATATATATATATATAAATAAATAAATATATATAAATATATAAATAAATATATATATATATATATATTCGCTGAAGTTGGAGACTTTTATCTCCCTCACCAGCTTCAAACATCTGCTATCTGAGCAGTTAACCGATCGCTGCAGCTGTACATAGTCTATCGGTAAATAGCCCACCCAATTTTACCTACCTCATCCCCATACTGTTTTTATTTATTTTTCTGCTCTTTTGCACACCAATATCTCTACCTGTACATGACCATCTGATCATTTATCACTCCAGTGTTAATCTGCAAAATTGTAATTATTCTACTATCTATCTCCTCATGCCTTTTGTACACAATGTATATAGACTTTATTTTTCTACTGTGTTATTGACTTGTTAATTGTTTATTCCATGTGTAACTCTGCGTTGTCTGTTCACACTGCTGTGCTTAATCTTGGCCAGGTCGCAGTTGTAAATGAGAACTTGTTCTCAACTAGCCTACCTGGTTAAATAAAGGTGAAATAAAACAATAAAACATTTAAATCTACCCATCTAGTGTAAAACAAGGACTCGGATTCCTCGCCTGTACCCAACACTTTTTACAGTACCATAGATGTTTCCGGTGATATTTAACTTTCAGCCACCGACCCCACCACCCCCTCACCTGCTGTATGCGAGGTATCTGTGACGACAGAGAAGATATGCTGGAGGATGTCACAGAAATAGGTCTGGTAGAAGCTCTGTGCGGCAGCCTCCTCCTGGGCCACGTTCTGCAGCAGGGTGTAAAGAATCTGCAGACCTGGGGGACATAACGAGACAGACGGAGAAAGAGAGGATGCGGGATGAGTGGCTTGATGACAATAATAAGCAGGACATATTCCACAATGTACCGAAAGGACTATTTTCTCAGACTCAGATTAAGCCTAGTCCTGGACTAAAAAGCAGTTCTCCACTTAATTAAATATCTTTCAATGAACTGCATTTCACCTCAGAGGAGTTTGACAACCTCATTCATCAACACAGTTCCAATCTCGTGAAAGTACTAGTATGTATGAACAGGTAGGTAAGGCAAAAGCATATGGAGGGTCCTACCAGTGTCTGCAACATTCCTCATGGTGTGTTTGAAAGCCCAGATAATGGAGTCCAGAACCAGTTTGAACTGGGCCGGGGGAATGGAAAGGAAGGCTGGGAAGCACTGCGAGTTCACAGCTTGGAGGAGGTAGAAGAAATGGGTCCTATGCTCTGGGTACTCCTCAAAGTCCTGGAGAGGAAGAAAAAGGGGACAATTCAAGTTGGACAATGTCAGTGGAATTACTTTCTATAAGGAATAAAGACTGCTCGGATTATCTCAGTCATAGTCTTTGTTCACATAAACAATTACAAAAAGTATCCTGTGTTCAACAATCCTGCACAACCATGCATTGTAAAGACTTGACCAATTGTCTGTAGTACAAATTTATCCCCAACACCCACGCAAAAGGGATGTGGGGCCCATGAACTACAGGTTCACTGTGGCAGCCATTTTGGCCAGTGCGGTCCATTGTGGAGGAAGCACCGAATTTGACACGGCTGCACACCAACACTAACTTTCTGTTAATGTTCCTTTGACATCATGTACAGTCTATAAGGGCCACTCAGGCCAGCTAAGAATATAAACTAATTAATAGATTACCACATTTTTAGTATAGTGCTGTAATAGTATAGTAGAGGAAACATCAATGAAACATACTTTATTGATCATGTTCAAAGTGCACTCGAAGACTGCGTCGAAGATCTTCGGGATCTCCCCGGTAATGTGTCCGCCCAGTTTATTGACGATGGTCGCCATGGTGCTGAGCACCTCAGGCTCTCTGGCGGCAGGGACGTTGCGCTGGTAGTCGATGAGTACGGCCTCCAGCAGGGGCGGGACAAAGTTCTCCCCCACCTGAAGAACCACGGAACGTGGTAGAACGTGACCAGTTAATAAAAGGGCATTCAATCTAACAAAGCAAACTATCAGATAACTGAGGGCTTGGGGCTCCACTGGGGGATAGTGGTGGTTCAATTTATTGACACCATAGTTATTTTAGAGGAACTGACAGGCAAATGCTATATCTTTGTCTGTGATGTGAGCTATACTCTGCTTTTTCAACCTGTAAGTGGATGAAATTGTTTCAATGGGCATGATGCCTCTGGATAAGGTTGGGGCTGTGTGGAGTGCAAGCTAGTCCAGACAGCGAGTTCAATCTTTCTGGTTGTCTTTCTGCCTCCCGTTTCTCTATGGTGTGGTTTAGACAGGCCATCTATGGTCTGAGAGATGCCCGCTCTGATCCCACCATTAGATTTACTGTTTATTTAACAAGGGAAGTCAGTTACAAATTAGTATCTACAATTACTCTATAGAATAACCACTGTCTATACCATCCCCTACAGGCTGTGACTCTAGATTTGATTAAGACAGGACAGACTCGCCATTTGTGGGTCGTTGGAGCGGCTGACCCAACCGGAGATCAGCTTGAGCGTTTCTCTCTTCACCGTTCTCATGCTCCGGATCAGCGGCTGCTTGGTCACCATCTCTCCTTGCAGGACAATAGAGCATTAGTTAGCTAGCATAGGGATTAGTGTGGTAGCATGGAGTTAGCATTGGAGAGCTCAGTGACGCTTAAGAAACGTTATTATTCCACGTTCAAAACAACTGAGAACTTCAGTGCGTTCAAGACAAACGAGCTCCGACTGAGAAAAATCGGTGTGAATGGTCACCCAGCACCGACTTTCCGACCTGAATATCACTGACGGCATGATTTGACATCGTAATTTTCCCTGAGTTCCCAGCTGTCTTGAACGCAACGTTTGACTGGACTTATAGTTCTGTGACTGATGCCGCAGACAGACAGTTAAGCACACACACACTTTGACAAGCAAGTGCCTCAGGCATACTAGAGTGACAGACCCACACACCAAGACAAACAAGCACCTCGGGTACACAGATCAGATAGACCAGAGACAGACGACTAGGCACAGACGTCTCACCGTTGGTCTGGATGGCAGAGGAGATGTTCTCACTCAGACACTTGTAGACATTGAGCATGTCCAGGTAGATGCGTCCCAGCTGCACCACGAAGGGATGTCCCACGGCCTTGCAGGCCCGCACGTTGGTCTTCAGGATGCTGCCCAGCTGACGCACTGTCTCTGCATCCTTCAGGATGTCCACATTCTGGGGGAGAGAGAGTCAACAAGTCAGTTAAAATGCTTTCACCGCATCTTCAGACAACATATGGTAAGTCGCTCTGGATAGCTTTTTACTCAAGTGTAAAAAGATGAGGCTTTGCGAGTTGCTATTTACAACAACAAATGGGAGAAAAAGCATTTGTTGCTTATAAAACTACAAGGGCATCTAAGACGGTGGGTGTTCCTCTTCATTTCTTCATGGCACAGTGGTACAAGGTGGATGACACCCTCGTGTTGTTTGGGTTGTGGGGGAGATCTTCGTGGGCTACACTCAGCCTTGTCTCAGGATGGTAGGTTAGTGGTTGAAGATATCCCTCTAGCGGTGTGGGAACTCTGCTTTGGCAAAGTGGGTGGGGTTATATCCTGCCTGTTTGGCCCTGTCCAGGGGTATCGTCGGACGGGGAGCCAGTGTCTCCCGACCCCTCCTGCCTCAGCCTCCAGTATTTATGCTGCAATAGTTTGTGTCGGAGGGCTAGAGTCAGTCGGGAGTATTTCTCCTGTCTTATCCGGTGTCCTGTGTGAATTTAAGTATGCTCTCTCTAATTATCTTTCTTTCAGAGGACCTGAGCCCTTGGACCATGCCTCAGGACTACCTGGCCTGATGACTCCTTGCTGTCCCCAGTCCACCTGGTCGTGCTGCTGCTCCAGTTTCAACTGTTCTGCCTGCGGCTATGGAACCCTGACCTGTTCACCAGACGTGCTACCTGTCCCAGACATGTTGTTTTCAACTCTCTAGAGACAGCAGGAGCGGTAGAGATACTCTCAATGATCGGCTATGAAAAGCCAACTGACATTTACTCCTGAGGTGCTGACTTGTTGCACCCTCGACAACTACTGTGATGATTATTATTTGACTCTGCTCGTCATCTATGAACATTTAAACATCTTGGCATTGTTCCGTTACAATCTCCACCAGGCCCAGCCAGAAGATGACTGGCCACCCCTCATAGCCTGGCTCCTCTCTAGGTTTCTTCCTAGGTTCTTTCTAGGGAGTTTTTCCTAGCCACCGTGCTTCTACACCTGCATTGCTTGCTGTTTGAGGTTTTAGGCTGGGTTTCTGTACAGCACTTTGAGATATCAGCTGATGTAAGAAGGGCTATATAAATACATTTGATTGATTGTGTTGCATCCATATAATTTAAAATGCTTTGAAACAGAGGTAACCAAAACCCAATCCCATAGTGGAGTGTGACTTACCTTGGTGGCCTGTTGGATGATGCTGTCCCACACCTGGTTGGGTAGCAGCATGTACTTCTCGATGAGGTGCTCTTGCACGGCCTGATCCGTCTGGGCCCCGATCATGTAGCCTACCGCCTCGTAGAACGTGTGCACCTGGGGGGAAGCGATACGAGGTTGATTATGGTCATATGAACAACTTCAGCCTTTTCACATGGCTGTGACAACTGGAAACATGGTGCTCCCTAAACTTGGCCAATAGAAAACTCAAAACCAGTGTTGCTACTTGAAAATGTTCTTCAACTACTACTGTATTTTACTCTTAGTTTTGGTTGTTTTCAGAGGCCTGTAGCTCAACTGTGTCACTGCTAATCTTGGTGTATCTGTGTACCTGTTGGGGCTGGAGGTCACAGATGATGGTGTTGATGTTGTTGAGGATCTCGTCGATGAAGGGCATCACCTCGCCCACCTGCACCTGGACAAAGTGGCGCCGGCACTTCTGGGCGATCTTAATGAAGGTGTCGCACGCCATGTCCTGCACGCCGTCGTGAGTCTCTGCCGGGAATAATTACATTCAAATAAAACGTTCAATAAAAGACACTGTTGGGACGTGTTCATTTGGACATACCGTAGTGAAAAAAAAAAAAAAAAGAAGCTTTGAATCGTAAACCGCAAATGACTGTTTCTTATTGGACTAGTCCAGGTAGTCCCTCCCTGTTTCAGTTGGCTTTCTTCTGTCTTGTGCCAAATGAACAGAGCCCTGGTATTTTGCACGGATGCAAAAATCACACCAAGGAAATCCATTTTCAAACGACACTGAAAACAGTATCCTGTATCTTTTTGAGATATGCAAGTGATGGCCTGAACAAAGTTGCTTACCGTGCATGAACTCAAAGAGCTTGTTAACAACAGTCTTGAGGAACTTCCAGTGGGCTCGGAGGAAGCGTGGGTACTGGCCCACGATGTACATGATGTTTGAGGCGATGATGGCCTTGTTGTCCTTCCCCCTCTTCTGCTCACAGAGACCCAGCAGGTCCTGGAGACATGATGAGAAAACGACAGTCGGTCAACAACACAGAAACGCAGCTCAGTACATCCTGACAGTCACTAAGCAGAGTTGGGGCCAATTACATTTCAAGTCTTGTCAGGTGGGTTTTTGGTCAAATGTCTGTTCTATCAATCACTCCAAGCACCCACTGTTCTGAGTCCTCGGCGTAGACATAGCCCTGTTACTCTCCGCCCCTCATGACACAGGCTCAACATGCACAGTCGGACTGCAACACCTCAAGGGGCAGGCCATTCAATTTCTGAACAGTAAGGGGAACATTTCTGGTCTAACAGAGCACGGAATTGATGACTAAGACCAGCAACTACTGTATGTGTGTATTTTCCCCTTTAAAGACCGTAGCTACCTGTGAAGGTGCGACGCGTGTATGTGCTTGGTTGAGAGTGCACGAGTGTGCGCTGTGTCCGTTAAGAATACTACAGACCTTGATGACGGTGACCAGGAAGCGCTTCTCGTCCTCCTCGTGCATGGCCCCGCTGATGGAGCCGATAGCCCAGCATAGCGTGTTCAGGTTCCTCCACGACCACTCTGTCCCGTTGACCTGGTTGTGCAGCTTCTCCGTCATGATGCGCTCCGTGTCCGCATAGTCCAAATGGGTCAGGTAAACTGGGGGGGGGGGGTATGGTAATCACAGAGAGAGGGAGTATGTGAATAGTTCCCTACGTTATAGACAGCGAACAAAAGTGTGCGGGAAAGATGTGCATCACTGACAGAGCGATCAATTGTGGAAAATACCTTTGAGAAAGGAAAATATTGCGGATTAACTGACATTACAGACTAGAGAGAGAGGACGTGTATGTGTGTGTGGAATGTTCAAACTGTCCTGGGCCAGGCACTTACCCAGTGTCTCTCTCATGTTCTTATAGAGGTTGATTGAGTCTGTGTCCTTCATGAACTCTCGTACCACCTCACCCTGGTCGTTCTCCACCACCAGCACTTCCTCTGGTTTGGCCATTCGGCTCACCATCAGCGTACGCACCTGTGTTACCGGGCAGACAACATGCCAGTGACTATTAATGGACAATCTAAATAGTGTAATCCTATCAGAGACAACATGAGGCAGGGACACAGTAGAACAGCAAGGTTGTGCCCAGTAGGGGGGGAAACAGTTTGAAGTGGTGGAAACCTTGTTCGATTGTCAAACATCTTTTAATTTTGTTGATTGCTTTGCTACGCTCTGCCCCATGACACGACCCTGAAGGACATTGGTTTGGGGGAAGGTCAAGAGAGAGTGTGTGTACCCGTCCGTCGGTCTGTGTGTTACTCCTCACCTTGGAGAGCACGGGCAGGTAGAGGTGCCGGCGTGGTGGCACGTCAAAGTGCTGGCTCCCAGAAAGCAGGGGGGAGGTGGAGGTGGAGAAGGGGCTCTCCCTGTAGAGCTCGGCCGCCAGGTGATTCCAGTACTCCAGACAGATCTTAAAGATCTCTGTCTCCTCCACCTCAGACACCAGCAGCATGTAGTGCAGAGCCTGGAGGGGGGGGGTGATTAGAACAACAGAAGGTAAGGAGAATGTTGAGGATTGGGGGGGTTAGCACCATTTCAATGGTGCGTGACTTGAGGACGACAACAAAAACTGAACAAAAAATAATAAAATGCAGATAATAAACCCAGCTAAAAATAAAAGGTCCCTTTATCAGGACCCTGTCTTTCAAAGATAATTCGTAAAAATCCAAATAACTTTACATATCTTCATTGTAAAGCATGTTTCCCATGCTTGTTCAACTAACCATAAACAATTAATGAACATGCACCTGTGGAACAGTGGATAAGACACTAACGGATTACAGACGATAGGCAATTAAGGTCACAGTTATGAGAACTTAGGACACTAAAGAGGCCTTTCCACTGACTCTGAAAAACACCAAAAGAAAAGATGCCCAGGGTCCCTGCTCATCTGCGTGAACGTGTCTTAGACAAACAGCAAGGAGGCATAAGGACTGCAGATGTGGCCAGGGCAATAACCGCGCTACAGGGAGACAGGGAGGACAACTGATCGTCCTCGCAGTGGCAGACCACATGTAACAACACCTGCACAGGATCGGTACATCCAAACATCACACCTACAGGATGGTAACAACTGCCCGAGTTACACCAGGAACGCACTATCCCTCCAACAGTGCTCAGACTGTCCGCAATAGGCTGAGAGAGGCTGGACTGAGGTCATGTAGTTCTGTTGTAAGGCAGGTCCCTCAGACATCACAGGCAACAACATCGCCTATGGGCACAAACCCACTGTCGCTGGACCAGACAGGACTGGCAAAAAGTGCTCTTCACTGACGAGTGGCGGTTTTGTCTCACCGGGGGTGATGGTCGGATTCGCCTTTTATCGTTGAAGGAATGAGAGTTACACCGAGGCCTGTACTCTGGAGCAGGATAGAGTTGGAGGTGGAGGATCCGTCGTGGTCTGGGGCGGTGTATCAAAGCATCATCGGACTGAGCTTGTTGTCATTGCAGGCAATCTCCACGCTGTGCGTTACAGGGAAGACATCCTCCTCCATCATGTGGTACCCTCCCTTGCAGGCTCATCCTGACATGACCCTCCAGCATGACAATGCCACCAGCCATACTGCTCGTTCTGTGTGTGATTTCCTGCAAGACAGGAATGTCAGTGTTCTGCCATGGCCAGCGAAGAGCCTGGATCTCAATCCCATTGAGCATGCCTGGAACCTGTTGGATCGGAGGGTGAGGGCTAGGGCCATTCCACCCAGAAATGTCTGGTAACTTGCAGGTGCCTTGGTGGAAGAGAGGGGTAACATCTCACAGCAAGAACTGGCAAATCTGGTGCAGTCCACGAGGAGGACTGCAGTACTTAATGCAGCTGGTGTCCAACTTTTGATTTCGACCCCCCCTTTGTTCAGGGACACATCATTCCATTTATGTTACTCACATGTCTGTGGAACTTGTGCAGTTTATGTCTCAGTTGTTGAATCTTATGTTCATATAAATATTTACACTAAGTTTGCAAAAAAAAAAAAAAAGTTGACCGCGAGAGGACATTTCTTTTTTTGACGAGTTTAGTATTTGAGGTCAAAGGTAAAATTGTTCTGGCTGCAGTACAGGTTGGGGAGGAACAAGGGGGTATGTGAACTGTTAATACGTGACTTATGGATGAAAGCGATTGATTCGTGCATTTCTCACCAAAAAAACATTGTAGGAACAGTATCTCTGCTATTATTGTCCAGTATTCACGGCGTTAACGTTACCTCCACGAGTGTCTCCCTAAGGTTGGGCCTCTTCTCGATGAGCTGTCCATGCTCTTTCAGGAAGGTGCAGAGGAACAGGCTGAGGTTCTGGATGAAGTTCTGCTCGTCGTCCTTGCCATTGGAATATGCCAGGCGGATGTTGGTGTTCAGGGGGAGCATCTAACACGCAAAGAGAGATGGGGGAAAATGCATATTATGTGATGCGTCAATTAGTGTTAAATCACCTTTTTTATGTAAAAATGTATGCTAACATCTTAATAGTTCTTATGATGCCTGCAATATGATCGTTGTTGAAACATAGGGTCTGCAGTATCCTGTTTAAAATAATATATGAAACCCATCGGTTTGTCCTGCTCCATCATTTGGGTACCACTGCTACAATAGAGTTTTGACAGTAGACTTAACTGGCCAGGAGATGGAGCTAAGCATACCAGTTTGAGCTGACATGGTGTGTACCTGTTTGAGCTGATCCATGGTGAGCGTGAAGAGGTTGACAAACTGCTCCTCATACTGGTTGACACTCACGCCGGCGATCTCCGTCAGACACTTCAGCGTCACGTTGCGGAACATGGGCACGTTCAAGAACTGGGAACGGACGAGAGGAAGAAGAGGTTAGTCAACAGGGTTGTATTCACTAGGCACCAATCAGGAGAAAACTGACTGAAACAAGGAGGTACTACTTGAGCTTGTCCAATAAGAAAAAGTTCTGGACCGAAGTTGAGTACACAACAGTTCACCTGACAAGACTGAATCCAAACATTACACTTGATTTATGTGCATTTTACATTCTGTACTTTGACGCATTTGCTGATAACGAAATCTGAAAATACTCTAGATACATTCAGTAACATGTGGGGTAGGTGCAACATAAGACAAAAAAAATGACAAGGATTTGAGTGAGAGGACTAACTGGTGTCTCCAAGTGGCCACACACCTCTCAAAGAAGAGTCTTCAACTATAAGCTTCTTTTTTTTGCTCTCCTATCTGTGCTGTTGAGGAACTAGAGCAAGCACACTTGTAGTTTAGTCCTGAACACA
This sequence comes from Oncorhynchus kisutch, assembly GCF_002021735.2. Lineage (NCBI taxonomy): Eukaryota > Metazoa > Chordata > Actinopteri > Salmoniformes > Salmonidae > Oncorhynchus > Oncorhynchus kisutch. Next base: position 40,311,150 of record NC_034193.2, read on the forward strand.
TCCCCGCCATCGCACAATTACTATTGTGTTTTATGCAATCCAATAACACCCAATTATAAATCGCAATCTGGGTCAAGTGGGCATAATTTGAAAGCTTATTCTATTGCCAACATTACCAGTCTTTATAAAATATGATATTACAGTGTTCAAAAGGCAATTCAGAGAAACAGATCGGAATTTTGGTGCACGTAGAAAGGAGTCATGACTGCATTCTGGTGCTGCTGCAAATTTTCTTCACAATTGACAAACATAGGCTTATTCTGTTCAGAACAACCCAGGGTATGCCGCCATGTCATATTGTAACTGTACAACAAACAGTAATCATAAACTTTGACACGGTATATGACATGAGTTTTGAGATTTGGACACGTGAAAGTCACATTTGGACGAGTGTTTGGCTTGCTTGTATGACATCAAAGCGGTATTATAATCCTCATGTCTCATCTCTCAAATACAGTCCTGCTCAGCCACTACAGAGCTCTGACATCATGTACAGCATGTTACTGTACAGCCACTACGTTCCAATTTAGGCATTTATTAGTGGCCAAATCTGCCATTTTCAACCCGTATACGGGTACAAGTGTACGCATGTTTGCAGCAGACCAAGTCGCCGACGCAACAAGGTGCAAATGTCTCAAACATTCACAATATTGTTCCTCCGGTTCTTACGCACTTGCAAGCAAAACCAATGCAAGAGCGCCTTTGTGAGAGGATGCCTATAGCTCAACTGCCATTTCAAGTTTACACAAGCCGGTATTGCTGTATCACATCAAAAACACCACTAAATTGCCTAGGGAGATGTTTCAATGGAACCAAGAAGTAGTAATACCCCGATACTTAGTCATCTAATTTTCAGTATGGAGACAGGTGCAAGTGAGTCATCAGGAGTTGAGTTACCTTGTACACCAGAGTGCTGATCAATTTGGTCTCAAATATGTACCCCAGGGGGATCCAGTTCAGGAAACGCAGGAGAGTCTCGAGTGTAGCTTGGACCAGAGGGGCATTCTGGGAGTTTTCCTGCAGAAAATGTTTGCATTTAACTTGTGTTGGGTATTCAACATGTCAATTTCATATCATATTTAGAATCCCTGAGCCATTGCTTACCATGACAAACTGGCAGAGCTGGAATATTTGCGAGAATTCATTGCACATACTGAAAGAAAAAGAAAATCATTACTAAATAGCATGTCAGTGTACAATTCCATCTTATCTACCCATGCCTTCAAATAATGTGATGATAAAATTTTTACAATTCCGTTGCCATGAAGAGACTGGTAATGATACCAACCACTAATACTCAGGGAAACAGACTCTTTGAGATATACAATACATCTCCAAGCAGCCAAAGCATTTATTGTATAAATAAGCATTCAATTGTACCGTGTAGACTACATTGTATCCTGCACATATGACAAACTTTAAAGTTATTAGGTAGCTGGATAGGAGACGTTATGTACCTGTCTTTCAGGTGCTTGGCCTTGACCTGGGTCATCTGTCCACTGGAGAAGTCAAAGACCTCTTCACTGAGCAGCTTGAGGATGATCATGTTGTTCTGACACAGACTCTCACTGGTGCGGCTGGCACCCACGATGTCACTGATGAAGGTAGGCCAGTGCTTGGGCCACTCCTGCTTCAGGATCTACACAAGCAAAGGAGACACGTTGCGTTTGATTGTTTCGGTTTAACCATTTGTAATGACAGGACAGACGCGTTTCTTACAAAATTGTTTTTTTTTTACCTGTACGAGGATCATGTTAAGTTTTGCAATGTACACTCCATCTTTCTGAAACACAGATTAAAAATGCAGATGAAATTTGGGAACGAGCACAGAATTTCAACATCGAAAACATTGCAGCGAGAACAGGGTCAAACACAGGAACGACTCTTTACCTCAACATTTGCGGCATCAGATGAGGTCTTGATAATCAGACCAACGACATACTTCTTTATTCCTGAAAACATGCAGAAATGTTTGACTCAACATTGTCAAATATCAAATGTTTGTGCCTGCATAACACAGAACATTAGCTATGTAGTCTAGCCACGTTATTCCCTTATCTTAATGTCACCGTTCATTCCCAAGGTTCGTATCTCACGCTTGGCCCTAATATAGTGGTGTTATTCCAAACAATCTATACAGCGGGTGTTACCTTCACATTGATTTCTTGGAAGAATCTTCCAGCGTGTCTTGATCACAGTCTCCAAAATTTGCAGTGCATAGTACTGGAATGGAGAGGAGGGAGAGGCTTAGACTATCAGGAAAGGCATATCACTCACAACTTCATCTCATTTCCACTAATAAGAGATATTTTATGTTTGATATATATTGGATAAAATACATCAAAAGCTAACAAATGTAATAAACAAGATCTACGCATCTCTATGGATCTAACTGGACTGCCAATGCCTGGCTGTAATGATATGCTTTTCAATGTTGACTTATATATTCGCCCTGGTTAGAGGATGTAAACCGATCACAAGGAATGAATCACTGGGACACATACTTTAGTCTTCATGTTCTGAGAAAACTCCAGGATGGTGTCGACTCGTGTCCATGCGTCTGGGTGATCCTTGAGGTTGGTCAGCACCTCCTGGGCCATGCGTTGCTGTGGAAGACAACGAGAGAGAAACTGTTCTGAGATCTGTGTGGCTTTAAAGGTCTAATCCGCAGTTGAAACAAAGCATGAACCCTGCCACTAAGGGATGGAGAAATGTAAACACTCAAATTCATAGAGAGCAATGGATGCCAGGACTGATCTTCCATGATATGAAAGTTACAGTTTTAACCATGTTCAGGCTATACAGTGTTTGTTTATGTTTACCAACATGGGAGTAAAGTAAGTTTGTATTTTGAGTCATAACGGGGTACAATTAATTGTCTGGCTACCTAAACTCCTTGCTCCGGCCAAATCCTACACCACACCTACTGACGTAAGTTTCTTCTTCGCAATGAGTCTGGATCTGAGTAACTCCTGACAATTTCTAGAATGGAAAGCTATTCTAGATCGTAGGACTGGTCCACTACACCAAAAGGTTGGGTGAGAGCCAGAACACACATGGGAAAAGCAACTGAAGATTTGGCTTTGATACTCAAAGCCAATCAGAAATTATCCAATCACTGATTACTTTTTTTTTTTTTTTTTTTTTTACAAAAACCCTGGTTTTGAAGTCACTGCAAACAGCCTAAATGATGGCAGTCTGACTTAATTATGTAGCAAATGACAGAGCAGCAGAAGGGCAAGGAGCAGCTCTCACCTGTGATCCAATGTCATAGTACATGGAATTGACTACATTGTCCAGCAGATTGATGTCCAGCTTTTGACTGAAGTCTAGCAGCTGTCTTGCTGCATGATCCGCCAACATTGTCATGTTTGCTGGCATAGAGCTCTAGCAATGGAGGGGTAGGGAAACATGAGAACAAATGGCAGAACTTAACTACAGACAGACGTGTAAATAAAACCTGACCAACGATATTATTTTCACTCCCGATATTGCTACCTATGGCTACACCCACCCACGTAACAACAATGGCGAAATATTGAGTGTGACTAAAATTGCGACATCACTCGCAAGCCTGTAAACTTAAATAGATTTGGAAATTGCGACACCATGGACCACAAGTGGTACTTATGGCGCGTTCAAGTGCTCGTCGGAACCAGGAGAATCGAAAATGTCCGATTTATAAACTGGTTATAGTCAAACACGTGCCGGGTTTAAACCAGTTAGTCATTCGGACATTTCTGAGTTTTCTAGTTCCGGGAAGCACGTAAACGCGGCAATACAGCAACCCCTCCCTCCATCCAGCGATTCAAGAGTGCTGCTAGTTGATAACGCAAGCTAACGTTACTGTTTAACTTATGGCTAACTTAGCGTTTACTATTGTTAGCTAGCGTTACCTCTATTGTGTATACCACTTGGTTACGTCTAAATTAACTGACCTCAAAGTTGACACAGGTCTAGTTAGCTTATCGCATAAACTAACGTCTGGCTAATGTAGTTATGTTAAGTCTGTAAGATGATTAAATTTCACTTCACTCACTCGTATTAACAAACTATTAAGTAATATTCACAATTATAGCTAGCAAGTTAGTTTAGCTATAAAATCAGCCAGATAGCTAAAAGGCTAGTTAGCTACCACTAATAGCTAGCTGGCTAACGTTAGCTATATCACTACCCAAACTCAAGCGATTCAACCCACTAATCAGCTAGCTACCAAACTTACCTTATTTAGTCTTTCCGTTGTAATAAAAAAAGAAGAGACTTTTGCCCTTATTTTTCAACTGTCGTCTGGCTGGATGTCAAGCTATCTCATGGCACACGTTCCAGTGTGGTTGACATTCACTAGCTAGCTTCCTGGCTAATTAGCTAGCTAGCCAAATTATTTATGTCCTAATAGCACGTCGTTAGCTGTATGTCCTGCCACTGAAGCGAAGTTTCAGTATGATAATGTACATGTAACAATTTACCAAATAGCAAATAAATGTCCACGGACTAGCCTAGAAGTAGCTTAGCAATGATTGAACCGTTGCTGACGGCGAGAAATGTTGTCAAGTTAGCCTGCTAATGCACAAGCCAATGATGACTTAGCTTCCCTTGGCTAGCTAACAATTTACGGAGTCACACGTATAGCGTTATTCCGGTTCATAATCACAAATTAAAATAATCTTGAATTTATTATTGGTTCTATTCGTATATAATATTTGGTAGCAGGGCTGTGTAAGAGCTTGTACGCTAGCTCTTCATCTCATGCTTCAAACCCAAGACCGGTTGAAACCGGTTAAGACTGGGATATTCCATCTAGGTTTTTCGGCCCATGGCGCCGCGTAAAATTTGGACTATGTGCACGCCCTTGAGTGATCCGATTGGTTTGTCATAAAATTGTACAAGGGTTGTCCTGTTATTTTACGGGCTAAAGATGCTGTCAATCCAAATTAACATCCATCCTTCAGTACCCATGCGGCTGTGTTTTCCGTTGGTCTGCGGGGTCCACACACCACAAAACATATATAATCAATTTGGGTTGGTAAATGACTTCAAGTCTATGTACTGTACATAGACTTGAAATCACTGGCCACTTTAATAATGGAACACTAATTATTTGAATAATGTTTAAATGTTTTCATATGGCTTTACTCATCTCATTTGTATATACTGTTTTTAGTCTATGCCCCTGAAATTGCTCATCCTAATATTTATATATTCCTTAATTCCATGATTTTACTTTTAGGTTTGTGTGTATCAAATCAAATTGTAATAGGTTTCATCTTACAGTGAAATGCTTACTTACAAGCCCTTAAACAACAATGCAGTTTTCAGAAAAGTATTTTGTAAAAAAATACAAAATAAATATTTAAAGAGCAGCAGTAAAATAACAATAGCGAGACTATATACAGGGGGTACCGGTACAGATTCAATGTTAGGTTAGTCGAGATAATTGAGGTAATATGTACATGTAGGTAGAGTTAAAGTGACTATGCATAGATAATAAACAGAGAGTAGCAGCAGTGTAAAAGAGGGGGTGGGGAGACAATGCAAATAGTCTGGGTAGCCATTTGATTAGCTGTTGAGCAGTCTTATGGCTTGGGGGTAGAAGCTGTTAAGAAGCCTTTTGGACCTAGACTTGACGCTCCGGTACCACTTGCCATGCGGTGGAAGAGAGAACAGTCTATGACTAGCGTGGCTGGAGTCTTTGACAATTTTTAGGGCCTTCCTCTGACACCGCCTGGTATAAAGGTCCTGGATGGGAGGAAGCTTGGCCCCAGTGATGTACTGGGCCGTTTGCACTACCCTCTGTAGTGCCTTACGGTTGGAGGCCAAGCAGTTGCCATACCAGGCAGTGATGCAACCGTTCAGGATGTTCTCGATGGTGCAGCTATAGAACTTTTTGAGGATCTGAGGACCCATGTCAAATCTTTTCAGTCTCCTGGGGGAGGGATAGGCTTTGTCGTGCCCTCTTCACGACTGTCTTGGTGTGTCTGGAGGACCATGATAGTTTGTTGGTGATGTGGACACCAAGGAACTTGAAGCGCTCAACCTGCTCCACTACAGCCCCGTTGATGAGAATGGGGGCATGCTTGGTCCTCCTTTTCCTGTAGTACACAATCATCTCCTTTGTCTTGATCACGTTGAGGGAGAGGTTGTCATCCTGGCACCACACGGCCAGGACTCTGACTTCCTCCCTATAGGCTGTCTCATCATCTCATAGGTTTTTATTTTATTTACATCGTTGTATGTATTGTTGTGAACTGTTAGATACTGCACTGTTGGAGCTAGAAACACAAGCATTTCACTACACCCGCAATAACATCTACTAAACGTGTATGTGACCAATACAATGTGCTTTGATGATGATTTATTTCCAAATTGTTTTATGACAAATTGTACAGAAATATAAATATCCCATAATGTACATGAAATACATAACACCTTTATGTTCCCAAATGTTATGTATATATGAAATGAAAGTATGATCCTGAAATATATTGCAAATGTTAGGCTACACATATTTAGTCACAAGAAATTGACAAATAATTGTCTAAAGAAAATGTATCACAAACATCCAAAAGTAAGTGGTCATAGTGTATTGTTGTATTTCCTGCATAGTAGGATATCACAAAACAAAGAGTACCCTAAACTGTTCAATGTGACAATTTGCATAACCATAACCTACTACTACAATTGACTCTGGTCTGTGTATCAAACTAAATTGTATTTGCCATTTTCTTTTAATAAACAAGAAATTAACCAATTGTATTTACACATTTACCATTATATATATATATATACATACACACACACATATCTCCCTGTATGTGTGTATGTATGTATGTATGTATGTATGTGTGTATATATGTATGTATGTGTGTGTATATGTATGTATGTGTGTGTATATGTATGTATGTGTGTATATATGTATGTATATATATATATATATGCATGTATGTGTGTATATATGTATGTATGTGTGTATATATATATATATATGTGTGTATATATATATATATATGTGTATGTATGTGTATATATATATGCATGTATGTGTATATATATATATATATGCATGTATGTGTGTGTATATATGTATGTATGTGTGTGTATATATGTATGTATATATATATATATATATATATGTATGTGTATATATATATATATATATATATATATATATGTATGTGTGTATATATATATATATATATATATATATATATATATATATATATATATATATATATATATATACATACATACATACATACATATATGTATATATATATACACACATACATACATATATATATGTATATATACATAGATATATATATATATATATATATACACACACACACACACATACATAGACAGATATCCTACCATACATTTAGCCTATTTTATAGTAGAAGCATCTCTACCACTGTGTGTCAGTGTTGTAGACGTTTGCGCACAATGTAGTCCGCCTACGTGTGAGAAAATGCACTCCTTTGACTTTTCAGTCATCCTCCTCATTTTTCTTGTCTGCTATTGCGGTGTTTTCCCTATCACTCTCTGACTTCTGACTGTTTCGGCTGTACTGGCCGCTTCTATAGCTTGGGCTGCTCTCTGTACTCTTGGGCCTTTTGATGATGTCACTCCCTTCATTCTTTTCATCGTCCAGGGGCAAGTAATGCTCACTAGCATCTGAGTAATGGTCATCATCATCTGAGTAATGGTCATCTGAATAATCACAATCATCTGAATAACGCCCAATGTCCTCCCTCTCCCGCCCTACTTCGTCATGGCCTTCATCCTCCTCTTTCATGGACTTTAATTCATCTTTCTCAGCCTCCTGCTCTCCTTCCAGTTCTTGGTCAGCAAAGCTGTCTTCATAATTGTCTGGGTAGTCATCCTGGAAGACCGTGTTGTAAATAGCTGGTGTATCTGTCTCATCCTTGTCACTGAGGAAACAAAATAAAAACATATAAACCCTTATACCATGGCATTGTTGAATACTCGTTTCTGATTGGCTTGAAGTGCATTCTAGAGCGTGCATGATTTCAGAATGCTAGGATTCAATATATTTCGTTAATTATTACATGTTATATGTTTGAGTGGCCTATGAAAGCAACACAAGTCGAACTGAAAACATTATTGCCATTGTTGAATTCGACTTTTATAATAGCAAGCTAAGCGTGTGTTCGTAAATTCAATCTGGAGTGCCAGAGTGCGCTCTGGGCGTCCGTAAATTCGGAGCGTTGTCAGATTGTCCTTTAGTGAATTCAGGGCGCACAGTGGACGCTCTGGCCAAGGAGAAGCGTTGATCCGAGCGTTCTGACCTCACAACGGCAGTCAAGCACTGCTAGCTAACTGCTAGCTACAAATGAGAGAATAACTCACTCAGACCATTTTACTTGCCCTAGCAGAGTTAGTTTTTCGTGTTTTCATGTTACCCAGATCGTTGGTGACTGTAACTGTACTGCTGGCAACAATTTAATTGCGCCTTTTTGCCGACGTTTACCAGCCATATTCAACCGGTATTGAGTGGTCGTACATTCATCAGTTATTCTGCGCTAAAACTGATGGTTTGGATAGCTAAACTAGCAGTATGTTTGTTTCGTTACCAAGGCAACTACTGCTACAGTAGTAGTAGTAATACATTTGCTAGATATTTCAGTGGATTTTGAACACATTTCTACCTGCAAATGAACACATTTCTAGCGGCAAATGTGTACATTATAGCCATGGTATAAAAGGGATAATAAACTCGGGGCTCTATGCATTCTCTGTAAAATAATATACACCTTCCATGTCCTTCATTATTTTCCACAGAACGCATATCCCTCATTGATTATCCCTTACACATGGCTCAACTACTTTTAAATAATATTTCTATTGATTATGAGTAACTTTACGACTGTGTTAAATATGTTATGTATTATATGTCTATTCACTATCACCATCTGAGACTGTAATACTGTATACAAGATCTAAGACCACAGCACAGGTGATGAAGTAGGCCTAAAACTATATTTTTTTGCAACGTGATACTGTTTTGTCTTTGTAGAGATTTTGACTAATGAAGTATGTTTACAAAATGTATAATTCACTGTCATTGAGCCAGAAGTCTACCTTTGTTTGGAGTCACTGGAGAAGGAGGTCCTGCATGCAGAGTCTTGCCCACCTGGCCGCTGGGACTTGGGCACCTTGCCACTGACAAAGTCCTCGCTCACTCCACAGCCTCGCAGGGTGTCTGTGTAGTGCTTCTCTGCAGCATGTTTGGCATTCATCTGTCAACAGACAGAAGTGAAAAATTGTATATACCATGACCAGTGATGGGTAAAATAGTCAGTTATACATTTATTATTATTCATGCAATATATATTTATTGTGTTAATGAGTGGACTGAGGAGATGAGGAAAGGAAGCCACTTATAACTACTGAAATGCAACCCATGTCATGTCACTCCACATGTGTGTGTGTGTGTGTGTGTGTGGGGGGGGGGGGGCGTTTCAGGCTCACCTGTGCGACCTGCTCCAACAGCAGAGGCCTCCCCTTCACTCTCTCCTGGATCTCCCTCATCTCTTCCTTGTACTCCTTCCTGCGCTGAAAGTCCTGCTTTCTGTTTGAAACACAGACAACCTCTCACCCCTGTGATCCCACAACCCTCAAATAACCCTCAACCCTGACCTATTCAACAAAAACATCACTTTTACAACCGCAGCTTACTGTTACTGATATGGAAATCATTCCGAAACAATTACTTGAAACTGAAATTGGGATAAGGAACAAAAGGGTATCCACACATAAGTATGTTTTTAATGTCTTATAAAAACAATGAAGAGATCCATCCATATTCTTCAATATACTAGAAAAAGAGTCACAATTGAGACTATTGAGGCAATGTTCGGTTCAGTCTTTTTAATAGTGTTAAATTAACACTTTAGGTTTGCAATTCCATTCACTACTTCCATATGAAAATGTGGGGCGGGCTGTGGAGTGGGTGTTAGTACTGGTCTCAGGTAGGGTGAGTTTCTTGGTTGCTACAAGTATTATTGTAATGTTATGGGTTTCTATGGATACCTGAACTGCTTGAGCTTGGACTGGTTGGTCTGAGAGAGGGGCACGTGGGTGTCGTTGGCCTGGGCGCGCTTCGAAACCACCTTCGCAAGCTTCTTCTCTCTCTGCTTCTGCCTCTCACTCCATCTCGCTTCCTCTTCCTCTGCCTTCTTTCTCTGCTCAAGTACCTTTCTACTCAAGGAGACAAGGCAGTCATCGATGACAGGAAGGCATGGGTGGAGGAAGGACTTTGTCAAAAGGGAAAATGAAGGCCAATGACACTAGAAGTAGGACTAGGGGGGTAATAATGTCAGAGGTTGGGCATTTGGTTGTTTTGGAGCTGGGAGTGTATAGGAAGTCCATAGGGTTAGGAAGTCCACAGGATTCAACAGACAAGGGTTTCAACTTTCAGGGAATAACTATTCCTAAAAAGAGGAACTAAATTCTGAAGCGCTCACTAGCTCGTCTAAAAAGGAGACGCTCCTTGCTATTCTATGTGGGTAGTACCTTACGGCCTCTTGCCGTTTTTTGCTGGCATCGGTGACTTTGGCAGGCAGCTGTTCCAGGCTGCCTGAGAGGGAGGAGCAGAGGCTAGAGTTGTGTGAACGGACATGCCCAGTTATGCTGATGTAAGGCCAGCGCTTGGCCCGCGGACTCATCTGCTCCTTCTCGATGTCGGCCAGGATGCGTTCGCGGTGCGAGGGGATCTGTGACGTCCGGAGCTGGAAAGGCTCGCACGTCGTCAAAGGTTTCACGTCGCGCCGGCTCTCCAGCTGCTTCTTGAACCTCCTGTAGCTGGCGTCGAAGTCGGGCACCTCCGTATTTATCTTAGGCCTGTAAGAGGCACTGTTGTCATCCTCAAATCCAGCGGTGTCCCCACTGGCTTCATCCTTGGCCCACTTCCTTTCGCTAAGGTGGCGTGCAAGCATGCTGGGTGGCATGGAGGCGCTGTGGAGCAACTCCTGGGCCCTCATCTGCATCTTGATGGCGCGGTACAGCTGCTCCTCCTTCAGTTGCTCGCCCGACGCCGCCTCATACACTGCCTTGGGCACGGGCTTGGCCCTAAATGGTTGGACTCTCTCCTTGCTGTTTGGCTGGAGGTTGCGGAGCTGCTCCTCTCTCTGCTCCCTCTTGAGACGTTCGCGCTCCAGGAAACTGAAGGGTTGCTGGGTGGAGCACAGACGCTGCTGCTCCCGCTCACGCATGGCCCGCCGTGCCTCGTCGCGTTCATGGAGCTCCTCATACAGGGGCAGGCGCACGTGGGCGGGTACGGAGCTGGCACGGAACTTGCGCTGGCATTCTGTCAGCTCCTCCAGCTGCTTCCGTAGGGCCGTGTTCTCCAGCTCAATCTCTGACCGTGTCTTGACACCTTTCTGGTGCTTCTGGTTCTCCCGCAGCGTCATGTGGAACGGCTTGGGGACGGTCACTTTGGGTTTCCAAGGCTCGTGTTCGACATCTTTTCGCCCTTGCTTCCGGTCCTTACCCTTGATGCCGTTCTTGTTGTCCCCAATGAGGCTCTGGTGGGAGGATGTGGACGGGTGACACTTGCGAGGCGACAGCTTGAAGTCCTGCCACATGTTCTTGATGTGCTCTTTGGGGGAGGACTGCAGACCCTTCTCCACATTGTTGTCGACAGTACCTTCCTCGTCAGATGTGTCCGACAGCCCAGAGCCCCTCCTAAGCTCCAGAGCAGAGTGGGCCTTCCTCAGACGCCTCACAGGCATGGGGCTGATCTTCAAGTACGACCTGGTGCGCAAACAAAGATTTTACACCCTTCTAATATTAATTGACACGTTAGAAATGGTAGACACTGAGTACAGTACACTCCAGGAGCAGAAATAATGTACCCTACCAACTTCAGCTTATCATCTTGATGGTTAATCAAGAAAAACAACTAATTCCAAACAAGAGCCACAACACACCTGTGTGCCTGTGCCCCCTGCACATTTTCTGAGGGTGGTGTGCTTTTGAGCTCCAGCTTCTTGCGGTACATGCCCTCTAGCTCGGCCATGGTGCGAAGGTGGGCCCTCTTCAGCTCCTCCAGTTTACGATAGTACTCCTCGTTGGAGAAGTAGAACTCACGCAAGTCGATGTGATCCCCTGTCACTCGGTAGTCTTTGATAATCAGGGGGCTGCCCTTCCCGGGGGCATCCCCATCACCGTACTCAGACCCCGAGTCGTCATACTGCAGCTGAGAAGTCAAAGAAAGTCATAAGGGAAATGAAGCAAAAAAACATTTACGTTGTGCACGGATTGTGGAGCATGTGTCTGGAATCCATTCCATACAAATAATAAAAGTAGCCTACAAAGGACATTATTGGTCGAATGCAAAATCGACTGTGTCTTGGACCTAACACCGGTGCCAATATATCCTCCAAACACCGGCTTCTCTGGCATTATCCCTTAAGTAAGTCATTGGAAGCAACGGGTATCTTGGATAGGATTATGGTTGCATGGAAGAAAGAGCCTTTCACCTGTATTTCTATGACTTTCAGATATTTCTTGAATGGGTGGCCCCATTTGTGTTAATATGCCAAATGTATGGAAGTGTGTCATCATGTAAGAGTAGTACTGATGACTGGACATATTGTGGATGGTTATGAAGTGTGTAGAGTAGAACATAATATGAGATGGCTACTTGAGGCCTAAGCTCATTATCCCCAGCTCTGTGGGTTTGGATGACCTATCCATATGGTCACGCACAGAATGTGGGTGATAATGGAAGGAGTGTGTTCAACTTTCACACTAGCTGCTCGGCCCCCAACCATCTCCATCTTTTTTCTAGGGTTGATGAATGGACGAGATCAAATCATACATTTACAAATATTAAAAAAATATGTCTAAAGCTTGGACAAGCAATTCTAACTAGTATCCTACTGGTTAGAGTACAAGCCAGATAAAAATGAATGTACTTTCTAATTTATTTATTTTTTGAGATGCCCAGATGTAGGGAAGATCATTGTCCAGTGAGGAAAAATAAAATGGGATTTGAAATAATGTTGTCCAAAGGAAATTAAGCATTTAGGATTACTGGCACTATGACGTCAGCGTAAGCTAGTCAACGAGGGGAGCCAAAAATAGGCCAGTCACAAGTTATACAGGTGAAATCCTCTCCCACACAGGCAGGTGGGACCTGAAAACAGTCAAATCTCTGTAGTAACATTTGAGAACAACATGGATTTATGAGAATCCACCGACATAAGTACATGCTTGACCTGAAGTTTCCCAATCTTTAACACGAGTGACATTAAATATATTCATTAATAGATTCTCCACTTAATTTACATCACTATCCAGTATCATAGGATATACATTAGGCCTACTTACATCAACTTGTATGCAATGTATGATCAATATGTATTATGACTAAGCCATCTAGCAGATCAATGAGGGAGGACTTATGGAATTTTGACCCCATGAATGTGTATATATATATATATATATAGGGTTCCTATGGGCAACTGATTCCATTCCTCTCCAGATCAACATAAAGATTGGAGGTAACTTATAACGTTGATGGATTGGTTAGTGGGATGAATGGCATCTTGCCAAGTGTTGGATGGTGCTCCAGTCATCTTTCCACCCTTATGCTGCATTTCAACCAATCATTTCAGAATATTTCTTGATTGCTTTCAAATACCAAACTCATCTGCCGATATCTTACCTCTTTCTCGTAGTCTCGATTGTCAATACGACCAGCTGCTGGCGAACATGGAAGGGCTCGCTGCCTTTCATACAACGCCAACGGAGCCTTGGTATGTGGGTCTACCGGCGTTTTCAAACAGGAGGTAACCAGGACGTTGGCGCGATGGGCATTCGCCATTGTTTCCCCTGTTCTTGCTTTCTTTGTCAAAGTTTAATGTAGTAGAGACGCTACAACTACTTGGCAAACGCTATCAAAAGAACAGCAGGTGCTCTCCAGAGCAACATCGACGCGTCGTGTGGTTGTGAAGGAAATGACTAGCTGTTTCAGGAAGTAAGATGTTTTTTTTTAAGGTGCACATTTATTAGTATTTAGAGCCTAACAGCTTTCTTGTTGGCAGAGTATTTCATTTTCTTAACATGTAGTTTAATTTATTTTTGCAAGGTATGAAAATGTGGTGTTTTGTTTCTAAAATTACATTTGTGAATATGAAATTTGGCCAAAAGAATAATTAAATGAATTACATAAAATAGTTTCAATTTATTTCTATTGTAGGTAAATAATCCAAGCAGTACATCTCTCCAAAATAGTGTAAAATCTTCATAAATGTCATTTTCAATTATACATCTACTGATGTCTTGGCACAGATTCCTTCTGGGTGGTCATTACAAAAGGTACAATTCGATTTGTTTTTTTACTTCTTCATATAGTGGTTGGCAGGATAATATGTATGAATCATTTTAAAAGAAACTTCCTTCATTTTGTTAATAAGTAGGTATATGTGTGGCAATATCCAAACTTTTCTCTAGCTGTTGAAAAAGTACCAAATTGTCATACTTGAGTAAAAGTAAAGATACCTTAATAGAAAATGTTTCAAGTGAAAGTCACCCAGTAAAATCGTACTGGAGTAAAAGTCTTGAAATATATGGTTTTAAATATACTCGAGTATCAAAAGTAAATGTAATTGCTCAAATGTACTTAAGTATAAATAATTTCAAATTCCTTATATTAAGCAAACCAGAAGGCACCATTTTTTGTAATTTTTTTTAAGGATAGCCAGTTGCATGCTCAAACACTCGGATATAATTTACAAACGAAGCATGTGTTTAGTGAGTCCGCCAGATCAGAGGCAGTAGGAGTGACCAGGGATGTTCTCTTGATAAGTGTGTGAATTATACAAATTCCTGTCCTGCTAAGCATTTCAAATGTAACGAGTACTTTTGGGTGTCAGGGAAAATGTATTGAGTAAAAAGTACAGAATTTGATTTAAGAATGTAGTGACGTAAAAGTAAAAGTAGTGAAAAATATAGTCAAGTAAAATACAGATACGCCAAAGAACTACTTAAGTAGTGATTTAAAGTATGTACACTTAAGTACTTTACACCACTGCTTTTTCCCAACCAATATTATCAAATAAACCATTCCAGTAAGGCATGACATAAGGTACAACATATCCTGTTGATACAAGATTGAAACAAGATTGAAACAAGGCTCATATAGCTCCATTGGACTAAAAGAAAAACAAATCTTTCCTACTGTTGAGTCAACCAGCTTAATTGTAAGTATGTTCTGAGGGTCAGGTCTTGACACATTCCTGAATAATAAAGCAACGCCTGAGGGAATGGCATTTTAAACAATTGCAAAATCTTCAGGTGTTACAGGGATTTTGTAAAGTGATAAGAATTCCTTTTTAAGTAAAATACTTTGCATTTACAAGTTGGCTCAGGATATTATTTCGGAACCAATATTCTAAAGACAAAGAAGTATTTTTATACAATATGTCCCGATTATTCCATATATAATATCTGTGTGGAGAAAAACTATGCTTATAAATTAAGGACCATGACAAGAAAACCTGCAATGAAAAGCAGAGAGTGTCACTGGAACTTTTAAGGCCACCAAAAGTAGAGACGACATGAGTATTAAAGTTCCACATAGTGGGTCTTCTTAGGAATTGTTTTATCCAATTGATCTTAAAAGTATTATTTAAGGTAGTAAAGTTCAGAAAATGTGTATTCATTAGTTTTCCTAATGTAATGGGTACAGTGTCTCCACAGAAAGTTCAAAAGCATCTGGTCTCTCTCTTTGCTTATTTTACCTTCAAGATATAAAGATAGCGTAGCATGTCTAGAGATTCCTAATAACCAAGGCTGAAGGTCTCTTCCTTTTAAAGATAATATTTCTGATACTTAGTAATGGTTATGCCTAAATATGCAAGTTCTTCTACTGGAATACCATAATATGAGGTTGTCACACAATCTTTGACCACCATGAGTCCACATGTATTAATGTTAAGACATAGACCAGATGCTTTGGAAAAAGATTATCACATGAATCGATATGGGAATCTGACTAGCATCTTTCAGAAAAAGTGTTGTATTGTCAGCCAGCTGGCTTATAATAATTTCTTTATCAGCTATGGAAATACCTTGTACAGGACTATTATTTAAAGTATTTGGGTGATTAATAAAAGCATACAGTGAGATAGACAACCTTGCCTAATTCCTCTCTTTAACTCAAAATGTAGGTGTGGTGCCACGTTTCAGTTTGACAGCGCTGTTACCATTCGTATATATCAGACCTCAGGATAAGACCCAGATGCAGACAGTTCAAAGTAACAAGAGTTTATTACAACAGGGGGCAGGCAAGTGACAGGTCAAGGGCAGGCAGAGGTCAGTAATCCAGAGCAGAGTCCGAAAGGTACAGAATGGCAGGCAGCATCAGGGCAGGCAGAATGGTTCAAACAGGGACTAGAGAGAAAACAGGAGTACGGGCTTGACAAGACGAACTAGCAACAGACAACAGAAAACACAGGTATAAATGCACAGGGGATAATGAGGAAAATGGACGACACCTGGATGGGGATGGAGACAAGCACAAGACAGGTGCAACAGATCAGGGTGTGACAGTACACCCTCCCCAGGGACGTCACCTGGCATCCTACCCGGGCACATACCTGGTTGACCGGGGTGCCGGCGGTGGAATTCAGCGATGAGGGCTGGGTCCAGGATGTTCCTAGAGGGGACCCAGCACCTTTCCTCTGGACCATAACCCTCCCAGTCAACCAGGTACTGGAATCCCCCGCCCCGAGATTGAACACTCAGGAGACGCCCCGCCGTGTAAGCCGGATGGCTATCGATGAGATGGGGGGGAGACAGGTTTAATCCCTGTTACATGAAACATGGGATGTATACGGAAGGTGAGGGGCAACAGAAGACAAACAGCAGAGGGGGTAAGGACCTTGGAAATGGGACAATAAAACGGGGGGAACGTTTGCGGGACTCTCCCCGGAGGGGCAGATCCCGAGTGGACAGCCATACCCTCTGCCCAAGACGATACCTGGAGGTGGTCTTGAGAAGAGCGGACCGAGGCACCGAAGAGTCGTCTCCAGGTTCTGATTGGCACGCTCCAAACTGGCTGTTAATTTGGGGAATGAAACCCGGAGGACATGCTGGCCGACGATCCAATGAGTGTGCAGAACACCTTCCAGAACTGGGATGTGAACCACGGTCGGGGGGCCTCCCGGGTGGCGCAGTGGTTAAGGGCCCTGTACTGCAGCGCCAGCTGTGCCACCAGAGACTCTGGGTTCGCGCCCAGGCTCTGTCGTAACCGGCCGCGAACGGGAGGTCCGTGGGGCGACGCACAATTGGCCTAGCGTTGTCCGGGTTAGGGAGGGTTTGGCCGGTAGGGATATCCTTGTCTCATGTCTCTTGTCGCACCAGTGACTCCTGTGGCGGGCCGGGCGCAGTGCATGTTAACCAAGCTGCACGGTGTTTCCTTCGATACATTGGTGCGGCTGGCTTCCGGGTTGGATGCGCGCTGTGTTTTAAGAAGCAGTGCGGCTTGGTTGGGTTGTATATTGGAGGACGCATGACTTTCAACCTAGCGATAAGATAGTAGCTACTAACAATTGGATACCACGAAATTGGGGAGAAAAAGGGGTCAAATTCAACAAAAAAAACAGCAAATAAAAAAAAAAGAGAACCACGGTCAGAAAGCATGTCCATCGGAAATCCATGGATCCAGAAGACGTGCTGCACCATGAGCTGGGCCGTCTCCTTGGCAGAAGGTAGCTTGGGGAAGGGAATGAAATGGGCGGCTTTGGAAAACCTGTCCACAACCGTGAGGATAGTTGTGTTTCCATCAGTCGGAGGGAGGCCAGTGATGAAGTCCAGGGATATATGTGACCAGGGACGATGAGGGACAGGAAGAGGTTGAAGGAGGCCAGTCGAACCGATGATTCTTGTTCTGAGCACAGACAGTGCAGGCGGTGACGAACGCCGAGACGTCCGGAACCATGGTGGGCCATCAAAAGTGTTGTCGCACAAAGGCCAGGGTCCGACAGGAGCCATGGTGGCAGGCAAGCCTGGAATGAGCCCAGGACAGGGGAGCAGGCAGCATCTGGAACATCCGGTTAGTCGTCTGGGAACCCTGCTCCACAGACATGGTTGTCTATTCCCCCAGATGAGGGTAGCCACCAGGCACGAGGTAGGAAGTATGGTCTCGGTGTTAGAGGGTGTAGAAGCGGGGCAATAGAGGCGTGAAAGCGCATCCGGCTTAACATTCTTAGACCCCGGGCGGTAGGAGATGGTGAAGTTGAACATGGTGAATAACCGGGCCCATCAAGCTTTCCTGGAGTTGAGACCCTTGGCGGTGCGGAGATATTCCAGGTTCTTGTGATCCATTAACACTATTAATGTGAAGTTCCACCCACTCTAACCAGTGTCTCCACTACTCGATTTCCCACATCATAATTCCTCTCCGTGGCGTTAAGGCAATGGAAGAAGGCGATGCAGAGATGCAGCTTAAAGTCCAGGGCAGAATGCTGGGACAGGACGACCCCCACTTCGATATCCGAAAAGCCTACCTCCACCACAAACTGACGGGACGGGTCCGGATGGATCAATATGGGAGCTGTGATGAAGCAGTGCTTAAGGTCCAGGAACGCCGGGTCAACAGCTGGGGACCACGTGAATGGGAACTTGGGAGAGGTGAGTGCTGACATGGGGGAAGCCATGGCGGTGCTGTAACTCCGGATAAAACGGTGATAGAAATTGGCAAACCCCCCAAAAAACATTGCAGCTGCACTCTGGACGTGGGTTGGGACCAATCCACCACAGCTCTCACCTTTCCCGGATGCATCTGCACATTCCAGCAGAGATGTTGTATCTAAGGAAGGAGATGGTGGAGTGATGGAACTCACATTTTTCAGCTTTGGCAAACAGCTGGTTCTCCAGGAGATGCTGGATTATTTGTCAGACATGGAGAACGTGTTCTTGAGCCGAGCGGGAAAAGACGAGGATGTAGTTGCGGTAGATGAACACAAACCGGTTCAACATATCCCAGAGAAGGTCATTAAACAGGGCCTGGAACACAGCAGGAGCATTGGACAAACCGATTGGCGGCGCCAGGTATTCATAGTGTCCACTAGCAGTGAATACAGCCGTCTCCGGGGTGGTGTAGTGCCCGGGAGAAGGTTGATCCCGCAGTCATAGGGTAGATGCAGAGAAAGCGAAGTGGGCCGGGCCTTGCTGAAAACCTTATGGAGATCCTGGTACTCCGCAGGAATGGCGGAGAGGTCCGAGGCTTCTTCCGGGGCAGGCTGTGCCAACTTCAGGCAATGGGCATGGCAGAACAGGTTCCAGCCAACGATAATACCAGCAATCCAGTTGATAAGGGGATTGTGGCACTGGAGCCAAGAAAACCCCAATACCACAGGAACCTGAGGAGACTTGATGAGCATAAACTGTATAGAGACTCAGTGTGGTTTCCGGACACATGCAGGTGGATAGGAGTAGTATTATGGGTGACCCTGCCTATAGAACGCCCATCCAGTGCTCTAACGTCCTTGGAACTGGAGAGGGGCTGAGTGTGGATGCCCAGCTCAGACACCAGGGTGTTGTCCATGAAACTCTCATTGGCCCCAGAGTCAATGAGAACCCAAAGAGACTTAGACTGGTGGCCCCACAGCCGGATGGCATGGAGAGGGATGCGAGAGAGAAGAAAAATTATCCGTAATGCCTACCAGAGTACTCGTACCTACAGAGGAGGCTGGTCTCTTGAAAGTACAGGTAGACACATAATGACCGGCAGTTCCGCAATACAGACAATTCTGGGTGTTAAATCTGCATAAGCATTTGGCTGGAGGCAGCCTAGCTCTGCCGAGTTGGTGGGATCCTTGGGTGAATGATTGGGAACAGAATCAGACCTCCTCTCCCTCCTACGTTCCCGTAACAACCCATCGATCCGGATGGTCAAGGCGATGAGCGAATCGAGATCCATAGGCACCTTCCGGGCTGCGAGCTCATCCTTAACCTTGTCCGATAATCCATGAAGGAATGTGTCGAACAGGGATTCCGGGTTCCAGGCAGCCAACGTGCGTAAGTAAACCGCAGTCTGCCACACTACGAGAGTCTTGGCAAAGCTGGAGTAACTTCCGAGCAGCATCTCTCCTGGACAATGGAGAATCTAAAACCTTTTTCACCTAAGCCATGAACTCCTCCAGGCTGAAACACACGGCAGATTGTTGTTCCCACACCGCCACAGCCTAGGCGAGAGCCCCACCCCCTGGACATTAGCATTATGAGATATCTTCGAGCGGTCTGAGGGGAAGGACGAGGGCTGCAGCTCGAAGATGAGGGAACACTGGGAAAGAAACGGCCAACAGGTTCCTCCAGCAAGCGTTCCGGAGGTGGTAAGCGGGCTTCTCGGGAAGCCAGGGTGGCCTGGAGAGACGCACTGCTTATAGCAGTGTTATTGGGGTGCTGGGAGGCTGTAGCTGTGGCCGGCTGCCTCACAGATAATCTGTGTAATTGCTCCAGCCATGTATTCAAGGCACAGTCATGGCGTTCTGCCAAGGTCTGGAATTTGTCCATAAGACCTCAAAGTGACTCCTCGTGTCTTCCAATGGTTGCTCCTTGGTGGTGATGACGTTGCAGAGTTGGTCCGAGTCTGCTGGGTCTGTCATGGCCAGTTCGTACTATCAGACCCAGATGCAGACAGGTCGAAGTAACAAGAGTTTATTACAGCAAGCGACAGGTCAAGGGCAGGCAGAGGTCAGTAATCCAGAGCAGAGTCCGAAAGGTACAGGACAGCAGGTAGGATCAGGGTCAGGGCAGGCAGAATGGTCAAAACCAGGAAAACTAGAAAACAGGGACTATAGAGAAAACAGGAGTATAGGAAAAACGCTGGTAGGCTTGACGAGACTAACTGGCAACAGACAAACAGAAAACACATCAATGGATAATGAGGAAATGGGCGACACCTGGAGGGGGGTGGAGACAAGTACAAGACAGATGAAACAGATCAGGGTGTGACAGTATGGAGAGTCTTAATAGCCTTAGAGAATAAATCCACAAAGCCAAATTTCCCAAGGGAGTGGAAGAAGAACTGATGCTCCACTGTGTCAAATACTTTGTAAAAATCAAAAAAATAATATAAGGCTATCCTCGGTTATTAGGTCTGAGTAGTCAAGTATGTCTAATACTAGTCTGATATTGTTAGAAATATCTCTGTTCCTAATAAAGCCAGACTGTTTCATCAATGATTGAATCTAGGACTTATTTAATTATATTAGTAGTAAGGCTAATATGTTATAGTCATTATTAAGAAGACAAATTGGACGCCAGTTATCGATGTGCAGCACTTTTTTTTAATGCTTAGTGTTATTAACCCCTGACTCATTGTAGGAGGGAGAACATTGTTTTTAATACTCTCTAAAAAAAACTTGAGGTAGGAAGGGAACTACTTGTTCAGAAAATAACTTGTGCAATTCTGCTGTAATTCCATCAATACCTCGGGATTTATTGATCTTTAGAGGTTTGATAGACTCAATAACTATGATGAGCTCATCACACTGTTTAGAATCTGTATCACTGATAGGGAACATTATTCAGTGAGTCAAAAAACATATCTGTGGACTCCTGAGAGAGCTATACAATTTCCTGTAAAAAATTGCTACAGTATTTAGTGGATCATTTTTGCTAATCTGTAATACCACAATGTTTAAATTATGGAGTGTTATTTGTAGAGTGACATTTCTCAAGTCTAAAGAAATAGGATGAATTCTGTTCTCCCTCCTCAAGCCATCTAATAAAAGCTCCTTCTGCTTTTAATCTATGTACAGTATATTATCCAGTTTATTTAATCTCTGTACTGTATATTATCCAGTTTATTTAATCTCTGTACGGTATATTATCCAGTTTATTTAATCTATGTACGGTATATTATCCAGTTTATTTAATCTATGTACGGTATATTATCCAGTTTATTTAATCTATGTACGGTATATTATCCAGTTTATTTAATCTATGTACTGTATATTATCCAGTTTATTTAATCTCTGTACTGTATATTATCCAGTTTATTTAATCTATGTACGGTATATTATCCAGTTTATTTAATCTATGTACGGTATATTATCCAGTTTATTTAATCTATGTACAGTATATTATCCAGTTTATTTAATCTATGTACTGTATATTATCCCGTTTATTTAATCTATGTACTGTATATTATCCCGTTTATTTAATCTCTGTACTGTATATTATCGAGTTTATTTAATCTACAGTGCCTTGCGAAAGTATTCGGCCCCCTTGAACTTTGCGACCTTGTGCCACATTTCAGGCTTCAAACATAAAG
This sequence comes from Oncorhynchus kisutch, assembly GCF_002021735.2. NCBI lineage: Eukaryota > Metazoa > Chordata > Actinopteri > Salmoniformes > Salmonidae > Oncorhynchus > Oncorhynchus kisutch. The sequence goes on from NC_034193.2 coordinate 40,333,462, forward strand.
ATATAAAACTGTATTTTTTTGTGAAGAATCAACAACAAGTGGGACACAATCATGAAGTGGAACGACATTTATTGGATATTTCAAACTTTTTTAACAAATCAAAAACTGAAAAATTGGGCGTGCAAAATTATTCAGCCCCCTTAAGGTAATACTTTGTAGCGCCATCTTTTGCTGCGAGTACAGCTGTAAGTCGCTTGGGGTATGTCTCTATCAGTTTTGCACATCGAGAGACTGACATTTTTTCCCATTCCTCCTTGCAAAACAGCTCGAGCTCAGTGAGGTTGGATGGAGAGCATTTGTGAACAGCAGTTTTCAGTTCTTTCCACAGATTCTCGATTGGATTCAGGTCTGGACTTTGACTTGGCAATTCTAACACCTGGATATGTTTATTTTTGAACCATTCCATTGTAGATTTTGCTTTATGTTTTGAATCATTGTCTTGTTGGAAGACAAATCTCCGTCCCAGTCTCAGGTCTTTTGCAGACCCCATCAGGTTTTCTTCCAGAATGGTCCTGTATTTGGTTCCATCCATCTTCCCATCAATTTTAACCATCTTCCCTGTCCCTGCTGAAGAAAATCAGGCCCAAACCATGATGCTGCCACCACCATGTTTGACAGTGGGGATGGTGTGTTCAGGGTGATGAGCTGTGTTGCTTTTACGCCAAACATAACGTTTTGCATTGTTGCCAAAAAGTTCAATTTTGGTTTCATCTGACCAGAGCACCTTCTTCCACATGTTTGGTGTGTCTCCCAGGTGGCTTGTGGCAAACTTTAAACGGCACTTTTTATGGATATCCTTACGAAATGGCTTTCTTCTTGCCACTCTTCCATAAAGGCCAGATTTGTGCAATATAAAAAGTTCAATTTTGGTTTCATCTGACCAGAGCACCTTCTTCCACATGTTTGGTGTGTCTCCCAGGTGGCTTGTGGCAAACTTTAAACGGCACTTTTTATGGATATCCTTACGAAATGGCTTTCTTCTTGCCACTCTTCCATAAAGGCCAGATTTGTGCAATATACGACTGATTGTTGTCCTATGGACAGAGTCTCCCACCTCAGCTGTAGATCTCTGCAGTTCATCCAGAGTGATCATGGGCCTCTTGGCTGCATCTCTGATCAGTCTTCTCCTTGTATGAGCTGAAAGTTTAGAGGGACGGCCAGGTCTTGGTAGATTTGCAGTGGTCTGATACTCCTTCCATTTCAATATTATCGCTTGCACAGTGCTCCTTGGGATGTTTAAAGCTTGGGAAATCTTTTTGTATCCAAATCCGGCTTTAAACTTCTTCACAACAGTATCTCGGACCTACCTGGTGTGTTCCTTGTTCTTCATGATGCTCTCTGCACTTTTAACGGACCTCTGAGACTATCACAGTGCAGGTGCATTTATACGGAGACTTAATTACACACAGGTGGATTGTATTTATCATCATTAGTCATTCAGGTCAACATTGGATCATTCAGAGATCCTCACTGAACTTCTGGAGAGAGTTTGCTGCACTGAAAGTAAAGGGGCTGAATAATTTTGCACGCCCAATTTTTCAGTTTTATATTGTTAAAAAAGTTTGAAATATCCAATAAATGTCGTTCCACTTCATGATTGTGTCCCACTTGTTGATTCTTCACAAAAAAATACAGTTTTATATCTTTATGTTTGAAGCCTGAAATGTGGCAAAAGGTTGCAAAGTTCAAGGGGGCCGAATACTTTCGCAAGGCACTGTATGTACGGTATATTATCCAGTTTATTTAATCTATGTACGGTATATTATCCAGTTTATTTAATCTATGTACAGTATATTATCCAGTTTATTTAATCTATGTACTGTATATTACCCATGTTATTTAATCTATGTACTGTATATTCTCCAGTTTATTTAATCTATGTACAGTATATTATCCAGTTTATTTAATCTATGTACAGTATATTATCCAGTTTTTTAAATCTATGTACAGTATATTATCCAGTTTATTTAATCTATGTACGGTATATTATCCAGTTTTTTAAATCTATGTACAGTATATTATCCTGTTTATTTAATCTATGTACTGTATATTATCCAGTTTATTTTGTAACTCAATCAGTTCCATCTCTCCTCCCCTGAGAGGCTGGCTGGGGACCTCTGAGAAAGGAAGTAATCTTAATGATCACCTTTTCCTCCTCAGCTCTTCTGGTTTTAGCAAGATTACTACCATATTTTCTAAGGTATTTGGCCACAAATTTAAAGAGCTCCCAGTTCTTGATTTTTGCCTAAGATTTTTCTAAACAAGCTCTTTCCCAAAAATGAGAGCAGATCTTTTTACCTCAAACTCAGCTATAATGAGGAGCTATTTAGCTTCCAGTAGGATGCTCTACCATGGTTAGTATCAGGGGTAAATATTTTGATATCAATGTAAATGGCCCTATGGTCTGTGAGCGGAGTAGTAAAAATATTTGTAGTAACACTCACGATCAATACCTTTTCGATAAGCCAAAAATCTATTCTGAACTGTTTTATTACTCCAAGTGAATGATTTGTTGGAAACCTCTCCCCATATATCTGTGAGATGAAACATTTTCCATAAAAAGTTTAAACCAAAATTCTGATTGGTTTGGCCGACCTGGTGGCCATCTATCGGTTAAATGATCTATAGTGATATTAAGTCCCCTCCTATCAATAATAACGAATCGTGAAATTTGGATAACCAATGAAGTACTGTTTATGTTTCTCTACAGATTCAAGCAACTCATCATCCTCAAAAAAGCAAACACAAAATATCATTGCCCCATTGTGACTTCCAAAAGTTGGCATCAGCAGAAATTTAGTGTGACTCCTGAAAAAAACTAATCTGATCAAAGTCGTTTAGCAAATAAAAATAAGGCCTTGCACTTCACATTATTATCAGAAAAACAATTGGAGACCTCCACAAGTCTGGTTCATCCAGCACAGTTTTCAGCTGTGCTAACATAATTGCAAAAGGGTTTTCTAATGATCAAATAGCCTTTTAAAATGATAAACTTGGATTAGCTAACACAACGTTCCATTGGAAGAAAGGAGTGATGGTTGCTGATAATGGGCCTCTGTACGCCTATGTAGATATTCAATAAAAATAAATAAAAAAGCTGTTTCCAGCCACAAGTCATTTACAACATTGACAATGGGTTCGGCAGGGTAGCTTAGTGGTTAGAGCATTGGACCAGTAACCGGAAGGTTGCAAGTTCAAACCCCCGAGCTGTTCCTAGGCCGTCATTGAAAATAAGAATTTGTTCTTAACTGACTTGCCTAGTTAAATAAATAAAAATGACTACACTATTTCTGATCAATTTGATGTTATTTTAATATGGACAATTTTTGCTTTTCTTTCAAACAATGTCATTTCTATGTGACCCCAAACTTTGGAACAGTAGTGTATATGGGGAAAGTTGCCGTTAACACCATTCCATTGGTGTCATGACACAAGCCTGAGATTTAAAGATGAACTGCTGGTCAGTGGGGTCAGTCACTGAGGGAGCCCAAGGAGGAAGTACACAACAAAAACATGGAGTGTCAAAAAACAACTGTTTTATTAAATTACAGACTGCATCAACTACAGAGGACTTCTGGACACACGGGTCTTAGCAAGCTGCCGGTCCTATGACTCCTTGTGGCACAAGCACGTGCAGTAACACAGGCTGGGTTCTTGCTACATTGACAAATCTCCTCGTAAATCCTTATCGGGTGTTCACCTGCAAGAAAGGGGAAAATCTTATTACCTTATAAGGACACAGTTTAAGTGAAAGGAGGGGGTCTTTCAATTATTAGAGCAATTTATATAGTGTTGTGTGTTTTTTTTCTGGTGCTGTGTTCCATACTAAAATGGGCTACAAGATGTAATGCAGGTTGAATGAGAGGGCAGATCTCCACTAGTGACACCAGAGGGTTGTCTGGTCTCTTACCACGTCGTCAATCTTGAGGATGCTGCGGACCGTCTCGGTGGCGAGGGTCAGAGCGCTGACAGACACCAGCAGAGGCTGCACCACCAGCTCCTCTAGAATGTTGGAGATACCGCCCTGAGAGAGGGAGAGGAATGGGGAGACGAGTCAATTCCCTATTCTACATGATAGACAATCGCATATCTGGTATACAACTGCATTCATGTAAATCTTAATGACAAACTGTCAAAACGGAGGTTCTGTATCGAGCTGGTGAATGGCTGGGCCACAAGAGACTACAGTCGATGAGTAGGCAAATAAGTTTACTGCGAGCACACCAGGACAATGAGGTGTTGTCACGGCGTGACTCTAGCCTCACGAGACAATCACATTTGTTCTATCTGAATCTGAATGTTCAACATTGCATCCTGAGAACAAACTATGGCAGGGTGAAAATAGGCATAAAACAAAACAGAATCCAGGAGAGAGTGGCAGGGCCGTACCTTGCGGACATTGATCCCGGCAGTCTTCTCGCCTTGGGCGTGCCTATTGCGGAGCTCTGTGACAGTGGAGATGGGGTTGAGGCCGGCGTTTTCGGCCAGTGTGGACGGCACCACCTCCAGAGCATCTGCGTAGGCCCTCACGCAGTATGCCTCCATGCCTGGCAGCGTGCGGGAGTACTCAGCCAGACGCAGGGCCAGCTCGATCTCAGGAGCGCCACCACCGGCGATCAGAGCCCTGGGAGGGAGAGAAAAGGCATCAGTCAAGGGAAAGAGAAAACAAAATGACTTTTGCTCCATTCTGATGTTAAACAAACTAATGACAGCAAATATCAATTAGGCTGTTGTCGAGCTGGGTGATATGGACAAAAATCCATATAGCAATAAATTGACTTAATATTCTAATGATAAATGTACAACATTATGTGAACCGCAGTCTGTATAACCCCTATAAAACTGATAGTTTAAACATTGTAGCATTTTTGGTTTATCATCCCAGCTCTAGGCTATAGTGCTAACATATCCTACATTTTTCAGATAGGTGCAGATTGAGTGAAGGATACAGGGATTGAGATGCACCCCACTGATATATAGAACCATTCAGAAGTTTAGACACCTATTCATTCAAGAGTTATTTTTTTAAACTATTTTCTACATTGTAGAATACTGAAGACATCAAAACTATGAAATAACACATATGGAATCATGTAGTAACCAAAATAGTGAATCAAATGGAAGCGTGTTGGGTCATTGTCCCGTTGAAAAACAAATGATAGTCCCACTAGGCCCAAACCAGATGGGATGGCGTAATGCTGCAGAATGCTATGGTAGCCATGCTGGTGAAGTCTTCTAAATAAAAATCACTGAGTGTCACCCGCAAAGCACCACCACACCACCTCCATGCTTCACGGTGGGAACCACACATGCAGAGACCAGCCGTTCACCTACTCTGCGTTTAACAAAGGCATGGCGGTTAGAACCAAAAACCTCAAATTTGGACTCAGACCAAAGGACAGATTTCCACCGGTCTAATGTCCATTGCTTGTGTTTCTTGGCCCAAGCAATTCTTCTTATTGGTGTCCTTTAGTAGTGGTTTCTTTGCAACAATTTCACCATAAAGTCCTGATTCATGTAGTCTCCTCTGAACAGTTGATGTTGAGTTGAGTCTGTTACTTGAACTCAGTGAAGCATTTATTTGGGCTGCAATCCTAGGTGCATTTAATTGCCGATTTCTGAGGCTGGTAACTCTAATGAACTTATCCTCTGCAGCAGAGGTAACTCAGGGTCTTCCTTTCCGGTGGCAGTACTCATAAGAGCCAGCTTCATCATAGCACTTGATGGTTTTTGCAACTGAACTTGAAGAAACGTTCAAAGTTCTAGATTTTTTTTGCATTGACTGAACTTCATGTCTTAAAGTAATGGTGGACTGTCGTTTCTCTTTGCTTATTTGAGCTGTTCTTGCCATAATATGGACGTGGTCTTTTTTCTTCTGTATACCACCCCTACCTTGTCACAACACAACTGATTGGCTCAAACGCATTAAGGAAGGAAATTCCACAAATGAACAAGGCACACCTGTTAATTGAAATGCATTCCAGGTGACTACCTCATGAAGCTGGTTGAGAGAATCCCAAGAGTGTGCAAGGCTGTCAAGGCAAAGGGTGGCTACTTTGTTAAAAAAAATATATATATATTGAGATTCACTTTCTTGGTTACTAGATGATTCCATGTGTTATTTCATAGTTGATGTCTTCACTATTATTCTACTATGTAAAAAATTGTAAAAATAAAGAACCCTTGAATGAGTCCAAACTTCTGAATGGTACTGTACGTAAGTTACCCAAAGAAAGGAATTTAATGACTGCATAGAAAATAGTTTATTGCAAATGACTGGTAAGCTGGATACTGGTATGGCCCCCATTCTTCTGTTATAAAAGAGGGCATTTTAGATCTGACAAAAATGTTTGATATCAAAACAGAAATATCAATAGTTTGGTTTCAAGATCTATTGGGATCACAAGGTCTGCTAAGCTCTTTAAAAAGGACAAAGTGCACATCCTTCACAGCCATTTTAGGTGTAGTTGCAGTCATTCAGAGTATTATGTTCCTCTCAACAGGTCCAGAGCCAGAGGTGAAGCCCCTGACCCAGGTTGAAGAGAGGGTTGCTCTGTCCCCCGGAAATGGCCACTTGTGACATGGACAGCCACGAGTGGGCAAAGCTTAGAGGGACTTGTGCTTACTTATCTATGTAATTATTCCACATTATCACGGCATGCATCTACAGAGGCTATTGTTGCTCAGACAGCTGACCAGAGTGGCTGCAGCACCATACCTCTTCTTCACCAGACAGCGGATGACACACAGAGCGTCGTGGATGGAGCGCTCCGCCTCCTCAATCACCAGCTTGTTGGATCCGCGCACCACGATGCTCACCGTCTTACCAGGGCTGGTGCAGCCTGTGATCTATGGAGAAGAACAGGACAGAGAGAGAAACAACATTAATTGACTTTCAATAGAAAACAGCGATCAGACACATGCCAAAGTCATCTTAGAATATGCTTTTCTAAAACCTTAACGAAATTACAATGAACATTTACAGCAAAGAACTTTAAAAATGTTTCATTCATGGAGGTTGGAATACACATAGGCTACATGCAATGCCTAAAATCATCACTGTTTTCACTGACCACTTAACACATTCCAAAGGTATTAGCATTAGAATAAGAGTCTTTTCTCGCATAGTTGTGATGGCAGCAAGAAAGCAGTCTCGTATCCAAGCCTGGGAGAGATTGAGATTAGTTTAAGTGAATTAGCATACCTTGACCAGCTTGCCAGAGCCATCCAGGCTGACCTCCTCTGCCAGCTCGGCGGTGCCCATCATCTCGGGAAGGAACTGATCAATGTGGGCGATGGGCTTGGTGCCAATGGTCTGTAGGGGTGAAAAGTGAATTCAGATTCAACCTTTGGCTATAACAGAATATCATGAACTACAAAGTAAAGACCAAGAATGTGATTATTATTATTTTTAAACACCTTGCAGATGAATTCAATATCCTCCCTCTCGATCTCCTTGACCACCATGATCTTCATCTTGTTCAGGAAGTGGAGGGCCAAATCGCTCAGAGCATCTCTGAAAGAAGTACGGAACTATTTTTCTAACCATGTCATCCAGTGATCAAGATAGGTGGACCTCCTGTCTGCATGCTATGGGAAGAGTATAATATACAGAGGAACCCATGGTAACAGTGCTAATAACTGCCTTTCTGATTACACTCAAATACATTTCTAGACATTGTGAGAGCAATTGGACAAAGTGAATCGATGCCATGACGGCGATGATGTAACGCAATGCCATGACGGCGATAATGTGACGCAATGCCATGACGGCGATAATGTAACGCAATGCCATGACGGCGATAATGTAACACAATGCCATGACGGCGATAATGTAACGCAATGCCATGACGGCGATAATGTAACGCAATGCCATGACGGCGATGATGTAACGCAATGCCATGACGGCGATGATGTAACGCAATGCCATGACGGTGATGATGTAACGCAATGCCATGACGGTGATGATGCGTCGGGTGTTACCTGAGGATGGACTTCTGGATGAGAAGGACGTTGCAGCCCGCCTTCTTGATCTGTTTGACCAGGTTTAGGATGTAGGCGCGCTCCTCGCGCAGCACACGGTCCATCTGGGCATAGTCTGACACTACTATCTGGTTGTCCATCTGGATTACGACATGAGGGACATAAAAATAAAATAATAATAATAATAATACGGAGAAAGAATAACAAAACAATTGTAAGAAAATGTGAAGATTGAGGGGTAAGAAAGCGAACAGATAAAAAACGAATCGTCCACCATAACGTCAGTGACATTGACAAACATGGAAGCCAATTTCACGGAGACAAACAGTCAGTTTGTGATGTGATGGACTTACGTCAGTTTTCGGCGGGGACAAGCAGAACTGGATGAGGGCGATCTTGGCTTTCTCCACACGGGACACGCTGGAGTTGACCACCTTCTGGGTCAGCACCAGGCCATCCACCAGCTCACAGTCATCAATGGTCCCACTGCAGAGAAACACACATTAGGTCATTATGGGAAGAAAATCTGTCTAAGGGCAGCAGTTTCTACCTGGCTGATTCCAAACAAAGGTTCTTGACCATAAGTTAAAATAATTAATTAAAATGTTCTTTAAAATGCAATCATTTGCGTTGTCGATTAAGATGAGATAAATGTGTGTCCGTCCATGCACAAGGAAAAACACTCAAGTAGGACATCAGTATGATTTTGTTGCCGATTACTCAATGACATTTATTTTTTTGCGATAGCTTGTCAGAAGGTGACTGGCAGGGAAAGCAAAGTAGAGCCATTCTGCTAATTGACCGCCTGAGATTGATCTGGCACATCAGACATGTCCACATCCCCACAGAGAGAGAACTGGGGAGTGAAAATGTGCCTATCCAAACTGACTTTCAACTGTAGGAAGCTGTCAAAAGCTTTAGGAAAGGTATGGTATTAGTACAACACTGATCCTACATTAGTAGCCTAGGGTCTACTGCTGGATCATGTTCATTACACACCTAATGGCAGAAAAGGAACTGCGAAAGGAGGGACTATCTGGACTTTTCTAATAAGAAAGGCACATTTTCCATTGCAAAATGTTTCAACATTTCCTGTTGCGTGCCCTAATAAACATGACCCAGAAGTCAAAATAGAAAACAACCCTGTTTGTAATCCTAACATTTAAGTCCTTTTGCAGACCTTTCTTATCCAGAACAATTTACAGTAGTGAGCACATAATCTGGACCCACCAGCCTTCCCCTCCCTCCTCACCCCAGCTTCTTGACAATGTGGATATCGTGTAGGTCCACGCCAGTGGCGGTGGCCGGGTCGATGACGCGCATCACGGCGTCTACGCTCATGGGCGCTAGCAGGCTGGAGTACTGCGACACCACCTTGGAGCACAGAGAGGTGGTGGCACTGTTCAGCAGTGTCTCGCGGTCGCTCAGGAGTACCGGCTGGCTCATGCCCGTCAGCACCTCGACGCCCTTGTCCACCGCCTTCTGGAACGACTCAGAGATAGTGGTGGGGTGGATACCTGGGGGATAAGCAGAGAGCAGGCAGTTAGTATTAAAGCTTTAGGAAGCAGGGACTTGAGTTTATTGTGTAATCCAGGAGTCAGCAAGCCTGGTCCTGGAGATCGCCAACGATGCCATTGGTTCCACGTCACTTACCCTTCTGAAGCAACTTGCCGCATGCGTCAAGCAGGGCACCAGCAATCACCACCACCGAGGTTGTGCCGTCACCAGCCTCAATATCCTGTGCTTTGGACAGCTCCACCATCTGAAAGACAAACAGGCAAAACACAGTGTCAAACTCCTGATATTGGTGATCTCTTAAAAGGGACAGAAGCTAGAAAGGAAAGTCCCCAAAGATGCCTTTCAGAAATAACCTTTAAGAAATGTTGAATTGTAGCTCAAATGACAGTCCCTTACTGGATGTTCAAATACATTTTTATTGGTCACATACTTAGATGTCATTGCTGATGTAGCGAAATGCTTGTGTTCCTAGCGCCAACAGTGCAGTAGTATCTAACAATTCTAAAAGTAAAAGAATGGAATTACTATATATAAATATTAGGACGAGCAATGTCGGGGTGGCATTGACTAAAACACATTAGAATATAATGCATACGAAATTAGTAAAGCAGTATGTAAACGTTAGTGATCAGTATTTTCTCTCCCGTGTGTTATTTCACTAACACATCTGTATGTGATCAAAACAAATTTGATTATTAAAGTGGCTAGTGATTTTATGTCTACAGTGCATTTGAGAAGTATTCAGAATAGTTATGCACCAACACACATTTTGCCCCTAATTTATAATACTGTTCTTATTTGATTAATGGTGGTCGGACCCATCTATGTGAAGCTAGCCACAATAAGGATTAGCATTCAAGTGGACTTTGTGGTCAGCCTTCAAAATAAAAGTATGGCATAATTCTATTTGCATCACTGTCAAATCCAAGATGGTTGCCAATCAGTCTGTCCGTTTGTATGTCTGATCCTTGAGAGGAGTTAAGAGTTGTTTTAATGACCCTGATCCTGTTTACAGAAGCAAATAATTTATGTGAAGGTGGATGCTGTATATAACTATTACTTTTTTAGATCAGCATTTTACAAAATTTACTTGTACAAAGATTTCAGATTGAGAAGGCCTTCATTTTTCCCCTACACCTTTCTGGAGTTGGAGCTCGCCGAGTCAGGAGCGTCTGTCTGCACGCCGGGCCTGCTGCGCGAGCACAGGTGCACACTGAAGGCTAGGAGCAGAGAAGCGGCTATTGGATTGGAAAACCTAATGCACCGTGGGAAACTCTACGTTGTTCTACGGGTCGTTGCACACCTGTGCTGAAATACCGCTAAAACCGGCATTGTATCGGTTACTGTGCCTGCTCTTTACTCAATGCCATCCTGGATTAAATAGGCTGAATTAATTAACGTCGCCTTATGCCCTACAATTTGCAAACACCCAGAGACCATGTCAATACCACCAGGAACACGGTCTCTCTGCAATTACATTTGTGCCCCTCTCAAACGCAACTGGACCTACACTTTATGGCATACTTCCAAAATCTCAAACTGTTGAATGACTGTGTCAAAAGACTTAGTTTTATTGACTGACAATGGTGCTAGCTCCACCAAGTCCTCACACATTGGGCAACAGATACATTGTTATGTTTTTACTGTTGATCTCTGGTAATGTGCGACCAAACCCTGGGCCGATAAGATACCATGCAATTTTTACCGATTCATGATTTGAAAAACAGAGCAGGTTTTGGCCTCTTGCATGTCAGAAATCCAAAAATAGACATTAGAATATGGGCCAAAATAACAAATGCAGACGTAATGGTTTATTCAGAAACTTGGCTAAAGAAAACTGTGTCAAATAACTTGATTTCTATTGATGGGTACAGGGTTTTTAGAACGATCGGATGAGTAAAGGAGGGGTTGCCATTTATGTGATATCCGAGTTGAACACCTTGGAAATTACCCTCGATTACCAAAGCCAAACATTTTGAATTGCTTGCGGTTAAAGTGACCTTATATAAGGACTCCCACATCACTGTAGTTGGCTGTGACAGACCGCCCTCGGCGTCGAGGGACGCTGAAATGCAATCTTTCAGGAGATTTGAACTGGGACATGCTTACATCTGTACCAGACTCTTAAAAGAACCTTGTGACTCTGAATCTCGCTCAATTAATTAATGCGCCTACAAGACCGAATCCCAGAGCACCTAACAAATCAACGCTATTGGACATTCTTCTAACGAATACCCCTCACAAATACACATGGACTGGGATATTCTGTAATGTCAGTGATCACTGTGCAATTGCTTGTGTTAGAAATACAAAAAAAATATGACCAAAGCCAAACACATAATTTATTTTTTAAACCAAAAAAAAAACCCACATTTTAGACAGTTTGATGAGCAAGCGTTTTTACATGATCTGTATCATACTGTCAATATTAAGTCTGATTCCCGAATGACACTGCCTGGAACTATTTTTGTATGAAATTTGTGTCGATTTGTGATAAGCATGCCCCTGTGAAGACATTAAGAATCAGTGGAAGGGACAATCCCTGGTGTTCAGAGAACTTGGCAGAATTAATTAGAAAGATAAATCTCTTGGGCTCAAGCTAGACCTACAAATGCAAGCACTTAATATCCGCTGGTTCAGTTTTTGATAATGGTGTGGCCCAGGCCTCAATTGTAAGCTCTGTTACAGTCCACTATGATATAGGCCCCCCATGAACCATTTAAACTTTGAACCTGTTCCTTATACAGGAGGTCTATAAAGCACTAAAAAAAGGTTAGACACAAAAGTCTGCAGGTCCAGACAACCTGGACCCCTACCTCTTAAAGATAACAGCTGGTATTATTTCCTAAACTGTGGCTCACATTTTCAACTTGTCTCTTGACCAATTCCATACCCAGCATTTGGAAATCAGCTTATGTCCTCCCACTGCTAAAGGGTGGTGATCCCTCAGATGCTAATAACTATCGTCCTCTCTCTAAACTACCTACCCTGGCCAAAGTCTATGAATCCCTAGTGAACTCAGTTAAACTTCTAAATTGAAAATAACATACTGAGTGGGGTTCAGTCTGGCTTTAGGTTGGGGCACAGCACCACAACTGCAGCTATGGCAGTGGCAAATGACATCATTAATGCACTTGATGAAAAGCAACATCGCGCTGCTCTGTTTGATAATAATCCACAAAGGCCTTTGATTCAGTTGACCATGAATTGTTGCTAGCTAGACTCAAACGTCGGTCTCAGTGAAGGGGCAGTAAAATTGGTTTAGGAACTATCTTTCTGACAGAACACAATGGGTATATACTGACAATCACAAGTCCAGCTTTCTGGAGATTAATAGAAGTGTGCCCCAGGGTTCCATTTTAGCACCTGTGTTCTTAATTTGTATTAATGATTTGGGAAATGGGATGCAACCAGCAAAGTTCTATCTATATGCAGATGATAGTCATACACTACTGTTCAATAGTTTGGGTCACTTAGAAATGTCCTTGTTTTTGAGAGGGGCGCAATTTTTTGTCCATTAAAATAACATCAAATTGATCAGAAATAGTGTAGACATAGTTAATGTTGTAAATGACCATTGTAGCCTTAAACGGCAGATTTTTTAATGGAATATCTACATAGGCGAACAGAGGCCCGTTATCAGCAAATTCCACTATTGTGCCTAATCCTTGTGGCTAGCTTCACAACACATAACCCGGTCTGGTCGAGCCTCACTAGCCAGATGAAGCTAGCTGGCTGCTTATAACGTTAGCTTTGGGCAACAGTGTTAAGTAGCTGGCTAGCTATTTATTTTCAATGAATTGAAGTTCAATTTCAATAGGTGAACAACAAGTGGCAACCTAGCTAATACTTACAAGGATTTCTAAATCATTGCTAAGAATAAATGAAAATTACTGCAGTTCCTACTGGTCATTGTTTTCAGGCTGGTTGTATGGGTGCTAGCTAGGTACCAAGCTAAAGCTAGCTACCCCAGAAGTTGCGGTCGAACAAATGATGCTTTATTAACAACATGGTATTGTAAACATTGTTTGTGGCCGGTGTTTGCAGACTTTTGTACAGCTTAGACAGTGTTACTGTATATTTTGTGACACGCCAAAGACCCAAATGGCGTTCCATGGTATGCATGTCGTGAAGCTATTACTGTGTAACTCCGGTTGGGCAACATCTGAAAAACAGCGCACTTAGTGTGTACGGGTGCTTGACCAGTCGCCGAAAGCCAACTTCATCCACGACAAAACGGTTGATTGTCAACGACAAGGAATTCCATTATCTAGGCTTTAAGAGATTTCGCTGAAATGTTCTTAATCTTTCAAATGACTGCGCAACTTGTTGACTGCTCGATCCACACAGCAGACATTGTGTGCCAGTTTAGGAATGCTGTGTTGTATGTATAGTGCAACATTTTACTTGCCGTTATTAAATCATATAGATATGCACGACAGCTTTGACATCGGTTTTGCACATCAGCGTTAAACTAGATATCGGCCGATACCAATGTTGGCATTTAACTAATATCTCCCAAACTTCTTCCATTTAAGAATGATGAAGGCCACTGTGTTCTTGGGAACCTTCAATGCAGCAGAATTTTTGTTGATACCTTTCCCCATATCTGTGCCTCGACACAATCCTGTCTCAGAGCTCCAATGACAATTCCTTCGAACCTCATGGCTTGGTTTTTGCTTGGACATGCACTGTCAACTGTGGGACCTTATATAGACAGGTATATGCTTTTCCAAATCATGTCCAATGAATTTAATTTACAACAGGTGGACTCCAAGTTGTATTAACATCTCACGGATGATCAATGGAAACAGGGTGCACCTGAAATGAATTGTGAGTATCATAGAAAAGGGTCTGAATAAGGTGTTGGTTTATTTTTTATAAATTTTCAAACATTTCTAAAAACCTGTTTTCGCTTTGTCATTATGGGGTGTTGTGTGTAGACTGCTGAAAACAAATATATTTAATCCATTTTAGAATAAGGCTGTAACATAACAAAATGTGGAAAAAGTCAGGGGGTCTGAATACTTTCTGAAGGGCAGCAGTATATAGGGCAGCAGCCTCTAAGGTGCAGGGTTGAGTAACCGGCTTGTAGCCGGCTAGTGATGGCTAGAACAGTATTTGGCTAGAGCAACAATTGTAGGGGACAGCACAGAAACATATCCCCAGCTCCTTTCTCTCAAACCTTACCATCTTGGCTGCAGGGTGCAGCACCTGCATCTGTTTCAGGATGGTGGCCCCGTCATTGGTGATGGTCACGTCACCCTTCCCATCCTGAATCTGTAAGAATCAATTCCTCTTTTAGTTACAGACAAAATGACCAAACCTTGAGAGATGGTGATGAGAAGTTGATGGAAATGGTTACATTTAATTACCATTTTGTCCATGCCCTTGGGGCCAAGGCTGGTTCTGATGCATTCAGCGACAGCTGTCAACCCAAAAAGAGGTGTTACGTTCACAAAGAAGACCTACCCATCTAACAGTAGGATACCTTCTATAGAAAATGTTTACTGCTTGACTACTGAGGCAGACAAGAGGACCCCAAACGACTATTGGTTAAAGAGCACATACATACATGGATGTTCATGACAGTTCATTTGGTCAATTCTTGATCCCAACAAATCTAGGCAACTGATGGCTAGTTTAGCTAGTGCACTAATGTCAATCACAATAGTGTTTGGTGCTGCATGAAGGGTGTAAAGAATAAGGATTTGCTCTGTAACAGATTCTTGTGGAGTCATGCTAGCTAACTAGGTACCAACTTGTGGCTAACGGTTACACTGCCCATACTGAGCCAGCAGTAGCATCCATTCATTAGCAAAGGGAGTGTCGCAGCAGCTGATGCTATGGCAACTCACTGTGGCAAAGAACCGCCAGGGTCAGTTATTCGTCCAACAACGCAATACGAATGCTGTATTTGTAGTTTACCTTTTCCTGCGGAGATGTTACTGAACCGAATCTGTGCTGGCTTGTCACGGTCTACATATGCCCCTCGTCCTTTGTTTTTCATCCCACCACTTGGCATCTTTGGTGCAGCCATTGCTTATTTTCGTCGGAATATTTGACTAAAATACTTATGATTGGGACAGCTGTACCCCAAAACACAGAATCGGCTGCTCGACTTCAGATGGGTTGAGATTCAGATTTATCTCCCGCTCTGACTAGAATCTTCCAGAGCCACCGGTTTCGACTCTTGTAGAAAAAGGACCCTCCTGTCAACTTCGAAGGCGCCTTGATATGACGTTTTAGATGTCCAACAATTTGCCTTGCGGTTTTATATGTTGGGACGAGACAAGGCTAGTAGGTCACTGTGTGCATCGAATGCATATACATTCATATATAAAGGTACTGGTAGTGATATTGTATACAATTAAAGGGACCTGTGGTGTTGATCAAAATTATAATATCCACCTTCATCAATATATTAATCTATCTGATTCGACTAGTTGTGTCTACTTCTGATGAAGTCATGTTCCTGTAACATTTGCTGCATGCTGAGAAACCAAATGACTGAACCACAGAGTTTCGAAACCATCTTTGACTGAACTGTGTTCTTGCTCTACATAGACATTTGATTATCGTACAAATACTGTAATTAATTTGCCATTCAAGGTAGGTTATATGAGTAGGTTCGTAAGCTTGTGCTTATTTGTGTTCTCAGATAAAGCTAACTAGCTACCTTAAGAACTAGCAGCACATCATAACATCAAATGCATCAACATCCACACAGGGCTGCGAGTGTCACCTAGTGCTAGCAATGTGTAGACAGGTCTCAGAGCAAGCAGCCTTTTCCAGTATTGTACAGTAGTACACATGAGATTTTACTTCTGAGTTAAGAGATTATAGCCCCCATATCTATCTTTGTAATGCAAAGTGTGCATGCAAGCTTTGCTTCAGCTACCAATAATTGTAACCTCACCCTACAGTGTGTGATATGTTATTAGCATTGTGATGTGCATATTATATTACTCTTAGATAACCTACAGTAGTACTGATTCTCCTTAACTCTGTCAGCTAACTTTTTGTAGTAGGTTTGCCAGACATGAGTGTACTTTCATCTTTCTTACTGATCTCATTCATCTGTGATCTCTGTCCATTTTACAGCTGTATTATGTTGCCCCTGAAGGAGAAAGATAGACCAATAGTGAAGAAGCTGCTGGAAGCTGGATGCTGTGCCCGCTGTGTCCTGAGGTTCTGCTGCTTGGGGGTGCAGTCAGCCTACCGCCAGTCTTATGAGGTCAGTGCTTTTGCTGCATTGAATTGTCTTTGCACTTAAAGCAGGGACAGACATACAGACATTTCAGAGATTCAAGTGCAAGGACAGTTAAGTAGCTCCAACATTCTTCTTTGTAGGTAGTCTCGGCTTAAGGCTTTGCGTGAAAGCCTGTGGTAGACGCTACTTTGTAGGTAACCTAAGTATTCTCCTTTAGAATAATTGTGCCCGTGATCTAACTTGCGGTCATATATTGGAACTGCTGGCAGACATTTGAATATATTTTTTTGATGCTGAATAATGTTTTTCTGTTTGTCCTGCTCAGGATACAGCAAAGGAGCTTTGTGCTTTCATCAGTGATTCAGAGAATAACAAATCCCAAGATGCAGCCGTGCTGGAGCAGCACACAGAAGACCCCCCTCGTAAAAAAATTAAGATGGATGCGGCGGAGACGGGCGTCCAATCAGAAGGCGACTCTGCCGTGGTTCCCGCGGTGATGGAGGAAGGCGACGCCAAGCCAGCGGACTCGGACGTGTGTGCGGTGTGCCTGGGAGTTCTACAGGAGTTCTGTGATGAAGCCTATGCCATAAAGGTGTGTTTGGTCACTATTAATCCAATTGCATTCGGAGCCACTGTTGTTTTACATGATACCTATGACTAAGTATGTATTTATGTGCATCCCAAATGACACCCTGGTCAAAAGTAGTGCACTATATAGAGAATAGGGTACCGTTTAGGACACAACGTTGAAGATTAAAATAAGAAAGACCTTTGTATCTGCCTAGTGATCAAATACTCCATCATCGTCAATCAATGCTCCAGTCTACCAGAATCTGCCTCAATTACCACAGCTACCACAGCACTCTTGACCCAAACTGCTACAGACCTATATCTATCCTACCGTGCCTTTCTAAGGTCTTCGAAAGCCAAGTCAACAAACAGATTACCGACCATTTCGAATCTCACCATACCTTCTCTGCTATGCAATCCGGTTTCAGAGCTGGTCATGGGTGCACCTCAGCCACGCTCAAGGTCCTAAACGATATCTTAACCGCCATCGATAAGAAACATTACTGTGCAGCCGTATTCATTGATCTGGCCAAGGCTTTCGACTCTGTCAATCACCATATCCTCATCGGCAGACTCGACAGCCTTGGTTTCTCAAATGATTGCCTCGCCTGGTTCACCAACTACTTCTCTGATAGAGTTCAGTGTGTCAAATCGGAGGGTCTGCTGTCCGGACCTCTGGCAGTCTCTATGGGGGTGCCACAGGGTTCAATTCTTGGACCGACTCTCTTCTCTGTATACATCAATGAGGTCGCTCTTGCTGCTGGTGAGTCCCTGATCCACCTCTACGCAGACGACACCATTCTGTATACTTCCGGCCCTTCTTTGGACACTGTGTTAACAACCCTCCAGGCAAGCTTCAATGCCATACAACTCTCCTTCCGTGGCCTCCAATTGCTCTTAAATACAAGTAAAACTAAATGCATGCTCTTCAACCGATCGCTACCTGCACCTACCCGCCTGTCCAACATCACTACTCTGGACGGCTCTGACTTAGAATACGTGGACAACTACAAATACTTAGGTGTCTGGTTAGACTGTAAACTCTCCTTCCAGACCCATATCAAACATCTCCAATCCAAAGTTAAATCTAGAATTGGCTTCCTATTTCGCAACAAAGCATCCTTCACTCATGCTGCCAAACATACCCTTGTAAAACTGACCATCCTACCAATCCTCGACTTTGGCGATGTCATTTACAAAATAGCCTCCAATACCCTACTCAGCAAATTGGATGCAGTCTATCACAGTGCAATCCGTTTTATCACCAAAGCCCCATATACTACCCACCATTGCGACCTGTACGCTCTCGTTGGCTGGCCCTCGCTTCATACTCGTCGCCAAACCCACTGGCTCCATGTCATCTACAAGACCCTGCTAGGTAAAGTCCCCCCTTATCTCAGCTCGCTGGTCACCATAGCATCTCCCACCTGTAGCACACGCTCCAGCAGGTATATCTCTCTAGTCACCCCCAAAACCAATTCTTTCTTTGGCCGCCTCTCCTTCCAGTTCTCTGCTGCCAATGACTGGAACGAACTACAAAAATCTCTGAAACTGGAAACACTTATCTCCCTCACTAGCTTTAAGCACCAACTGTCAGAGCAGCTCACAGATTACTGCACCTGTACATAGCCCACCTATAATTTAGCCCAAACAACTACCTCTTTCCCAACTGTATTTAATTTTAATTTATTTATTTATTTTGCTCCTTTGCACCCCATAATTTTTTATTTCTACTTTGCACATTCTTCCATTGCAAAACTACCATTCCAGTATTTTACTTGCTATATTGTATTTACTTTGCCATCATGGCCTTTTTTGCCTTTACCTCCCTTCTCACCTCATTTGCTCACATTGTATATAGACTTGTTTATACTGCATTATTGACTGTATGTTTGTTTTTACTCCATGTGTAACTCTGTGTCGTTTTATCTGTCGAACTGCTTTGCTTTATCTTGGCCAGGTCGCAATTGTAAATGAGAACTTGTTCTCAACTTGCCTACCTGGTTAAATAAAGGTAAAATAAATAAATAAATAAAAAAAGCTTGAGGACTGAACCAACAATGGAATTTGGGGGGATTCATGACACTGTTTTTGTGTGTGCAGATATCGGATGTGGTGAAGGTCAAAAACTACCAGTTTGACACGATGGTACTGTCCGTCTCCCTGACGGCCCAGCTGTCTGTCAGAGAGGTCAGTGGTTACATTGTAGGCCTTAGCTGATAACTGATGTCACGCAATTGTGTAGCTATCAGCTTTTTACATTTTTTTATTTAACCTTTATTTAACCAGGTAGGCAAGTTGAGAACAAGTTCTCATTTACAACTACGACCTGGCCAAGATAGAACAGTGCGACAAAAACAACACAGAGTTACACATAAACAAACGTACAGTCAATAACACAATAGAAAAATCTATGTACAGTGTGTGCAAATGTAGAAGAGTAGGGAGGTAAGGCAATAAATAGGCCATAGAGGTGAAATAATTAAAATTTTGCATTAACATTGGAGTGATAGATGTGCAAATGATGATGTGCATGTAGAGATACTGGGGTGCAAAAGAGCAGGAGGATAAATAACAATATGGGGATGAGGTAGTTGGGTGTGCTATTTACAGATTGGCTGCGTACAGGTGTACAGTGGTCGGTAAGCTGCTCTGACAGCTGATGCTTGAAGTTAGAGAGGGAGATATAAGACTCCAGCTTCAGAGATTTTTTTCTCCAATTCGTCCAGTCATTAGCAGCAGAGAACTGGAAGGAAAGGCAGCCAAAGGAAGTGTTGGCTTACAGTATATTCAAATGGTTTGTCTCAAAACAACTTCCATTCAATAGAAAAGTATGATTATTTCAAGCTCAGTTGATTCTGTCATAGCCACACGATCAGTATAGCCTGGACCACAGTCGTTCTATTCAGTGTGATGTGCGAGACTACTTTACAGTCAATAATGCAGTATCTTGTCCCTGGGTTGGCCATTAGAGGGCGTAGTTACCTCATAGTTAGTGGTACTGCTTCTGTCTAGTATAGAGACTGGAGTAGACTAAAGTGCAATCGCGAAAGCCATTGTTTCTACAGATGTGGCATTCCCATTAGGGTGTGCATGACGGATGCTTGTAAACAGACAGGATGTTACTCAGGACGTTTCTGAACATGTACCCTCCTCTCTCTCTCTGCCACACCCCTACAGCACTCTTGTTGGCTGCATGTAAAGAAGGAAGTGAGGTAAGTTCGCTTCACCAGAGTGGCGTCCATCTATCTAGCCTGATTTCTTTCCGTTAAATAAATAATCCCAAAGTATCATCACGTCACTACAAAACATTGAAATATTACAGTGTTCATTACTGAACACACATCTTTACCTTTTCTAACATGTCATGTCTTAACCCATAAGAGTAAGTCGGGGAGGGGAGGGCGGGGTTCTACTAAGCTATATGGAATTGTCTTAAGTCATACCAAGGATCATTTAGCTATTTGATTTTGAATTTTAAAGACCCCTTGAAGTATCCCAACAATATATCCCAACAATATATTAACACATTTTTTGAATGAAAAATGTTATTTGGCCTTACTGCTATTAGCCCATACAAACGCATTGAATAACAGATTCACTACATGAAACAACAGATAGTCCCCGGCCCCCCCCCCAAAAATGGAATGGAAGTTTGTTCTGAAGTCTGTCCAGTATCTGAGAGAGATAAGAAAGGGTCAGGCAGCATTTATTTTTTTGTTAATTTTGGCACTAAACAGTCTCCATATGCACTCCTTTTCAAAATGTTCAGGGTCACTTAGAAATGTCCTTGTTTTTGAAAAAAAAAAATTTGCCCATTTTTTGCCCATTAAAATAACATCAACTTGATCAGAAATACAATGTAGACATTGTTAATGTTGTAAATGACTATTGCAGCTGGAAATGGCAGATTTTTGTATGGAATATCTACATGGGCGTACAGAGGCCCATTATCATCACTCCTGTGTTCCAATGGCACGTTGTGTTAGCTAATCCAAGTTGATCATTTTAAAAGGCTAATTGATCATTAGAAACCCATTTTGCAATTATGTTAGCATAGCTGAAAACTGTTGTGCTGATTAAAGAAGCAATAAAACTGGCATTTTTTAGACTAGTTCAGTATCTGGAGAATCAGCATTTGTGGGTTCGATTACACGCTCAAATTGGCCAGAAACAAAGGACTTTCTTCTGAAACTCGTCAGTCTATTCTTGTTCTGAGAAATGAAGACTATTCAATTTGAGAAATTGCCAAGAAACTGAAGATCTCGTACAGCACTGTGTACTACTCCCTTCACAGAACAGCGCAAACTGGCCCTAACCAGAATAGGAGAGGGAGGCCCGGTGGACAACTGAGCAAGAGGACAAGTCCATTAGAGTGTCTAGTTTGAGAAACAGACACCTCACAACTGCTCAACTGGCAGCTTTATTAAATAGTACCCGCAAAACACCAGTCTCAACGTGAAGAGGCGACTCCAGGATGCTGGTCTTCTTTTGCCCATCTTAGTCTTTTATTTTTATTGGCCAGTCTGAGATATGGCGTTTTCTTTGCAACTCTGCCTTCTGACCAATTTGATGTTATTTTAATGGACAAAAAAATGTGCAAGGACATTTCTAAGTGACCCCAAACTTTTTAACGGTAGTGTATACTTCCATTCATTGTTTTCAAATTGTACGGGGGACCTTCAGACAAGTCTTGTGAGGCCTGTGGACATCCTAGAGCAAAACAACTGACATGTATGTGTTCGTGAGAGTCTCGCCCATATTAGTGTGTAACCCAAACTGTTCGGATGCTACAGACAGAAGTTACTGTAACGACTTCAGATGAGTCCCAAGACACTTGTGGGGGGGAGGGGGTCGTAGAGAAAAACGGAAAACACCATCGTGTTTGTGAGAGTCTCATCTTTTCATAGAGTAATAAACCGTTCAGACTATTTTGTGAGAAGACGTAAGTCTCATGGTGTGACAAACACAGCTCTAGTTCAGTCACCTTTCACCGCAGAAGCGGTGGATCGAGACTCATCCAATGCAGAAAAAAACTCTAGATTAAACAGACTTTTATGGGGATGTTTGTATTATGCTAATTAGATTTCCACGAGGGCGCAGATATCTACCTTAGGGGTTTTTAATACTTGAATTACGTTGAATTAATACCAAACAGGGAGAAGTCTATATGCCTCGATAAGGATGATGTCATCCAGGTGAAGGAGGCCTTCAAGTGGACCATGCAGGGTCTGATGTCCAAAGAGCTTGGTGGCGTACCTGTGGTGACCAAGGTCAGTGACCAGTGACCCGGAAGTAGCCATCCAGTGGCCTCACATGCTGATGGGTCGGACACCACTGTTGAAAAATACTTGTCATACAAGTAGTGCCTTGTAGAGTAACTGTATCTATAGCAATAACCTGTAATGAGCTAGCCTGGTTCCAGATCTGTTTGTGGCCTTGTCAAGTCAATTGCTATCATTGACAAGAAAAACATGACCGGGAGTTGACATTGCGGCACAAACAGACTTGCACTCAGGCTAGTAATGTGAGAAGTGTTCTCTTAGTAAATTTACCCCGGTAAAATGAAGGCAAATAGAGCAAATGTAAGTGACAAAATTCTATTCATTCCTGAAAAGTATTTTTATTCTTGATTTAAAAAAAATATATATATATATATATTTTTTTAGCTTATTCCTATTTTATTTTCCTCTTTATCCCACAGATCAGTCGTCAAACTGAACAGTTTGAGGTGGGCGTGGGGTTCACACATCCAGAGACGGACTCAGACTGCCACTTCCTGTAAGTTCTCCAAGCACACTCCTCCTCAGGGTATAGACCAGATGAATAGATTGACTAGACAGCCAGATGGATGGATGGATGGATGGATGTGCGGAAGGACTGATTGACTGACAGATTTTATAGGTGCAAAGGCATGGAGTACCAGCAAAATACATGTAATATTGAATGTAAATGTAGCATTTTTATGAAACTACTTTCTACTTCTCTGCTTTATTCTTGCATTCAGGGCTGGCATCTGTTCAGACTGCTTCAGACCAAGTAAGAACAAACAGGTGAGTGAAAAAGCCAATTGGAGCCATGTCACGTGACATTTGAACAAAATGGGTCATTGGTATAAATGGTTTTGATAAGTTCCATAAATGTTTTTGTCACCAATGGCGACATGCTACTCATTCTTTGTCGTTCCATGTCTCTCGGTGTTACGGTCCTTTCTCTGATCTCTAGTTTGTCTCACAACAGAATGTCTTCACTAGAATGGCCGTGGTCAAAGCCCTCGAGAAGGTTTCCGATGAGAAGTTTCTAAAGTAGGTGGTCACGTTATTCTCGCTTTTTGTTTCTGTTTCTCTGTCTTCACTCTTTTGAGAAACCCGACAATCTAACTGCATGCATTGCTTAATGATATTTATTTTCTCTCTCTAGAAAGTTCCCCTGTCCCCCTACACGGCCAGCGAGGAAATGCATTGCTCAAGAGGTCCAGTGTCTTCACGTTTCTGTATTTGTGGCGGGTAAGGTTGTTTATGAACCAAAGGAGGGGCTTTGAGATGATCAAGAGTGGGGTCATTTCACTTTGGGAATGAATTCAGTTGGGGGCGAATACTAACATCCTCTTAGGTAGGTTGAATTTTCACTTATTTCTCCGTTGACATCAATGCGATGTAAAAGTTGGACTTAGGGAAAAGTTAGGATTCACCCTTCATGGTTAGGGGCTCGTAAGTAAGCATTTCACTGTAAGGTGTACACCTGTTGTATTTGGCGCATGTGACGAATAAAATTTGATTCTATTTTTTTCATGCCTTGGGATTTTTCAGTTATTATATATATTTTTTTTAAGGGTTTGACTTGACTCCTTTATGTTTGTCCCTGTTTTTTTTAGGGAGGTACAACAAGTTCTCCCGCACCCTGCCCCAGACCCCCTGGGTGATTGACGGAGAGAGGAGGATGGAGTCGTCGGTGGAGGAGCTAATCGCCGCATCCCTCTTCTCCTCTTTCCGGGCTGAGGGTGAGTGTATACTGTGTGCTGTTCAGAAGGGCACACTGTAGCAATGGGGAAACAAAAATCTGTGTTCTTATTGGATGAGTTCAGGTACAACCTTCTCGTTTCACTCTGTTTCTAAATGTTTTCTCCTTACTGAACCTCATAGGCTCTACACATGATTACTTAGGGATAGATAGACCATAGATAAGAGGGCCCAAAAGCCTGTTTTAGCATGGGCAGCACCATTGAGGACTTTCACCATTTTGAAGTAGTCAACTGGGTGAGACTTCCTATGGGTTAATGAAGAATCACATGATTCCATCCAGGTCATCAGGAGGGATCAGCCAATGAATTATACTTGTGAGCAAACATGCCATAACTTCAGGTGGCAGGAAATCGGCAACCTTGGCTTCAGACCTGTTCAAACACACTGCAGGTAGCAGTATGCACCCTTTCGGTTCTTTTGCCAATTCATAGAAGTAGTAGAAAAAGAAAGTGTACTAATTCAAAAGAGATGACCTAAATGGCACTGCCCATGCTCTCACAGATGCCATAATGGGACAGATGCAATGATCCAATGTCTATCTAAGTCAATGAGAAAGACAGATCCAAAAGAAAGACAGATCTACACTGCTGAATGAATCTGGTATCTCAAGTAATGTCTTTCTCCTCTTTTCCCCTCTGGTCTTTGCAGGGTTTAATTTCTCCTCCTCAGGGAGGGAGGAGGTGGATGTGCGGACGCTTGGAAATGGTCAGACGCACAACATACATGTATGTTTACACATTCCCGGGCCTCATTTCCATCAATGTAAGGTGTAAGGAGGTGTCTCAATCCCCATTCGCAGGTCGTCCGTTTGCACTGGAGCTGCTAAATCCTCACAGAGCCAGGTTCAATAAGGCAGAGGTCCGACAGCTGCAGGAGGTACACACACACACACACACACAATGTCTCTGCAGGGTCACACACACAGGAATTTGACCACAACCCTATCTTCTTCTTCTCACAGACCATCAACCAGTCCTCAGACAAAATCAGAGTACGAGATCTACAGATTGTAAGCAGGTGAGCAACGCAGTAGAGAAATGTGTTTCATTTCTGTCTAGAGACCTAAGAATAATGCTGACAGGTCATACTTTGTGTGTTTGTTTGTGTGTGTGCGTAGAGATGCTATGGGCCACATGAAGGAGGGTGAGGAGGACAAGACCAAGTCGTACACCGCCCTCATATGGACCCAGAAAGCCATCAACAAAGACGACATCACGTTCTTAGAGGAAACCAAGGTGAGTGTTTAGTGCTATCTTTAAACGGCATTATATTTTCATATAAAATCAGTGGTTAAACATCTTGGTTGTAGTATATTTTATGGTATGTGTGTTATAATCTTTGGTTTGCTCATTCAGTGTAAACAGTACCTTAAAATAAAGTTCTGCCTATCTACGGTATGTGTTGATAATCTTCGGCTCGGTCATATAGGAGTTGAAGCTAGCTCAGAAGACGCCACTAAGAGTGTAGCATCGCAGGCCGCTGGCCGTCAGGGAGCGCGTCATCCACACCATGAGTACATGCTTCCTGGACACGCATCACTTCCACCTGAAGCTGCGCACGCAGGCAGGGACGTATCCTTTATACAGAGAGAAGCAAAACAGTGAGATACACGAATAGTCATACACAAACCCACACGTACACACAAAGGGAGGTATTAAGGTTGAGAGACATTCACAGTGATATACTTACACACACACACACACGATAACAAATTAATAAATGTTTTTTTATCATCATCAACGAGTCACCCAATGTCAGTACCTTAACTGTTCCCAGTTACATCAAGGAGTTTGTCCACGGAGACTTTGGTCGCACCAAGCCCAATCTGTGTGATCTGCTGAAGACTGAGACGGATATCCTAGAGCTGGACGTTGATGTGGTTATTTAAAAAAAGTTGCCATAAATGCATCTACTTTTTTTGTGGGATATTAAAATAAGACACTGTGCACAGTGATGATTGTATAAAAAAAAATTCAACACAGTTGAAAAGTTCATTCATAATATAAAGGGATAGTTAAGCATATTTCAATATTTGTTTCCTTACCTTGAAATCAGTCTGTGCTTTCAAGCTAAGGAAACAAATATAGAAAATTGCTGGACTATGATTGAACATGCAGGTGAATCAAAAGGATTCTGATGAGTTTAGTCTTTCTCTCTCTGCGTTCCTCAGTCTGTAGATGTGGACTGGCCACCCTCCATCCCGGAGTGAGCCTCGTCTCACTGATGCTGTTGAGGATGCCAAAAGGAGTCCTAGTTCTTTCTGATGGGCCATACCGTCACCTATTGGGCTCCGTTCCACTGATGTCTAGATGATATGGATAGTGTCAATATATTTGTTTTTCTTTCAATAGATTATGTTGAAATGACTGAACGTGCGCTGAGCTGAGGCCTTGAACTGATCTTAGATATACATGTCTTTGAGAGCCGTAGCAGGGACTGGGTGTGAATGGCGCCACTGACGGAAAGAACTACAATCCAAGTTAATTGCACTCACCTGGTGTCCCAAGTATGAATTAGTCTCCTATTAGGAGAGGATGAAAACCAGAAGTGTTTCGGCCCTCCAGGACAGACATTGAACAGCCCTTCTATAGAGCATAGGGGTAGTATATGGTCAGTATTTTGTGTGTTTTTCCCTCAATTGATTTACAGAGGTTTATGTTCAGCCTTAAAATAAATTGTTTACCTGTGGATTGTCCCATAGGCAAAAGGAGAGCAATGCTATACTTTTTTTTTTGTATGAATGAAAATATTTGAATGTGATGTCTCCCATCAGTATCATGTTCCCCCATTGTAAATCCCATCCAAATAAAGGCCTGGGACATGTTCAGTTGTGCACACAATGGAAAAAAAAATTGGAACAGAAAACCAAAACATTTTATTTCATAAGTCCAGGTATGGTGCTTTTCCATTTTGACTTACCCCAACACCAATGTTTTATGTTAAAGGGAAACGTGAGGATTTTGGCAATCTACTATCCCCAGAGTCACAGGAACTCATGCCTACCATTTTTATGTCTGCGTGTAGTTTGAAGGGAGTTGCTAACCATTGATACCGCAATTACTAACTAGCGTTAGCGCAATGACTGGAGGTCTATGGGTAGCAGATACCCACAGACCTTGTCATTGCACTAACACTAGTTAGCATTTTCTCGTGAAACTACCTGTAGCTTCCATCATATTGGACACAGAGAAAATTGTATCCACAAGTTCATGTGACTGGGAAAGTAGATAAAGGGCCTCATTGCCAAAATCCTGATGTGTCCCTTTAATGTAAGCTCTAGTGTTTTGTCCATCAGGTGTGTGACACTAAAGACTTGTGGCAAGCAGAATCACAAACCTCTGCATCATTCAAGACTGTTGCTTTTTGAGGTGTAAAAGTTCAGAGTTAACCATCTTTGTAAATTCAAGCTAAAAAAGTACCCAGTTCCTTGGCTCCAAGTCAGAGCATGTCCGTCGGAGCAATGGCCCAGTGAGACACGGGTGCCGGCCCACGTAGATCGAAAAATAGATTTACCCCAGTGTTTTACCCAAAAACATACCAGTGGGAATGCGCCAGTAGTTTCTTCCTTCCGGTTTTGTTTTGTTTGGTTCCTAATGAACATGACCCTGGATGAGACCCTTGCTGAATATTGTTTAGGGTATTGCTTTCCAAAGGGTACACACTCATTGAAATATCAGACGGGGGATTAAAATAAAACAATGATTTACGCCATGAAAAACCCTGAAATGTATTCTTTCATTTAATTCAAAATAAATACTACCACGGCATTGCAAGTTCACTATTGGTTTCTTGCCCTAATGTTTTGGTAAGAAAACAAACAAGCAAACAATCCAAAAAACAATTGGATAAAAAACAGACTTTAGTAATGCATCCAACAATATCATCCTTCAGCGGCTTAAAGAGAGGTGCCTTTTTGACTCTGAACAAGACTGGGTAACACTGCCTAGAATGACACAAACATAAATAAATCTAGTACTATGGTACAAAAAAGGAAGGAAATGATAACGACCTGATGTAACCACATATCACTGCAGAATTGACCATGGTCCCACTTGAACGGGTAAAAGAAAACATTACAGTGGGTGTCAATTTATTTGACCAACAGCGAAAAAGGGTCTCGTCTCCATGGAAACCTCTCCTGGAAAGACAGGTCGAGGCGACGCTGACACCAGTCACAAAATGGGAGCGTCCAGTCAGTCTAACGTTGTAGTTTACGTTGTTTTAACCCAAAACGTCATTCTCAGTCTTCCTTTTCCTCCGGTCTTGGTTCTCCTCAGCAAGCTTGAAGTACAGTCACACACAAAAGTTCATGTCTGGCCAAGATGCCACTAAGAACAAAAAAAGGCATTGCATATTTACATCAAAAAACGTGGGGGAACTGCTTTCCTTTTCTCGCTCCATTCTCACAGTCCTCATCATATCATCATACACAAGTATATTCATGGCTCAGTTACATGTGATCTGTGACCCGACATGGTTAGTGATTATTGATGCCTTCCGCCCACCTTGTCACTTTGGGAAGATTGATGGGGCGCTTCATTTTTTTTTTTTACAGATACATATTTCATAGTCTGTCACAAGCCATATCAGCAGAGCTCAGAGCTGGCTCTGATGTTAGAGAGTGTGTGTGAGCATGTGTGTTATGACAGCATAAGGTGGACCTGTATGAGCCACATTCCTTGTGTAAACATCTATACCACTATTTTTTCTATAGCTATGAAAATAAGTTATTAATCAAATGACTGTGGAAAAAGACGCAAAAAAGGCTTGTATATATATTCATAGTAGCTTTTCCCTGATGGGTGTGTAAAGCTAAACTGGTAGCTGAGTTGAATGCGGTTGTGCTCTGTGTTGCCTGAGTGAACCGTGCAGTATCTGGCAGTTTAGTGTTTCTGTCAAACAATAACCAAGTAGAAATCTCTGGCAGAAAATGAAAAGGTCAAAAAGGATGAAAAGTAATAACACTGACAATGAAATTGGAATGAAAGAAACGGTCAGTTCTGTCTTTTTTGTTGTTTTTAGCAGATAGTGACTCTCGTTGCCATGGGATTGGAGAATGTGCACCGCCATGGCATTGTATATGAGAAAAATAATTGTTTGAATGAACCACGAGCCCCCCGACCTAAACCCTGTCTGTATGATACGAAACATCTGCACACATAAGGCAACATTTTTGGTTTTGTTCCCTAGAACGGCTCTTCCAAACCAAGTGCAAAAAAGTTCAAACTAAAATTTTAAAAAGACAAAGAACGTAACAGGTCGACAACCTAATATTGACGGATAAAAATAAATAACAAAAACATTGCCTTCTGCAGTATATAGCGTTGAAAATGTAAGATACTTTTTTTTTGTGGAGAGACCAGCTTGAGTCTATCCCACTGTGCAAAACCCCTTTTACAGTCCCTAAAAAGACAACTTCTCCCAGTCTGCACTCGAATACAGAGAAGGAGAAAAGAGGGGAGACTTTTCCTAAAATGGCTACGTGTTTTCCTTGAAACGGACGCACGACGGGGGGGGGGGCAATACTGGCTGGCTGGCTGGCAATGACCTTCACTCTCGTCCGCTGGCCGAATATGAGAATTGTGGGAAATGAGGCCTCCGTTCGCTGTCACCCTCACCCATCCCGTCTTCATCGTCTGTAGAAAGAGACAGAGACAGGGAGAGAGGGGTGTGAGAAAGACAGGTAGGTCTGGGCTCAATAACAAACTATAACCTGCATGAGTTAAGTGTCATTACTTAAGTCTCTCACCATTGCCGCTTGCTATAGACCACCCTCTGCCCCCAGCTTTGCCCTGGACACCATATGTGAATTGATTGCCCCCCATCCATCTTTAGAGCTCGTGCTGCTAGGTAACCTAAACTGGGACATGCTTAACACCCCGGACATCCTACAATCTAAGCTTGATGCCCTCAATCTCACACAAATTATCAATGAGCCTACCAGGTACAACCCCAAATCCATAAACACAGGCACACTCATAGATATCATCCTAACCAACCTACCCTCCAAATACACCTCTGCTATTTTCAACCAAGATCTCAGTGATCACTGCCTCATTGCTTGCATCCGTAATGGGTCTGCGATCAAATGACCACCCCTCATCACTGTCAAACGCTCCCTAAAACACTTCAGCGAGCAGGCCATTCTAATCGACTTGGCCCGGGTATCCTGGAAGGATATTGTCCTCATCCCGTCAGTAGAAGATGCCTGGTTATTCTTTAAAAGTGCCTTCCTAGGCCTCCCGGGTGGCGCAGTGGTTAAAGGCACTGTACTGCAGCTGGGTTCGCGCCCAGGCTCTGTCGTAACCGGCCGCGACCGGGAGGTCCGTGGGGCGACGCACAATTGGCCTAGCGTCGTCCGGGTTAGGGAGGGCTTGGTCGGTAGGGATGTCCTTGTCTCATCACGCACCAGCGACTCCTGTGGCAGGCCGGGCGCAGTGCGCGCTAACCAAGGTTGCCAGGTGCACGGTGTACCCTCCGACACATTGGTGCAGCTGGCTTCCGGGTTGGATGCGCGCTGTGTTAAGAAGCAGTATGGCTGGTTGGGTTGTGTATCGGAGGACGCATGACTTTCAACCTTCGTCTCTCCCGAGCCCCTACGGGAGTTGTAGCGATGAGACAAGATAGTAGCTACTACAACAATTGGATACCAATTGGGGAGAAAAAGGGGTAAAATTCAACAACAAAAAATAAAAAATAAATACAAATAAGTGCCTTCCTCACCATCTTAAATAAGCATGCTCCATTCAAAAAATGTCGAACCAGGAACAGACATAGCCCTGGTTCTCTCCAGACCTGACTGCCCTTGACCAGCACAAAAACATTCTGTGGCGTACTGCATTAGCATCGAATAGCCCCCGTGACATGCAACTTTTCAGCGAAGTTAGGAACCAATATACACAGGCAGTTAGGAAATTTGTATCCTGTAGCACAAACTCCCAAAAGTTCTGGGACACTGTAAAATCCATGGAGAATAAGAGCATCTCCTCCCAGATGCCCACTGCACTGAGGCTAGGAAACACTGTAACCACCGATAAATCTTCTATTATTGAGAATTTCAATAAGCATTTTTCTACGGCTGGCCATGCTTTCCACCTGGCTACCCCTACCCCAGTCAACAGCAACTCGCCTATGCCTCCCCCATTTCTCCTTCACCCAAATCCAGATAGCTGATGTTCTGAAAGAGCTGCAAAATCTGTACCCCTACAAATCAGCCAGGCTAGACAATCTGGACCCTCTCTTTCTAAAATGATCTGCCAAAATTGTTGCAACCCCTTTTACTAGCCTGTTCAACCTCTCTTTCGTATCGTCTGAGATTCCCAAAGATTGGAAAGCTGCCACAGACCTATATCTATCCTACCCTGCCTTTCTAAGGTCTTTGAAAGGCAAGTTAACAAACAGATTACCAACCATTTCGAATCCCACCGTACCTCCGCTATGCAATCTGGTTTCAGAGCTGGTCATGGGTGCACCTCAGCCACGCTCAAGGTCCTAAACGATATAACTGCCATCAATAAGAGACAATACTGTGCAGCCGTATTCATCGACCTGGCCAAGGCTTTCGACTCTGTCAATCACCAAATTCTTATCGGCAGACTCAACAGCCTTGGTTTCTCAAATGATTGCCTCGACCTGGTTCACCAACTACTTCTCAGACAGAGTTCAGTGTGTCAAATCGGAGGGCCTGTTGTCCGGACCTCTGGCAGTCTCTATGGCGGTGCCACAGGGTTCAATTCTCAGGCCGACTCTCTTCTCTGTATACATCAATGATGTCGCTCTTGCTGCTGGTGATTCTCTGATCCACCTCTATGCAGACGACACCATTCTGTATACCTCTGGCCCTTCTTTGGACACTGTGTTAACCTCCAGAAAAGCTTCAATGCCATACAACTCTCCTTCCGTGGCCTCCAACGGCTCTTAAATGCAAGTAAAACTAAACGCATCCTCTTCAACCGATCACTGCCCGCACCCTCCCGCCCGTCCAGCATCACTACTCTGGACAGTTCTGACTTAGAATATGTGGACAACTACAAATACATAGGTGTCTGGTTAGACTGTAAACTCTCCTTCCAGACTCACATTAAACATCTCCAATCCAAAATTAAATCTAGAATCAGCTTCCTATTTCGCAACAAAGCACCCTTCACTCATGCTGCCAAACATACCCTTGTTAAACTGACCATCCTACCGATCCTCGACTTCGGCAATGTAATTTCCAAAATAGCCTCCAACACTCTACTCAACAAATTGGATGCAGTCTATCACAGTGCCATCCGTTTTGTCACCAAAGCCCCATATACTACCCATCACTGTGACCTGTACGCTCTCGATGGCTGGCCCTCGCTTCATATTCATCGCCAAACCCACTGGCTCCAGGTCATTGACAAGTCTCTGCTAGGTAAAGCCCCGCCTTATCTCAGCTAACTGGTCACCATAGCAGCACCCACCCACAGCACGCGCTCCAGCTGGTCACCCCCAAAGCCAATTCTTCCTTTGGCTGCCTTTCCTTCCAGTTCTCAGCTGCCAATGACTGGAACGAACAGCAAAAATCACTGAAGCTGGAGACTCATATCTCCCTCACTAGCTTTAAGCACAAGCTGTCAGAGCAGCTCACAGATCACTGCACATAGCCCATCTGTAAATAGCCCATCCAACTACCTCATCCCCATAATGTATTTATTCATTTATCTTGCTCCTTTGCACCCCAGTATCTCTACTTGCACATTCATCTTCTGCACATCTACCATTCCAGTGTTTAATTGCTATATTGCAATTACTTCGCCACCATGGCCTATTTATTGCCTTTACCTCCCTTATCCTATCTCATTTGCACACACTGTATATATACTTTTTTATACTGTATTATTGACTATGTTTGTTTATTCCATGTGTAAATCTGTGTTGTTGTATGTGTCGAACTGCTTTGCTTTATCATGGCCAGGTCGCAGTTGTAAATGAGACTAGCCTACCTGGTTAAATAAATGTGAAATTAAAAATAAATACAAATCTTAAGGTCACTTGAGTAACAGTGTTACCTTAGAATAATCACTAAATAAAAGCCAGTACCACAGCACAACACCCCCAACAATTCAACAGACTAATCATCCTATGGCAGAGTCTATGGCAGGAAACCCCTATTCCAAAGAAGTGGGCCGAACCGTGCAGAGGGATCCGATGGACACTTACATTTCTCCGGGGGAGTGATGGTGATCGTCTGTGCCGTGAACTCCTCATCGAAATACCGGGTGTCTGTCTCTGACGAGACCTGTGGCATGAAGGGGGGGACCAACTGTAGGGGAGAGAGAGGGGACACCGTTGTCACATGTAATATATAATTGATATGCCATTTAGCAGACGCTTTTATCCAAAGCCACTTACAGTAGTTTGTGGATACATTTTTGTATCGGTGGCCTGAGGAGTCAAACCCAAGATCTTGACATCATGCTTTATCAACTGAGCCACACAGGACCACAGTGACATGTGACACACTGATGTCTGTGGCTTGTGTGTGACGTCAATATTTGCATATTTGACTGGAAAAATGCTAGTCATTTTCACCTGCGTGGAATATTCCGAATTCATTCAGAAGTCGGTGGGAGGGCAGAGAACTGGTTTAATGAAATCCTAAGTGATCAGGTGTAGAAGAGGAGACTCACCTTTTTGTCGTAGACGTCTTGCCAGTCTATAGCCACAAAGAAACTGTGGCGCATTATCTCCTTCGCATCGTCTGGACCGCCACCGAGTCTGTCGTAAATAAAGAAAAGTACAAATGTGAACACTTTCTAGAAACCTGTCAAGAAACAAGACAGCATGAGCTAGATGCAAATCCTGGAATAACATCAAGGGGTGAATGAGAGAATGTTCTCCCTTGGGTTTACCACTAACCTAGCTGCCTCTCAAGCTTTTAGTGACAAAATGGCTTTGTAGCAGAACAATAAACAAATGCAAAATTGTGATGAGCTAGTATTTCATAAAGCAGGATCAATGAGTGAGCCAGTAACTCCTATACAAAAAAGACTACATGATGGGAAGTTACAGTTGAGGGCTGGTTAGCTGATTAGCATGAGTCAATAATCCACTTCAAGTTGATCTGTTACGAAGAAGGAAATGTGTTGTGTCAAAACTATTTGGCAGCTTCGTATAATCCCCCACTGGAGACTTGGTGTGTGTGTGTGTGTGTGTGTTCGTTCGTCTGTCTGCATACCTGTGCCTCTGTGTGTACATCTCTCTTGCTTCAATGCATGCATGTCTGTCTGTGTGTGTGCCCGAGCGTCTGTTTCTATCTCTCTGTACCGTTTGTTGGGGTCCTTGATGAGCAGGCCGGAGAGCAGGGACTTGGAGTCGGAGGAGAGCGTGCGTGGAAACTTGATCTCCTCCATGAGGATCAGCTCAAACAGCTTCTCGTGGTCCTGGTTGTAGAAGGGCAGCCGACCGCACATCATCTCATACATGACCACGCCCAGACCCCACCAGTCCACCGCCCGGCCGTAGTCATTGTCCTCCAGCACCTAGCATAGGGACATCATGACATAATACAGTATGTTTTACCCACTTCATATGTATATACTGCATTCAATTTTGACCGATTAATTAGGGCCGATTTCAAGTTAAGTTTTTTTGCATGCCAATTACATTGCATTCCACGAGGAAACTGCGTGGCAGGCTGACCACCTGTTACGCAAGTGCAGCAAGGAGCAAAGTAAACAATCAATCTTCACATAATCACTAGTTAACTACACATGGTTAATGATATTACTAGGTTAACAAGGTTGTCCAGCGTTGCATATAATCAATGCGGTACCTGTTAATTTGTCATCGAATCACAGCCTACTTCGCCAAACGGGTGATGATTTAACAAAAGCACAACCTTTGCACAAATGTACCTAACCATAAACATCAATACACAGAAGTATATTTTTTTAAACCTGCATATTTAGTTAAAAGACATTCATGTTAACAGGCAATATTAAACTATGGATATTGTGTCACTTCTCTTGCATTCATTGCACGTAGAGTCAGGGTATATGCAACAGTTTGGGCCGCCTGGCTCATTGCGAACTAATTTGCCAGAATTTTACGTAATTATGACATAACACTGAAGGTTGTACAATGTAACAGCAATATTTAGACTTAGGGTTGCCACCCGTTCGATAAAATACGTAACGGTTCCGTAATTCACTGAAAGAATAAACGGAATATACGGATTTGACCGTATTAATGACATTAGGCTCGTATTTCTGTGTGTTTATTATATTATAATTAAGTCTAAGATTTGATGAAGCATGCTGACTGAGCGGTGGTAGGCAGCAGCAGGCTCGTAAGCATTCAATCTAACAGCACTTTCCTGTGTTTGCCAGCAGCTCTTCGTGTAACCGATGTGAAATGGCTAGCTAGTTAGCGGTGGTGCGCGCTAATAGCGTTTCAATCGGTGACGTCACTCGCTCTGAGACCTTGAAGTAGTGGTTCCCCTTGCTCTGCATGGGCCGCGGCTTTTGTGGCGCGATGGGTAACGATGCTTCTTGGGTGTCAGTTGTCTATGTGTGCAGAGGGTCCCTGGTTCAAGCCCAGGTAGGGGTGAGGAGAGGGACGGAAGCTATACTGTTACATTCGCAATGCTTGAAGCACTTCAAGCCTATCAACTGTTCAGGAGTCTTATGGCTTGGGGGGATAAAACAACTGTTGAGAAGCCTTTTTGTCCTAGACTTGGCACTCCGGTACCGCTTGCCATGTGGTAGTAGAGAGAACAGTCTATCACTGGGGTGACTGGGGTCTTTGACAATTTTTAGGGCCTTCCTCTGACACCGGTGTAGAGGTCCTAGATGGCATGCAGCTTAGCCCCAGTGATGTACTGGGCCGTACGCACTACCCTCTGTAGTGCCTTGCGGTCAGAGGCTGAGCAATTGCAGCTGTAGAACCCTTTTAGGATCTCAGGACCCATGCCAAATCTTTTTAGTTTGTTTGGACCATTCTAGTTTGTTGTTGATGTGGACACCAAGGAACTTGAAGCTCTCAACCTGCTCCACTACAGTCTCGTCGATGAGAATGCGGGCGTGCTCGGTCCTCCTTTTCCTGTAGTCCACAATCATCTCCTTAGTCTTGGTTATGTTGAGGGATAGGTTGTTATTCTGGTACCACCCGGCCAGGTCTCTGACTTCCTCCCTATATGCTGTCTCGTCGTTGTCGGTGATCAGGCCTACCACTGTTGTGTCGTCTGCAAACTTAATGATGGTGTTGGAGTCGTGCCTGGCCATGCAGTCGTGGGTGAACAGGGAGTACAGGAGGAGACTGAGCACACACCCCTGGGGAGCTCCAGTGTTGAGGATCAGCGTGTGTTGTTACCTACCCTTACCACCTGGGGGCGGCCCGTCAGGAATTCCAGGATCCAGTAGCAGAGGGAGGTGTTTAGTCCCAGGATCCTTAGCTTAGTGATGAGCTTTGAAGGTACTATGGTGTTGAATGCTGAGCTGTAGTCAATGAATAGCATTCTCACATAAGTGTTCCTTTTGTCCACGTGGGAAAGGGCAGTGTGGAGTGCAATAGAGATTGCATCGTCTGTGGATCTGTTTTGGCGGTATGCAAACTGGAGTAGGTCTGGGGTTTCTGGGATAATTGTGTTGATGTGAGCCATTACCAACCTTTCAAAGCACTTCATGTCTACGGACGTGAGTGCTACGGGTCTGTAGTCTTTAGGCAGATTGCCTTTCTGTTCTTGTGCACAGGGACAATGGTGGTCTGCTTGAAACATGTTGGTATTACAGACTCAATCAGGGACATGTTGAAAATGTCAGTGAAGACACCTGCCAGTTGGTCAGCACGTGCCCGGAGCACAAGTCCTGGTAATCCGTCTGGCCCCTCAGCCTTGTGTATGTTGACCTGTTTAAAGGTCTTACTCACTTTGGCTACGGAGAGCGTGATCACACAGTCATCTGGAACAGCTGATGCGCTCATGCATGCCTCAGTGTTGCTTGCCTCGAAGTGATTTAGCTCATCTGGTAGGCTCGTGTCACTGGGCAGCTCACGGCTGTGCTTCCCTTTGTAGTCTGTAATAGTTTGCAAGCCCTGCCACACCCGAAGAGCGTCGGAGCCGGTGTAGTATGATTCAATCTTAGCCCTGTATTGACGCTTTGCCTGTTTGATGGTTCATCGCAGGGCATACCATGATTTCTTTTAAGCTTCCGGGTTAGAGTCCCGCAACTTGAAAGCGGCAGCTCTACCCTTTAGCTCAGTGCAAATGTTGCCTGTAATCCATGGCTTCTAGTTGGGGTGTGTACGTACAGTCACTGTGGGGACAACGTCCTCGATGCACTTATTGATAAAGCCAGTGACTGATGTGGTGTACTCCTCAATGCCATCGGAAGAATCCCAGAACATGTTCCAGTCTGTGATAGCAAAACACTCCTGTAGTTTAGCATCTGCTTCATCTAACCACTTTTTTATAGATCGAGTCACTGGTGCTTCCTGCTTTAATTTTTGCTTGTAAGCAGGAATCAGGGGGATAGAGTTGTGGTCAGATTTAATAAATTGAGGGCGAGGGAGAGCTTTGTACGCGTCTCTGTGTGTGGAGTACAGGTGATCTAGAATTTGTTTCCCTCTGGTTGCACATTTAAAATGTTGATGGGAATTTGGTAGAACTGATTGAAGTTTCCCTGCATTAATGTCTCCGGCCACTAGGTGAGTTGTTTCCTGTTTGCTTATTTCCTTATACAGCTGACAGAGTGCGGTCTTAGTGCCAGTCTGTGGTGGTAAATAAACAGCCACGAAAAGTATAGCTGAAAACTCTCTAGACAAGTAGTGTGGCCTACAATTTCTCATAATATACTCTACTTCAGGCAAGCAACATCTAGAGACTTCCTTAGATTTCGCGCACCAGCTGTTGTTTACAAATATGCACAGACCGTCCCCCCCTCGACTTACCGGAGTGTGCTGTACTATCTTGCCAGTGCAGCTTGTATCCCGCTAACTGAATATCCATGTCATTCAGCCACGTTTCCGTGAAACATAGGATATTACAGTTGATGTCCCGTAGGTAGGATATTCGTGATTGTACCTCGTCTAGTTTATTGTCCAATGATTGCACTTTGGCGAATAGTATTGACGGTAATGGCAGCTTTCTCACTCGCCTTTTCTGGGTCCTGACCAGGCACCTGCGTCGCTTCCTCTTGAAAATAACGGGGATGTCGGCCTGGTTGGGTGTTTGAAGAATGTCTTGTGCGTCTTGTTTGTTGAAGAAACAATCAGTGATCACTGTCCTGATATCCAGAAGCTCTTTTTTCCCGTAAGATACGGTTGCACACACATTATGTACAAAATCATTTACAAACAACGCGAAAAAAAACACAATAGCACAATTGGTTGGGCGGCCGTAAAACTGCTGCCATTTCTTCCGGCGCCATGTTCAGTTTTTCTCAGTTGTTGAATATCATATTCATACAAATATTTATACATGTTAAGTTTGCTGAAAATAAACGCAGTTGACAGTGAGAGGATGATTATTTTTGTACTGAGTTTATTTATCCGATATTGATCAGAGTTACCTTGTCCTATGGATATCTACACAGTTATCAAATTGGCAAGGTGGTATAAGCCTACACGAAACACAGACCTTATTTGAAGTCAATCTAAAAATGTCCTGTGAAATAAATGAATGAAGGAACCGCTTTCAGATTTTGCTGGAAGGTGTCATGGAGATTATGACTCTGGTAGTCAATTCTTACCATGCCCATGATTAAAATAGGATTTCCTGCATATAGAAATGACAGTTTTTGTTTTCAACATTCATCACAGGTAACTCTATTTTTATTATTCAAACAGTTGAGAGTATTTGTGTCTCCTAAGCAGACTCTTCAGTATCATTGTCACTTCAGAGAGCTCTGTGTGTATGTGTGTGTACACAAATATATAAATTTTACAGATGGCAGAGAAAAGCAGAGCACCACTGTGGGACTATTACATTGAATTGGCACCAGGGAAAGCAAGGTGTCTTATTTGTGATGAAGATGTAAGCATGGGGTCAGCAACTGTTAAATCAAAAAATACCACCAACCTGTGGAATCACCTTAAAAATCCCCCATAAAAATCCCCCATCCAAAAGCCCATAAGGAAGCAAATTATGAAAAAAAAGCAAACGCAAATTCTTCACAAGGAAAAAGTGATACAGACAAGTCACATACAGACATCGCAGGCTAAAATCTTACAACTTTTTAATAAAAAATCAAAATGGCAGGACAAAGACCCAAGGGCCAGGAAGATGGATGCAATTATTGAGATGATTGCCATTGACAACCAGCCATTCACAGTGGTGTCTGACGTTGGTTTACAGCGGCTGATTACTCTTGCTGAACCCCGGTACAGGATCAAAATATAAATGATTTCGCACCGAAATGCTAGATAAAACACATGAAAGAGTTGTGATGAAAGTGAAGAATCTGGTGGCACCAGTGGACGCTCCACACATGGCATTCACAACTGACTGCTGGTCAGGCACTACAGAGTCCCTGATGCGTCCTACTGGACATTTCTTTGACAATGTCTGGACAAGAAAGCAGGTTGTGCTGAATGTCAAGACTATGAATGGATCACAGATAGG
Organism: Oncorhynchus kisutch; assembly: GCF_002021735.2. NCBI lineage: Eukaryota > Metazoa > Chordata > Actinopteri > Salmoniformes > Salmonidae > Oncorhynchus > Oncorhynchus kisutch. The sequence continues at coordinate 40,373,354 of NC_034193.2, forward strand.
AAACTACGTCAGAGAGATGTTTTTGACCATGTTGGAATACTGGGAAATCCACACAGAACGTGTAGTGCTGGTCCTCAGGGACAGTGGGGCAAACATGGTGAAAGGTATGAGACTGGCAGAGCTTCCAGACTTCAGCTACAGTGCACACACCCTACAGCTTGTAATCAATGATGGCCTGTCCAGTCAGAGAGCTGTGCTAGACATTATTGCCATGTTGAAGAGCTGTGCAACTCTCTTCGACCACTCTGTACTGGCCAAACAGAGGCTGAGGGCCATTCAGGAAGAGCTTGGCCTTCCCAAACACAGCATCATCCAAGCAGTTCAAACTCGCTGGAACTCCACACTACACATGTTGCAGAGGATGTTTGAACAGAGGCGTGCACTGAATGAGTATGCAGGCGAATACGGACACATCAGCAGTTTGTCTGCTGCACAGTGGGACATTGTCTCAAACCTAAAGTTCCCTGGTGCTGGAAACTGTCCTGGATCCACGTTACAAGAGCTATGCCTTCACCTCAGGGACAGCACAGTGGCTGAAGGAGGAGTCTGACCTACTAAGGAAACCAAATCAAAGAGCCACAGCAGATGGAACAAGTGAAGAGGATGACCCAGATCCAGGCGCAAAAAGGCTGAATCTGGGTAGATCAGTCTGGTGGACAACCTCTACGCTAGAATCCTCGGAAAGCTAAGAGGGCAGGGATGAAGTTTTGAAATTGAGTTGGAGTGGTAACCCACAGCGCCTGTCATTGACAGAAAGAGCGGCTTGCCTTTTGAGTGGTGGAAGCAGAATGAGGACAGACTTCAATCACTCGCTCCGTTGGCAAAGAAGTTTCTCTGTCCCCCACCTTCTTCGGTCCCAAGCCAGAGTGTTCAGTGAGGTGGGGATAATTTATGAGAAGCAGAGGAGCAGACTGACAGGGGACCATGCAGACAAGCTCTGCTCTTTGCACTACAACCTAAAACTTCTTAACTGAGAACATTAAAGACCCATGAAAGCTGGTGGTTCCTTTTAGCATATGTTTTGAGCTAGTAACTTAAACTTTAGCTTTTTTACATGGCACATATTGCACTTTTACTTTCTTGTCCAACACAGTTTTTTGCATTATTTAAACCAAATTGAACATGTTTCATTATTTGAGATTAAATGTATTTATTTATGTATTATATTAAGTTAAAATAAAAGTGTTCATTCAGTATTGTTGTAATTGTCATTATTACAATTAAATAAATACAAATCGGCACCTGCTTTTTTTGGTCCTCCAATAATCGGTATCGGCGTTGAAAAATCATAATCAGTCGACCTCTAATTCTAGTCAAGGCTCATCCTATATAACTACTGCACATTTATTGTCCATAATGTCTATACACACCACCATATACATATATATTTTGGACTGACATTGCTCGTTCTGATATTTCTTCTTTATTTTGTGTATTTCTGTGTATTGTTAGGTATTACCACACTGATGGAGTTAGGAACATAAGCATTTTGCTGCACCTGAAAATAACATTTGTAAAATGTGTACGTGACCAATAACATTCAATTTTATTTTATTAGTATGTGACTGTATCCTCTTGGCCCCCTTGGGAGCATACGGCATTCATAACGTTCTTCTCTACACCTGACTCTTTTCCGTGCAAGGGCTTTTGTCTCTTGGCAGTAGAGCTCTGCTTTACTCAGTACACTGATGTGGTTAGTATATTAGACACCTAGAATATTTCTTCCCATAAGAAAACATGGATAGATCTCACAACATGGCATTCTGGGTAGTGTAGTGTACATCAGTGTGAGCGCTGACCTCTGGAGCCAGGTACTCTGGCGTGCCGCAGAAGGTCTTCATGGTGGCCGTGTCGGTGATGCCCTCTTTGCAGAGGCCGAAGTCCGTGATCTTGACGTGCCCATCTTTATCCAGCATCAAGTTCTCCAGCTGCCAATGAGAATAAATATCATGTTATATGTTGAATATACGCCCCTATAATATACCCATCCTCAACAGAATGCTCTTTTTATATATTTTAAGACAAAATCTTCACTTTGTCTCCCATTGGACTTAGTTAGGATTGGAAGTAAGGATTCGCTTCTAAGAGAAGTCTACACATGGTGTTATGACAGATATTAGCCAAACTGTTGGACAGTCATTGCTATATGAATGAACGTACCTTCAGATCGCGGTACACTATCTTGGCAGAGTGAAGGTAGTCTAAAGCGGAGACGATCTCAGCTCCGTAGAATCGGGTGCGGTCCTCGGAAAACACTCGCTCTCTTGACAAATGGAAAAACAGCTGCGAGGAAAAATATGTATTTACACATCTGCATATAAAAAGATATAGTTCCATTCACTAATAGCTCTCTAATAGCTCTCTAAAAAACATGTTATGGGCCCGTATTCACAAATTGTCTCAGAGTAGGAGTGCTGATCTAAGATCAGTTTTGCATTATAAATCAGAATGAATAGGAGAGGGACTTCATCCTAGATCAGCATTCCTAATCTGAAACGGTCCCTGGAAATAATTATTTTGGCTCCTGGAAAGAATTCTGTATGGTGGAAGAGGAAGGTGCACCTGTCTCAGGGAATCCTCATCAACACACCTACAGTGTCTGTAAAAAAAAAAAAGTGCTAATCTTTCCCCAGGTATCTCAGGTAGCACAGGCATCTCTTACCTCTCCTCCGTTCACATACTCCATGACAAAGCACAACCGGTCCTTGGTCTGAAAGGAGTACTTCAGAGACTAGAGAAAAATAACAAGAGTTGCACCATCGTTGTTGTTTTGTTTCTTTACATCCACACAAACAGACGTTCAATTATCTTGTGAATTCATTTCTAATGACACGTGCAACAGTAGATCAGCTAAAATGTTTATTCAATCAGACTTTGCTTTTGACTGAGTCTGTGGATGCATCCCAAGTGGCACCCTATTCCCTATATAGTGCACTACTTTTGACCAGAGCCATATGGGTGCCATTTGAGACATGGCCTCCAAGTGAATAATACAGGCTTACAGTATAAAGTTTGCCTTCAAGTCTTTGCTAAACAATACTCACTGTTAGGAATGGATGCCGGGTGTTTTTCAACACTCTGCTTTCTGTGAGGGTGTGAGCAACTTCGTCCTGAGTTACAAGGAAAGAGAGGAAAATCCAGAAATGGGGGTAGAGAGAGAGGGAAAGAGAGTGGGAGAGAAAGACAGAATGTTAGGATGTAGAAGGTACAAGGCGCCAAATGGTGATATCTGGATCCATTCCAACAGGGCTCAGTTCTTTCTACCAGTGTTTCGACCGCCGGTCTGTGGGATGGTCCCAGACACTCATTTAGTCAGTTCTATAGTGTTAGTTTAGTTGAAATGTACTTCCAAGCAGGAAAAAACATAGTTCTAGTTTGCTGATGTACATATTACCTCTACTAACCTGTACCCCAGAACATTGACTCTGTACCGGTACCTCCTGTATATAGCCTCGCTACTGTTATTTTACTGCTGCTCTTGAATTATTTGTTACTTTTATTTTTTTAAATGTACTTATCTATTTTTTACTTAACACTTATTTTTCTTAAAACTGCATTGTTGGTTAAGGGCTCGTAAGTAAGCATTTCACTGTAAGGTCTGTTGTATTCGCCACATGTGACATAACATTTTATTTGGTTGATTTGATCCCTAGACTAAAAAAAGTTGAGAGAAACTGCTTTAAAAGCAGCCAGTACCTTGGCGATGATGACTTCTTTCTTCAGGATCTTCATGGCGTAATAAGTTCCGCTCGCCTTCTCCTTCACCAGAATGACTTTCCCAAAAGTGCCTTTTCCCAGTAGTTTCAGATAGTCAAAGTCATTCATTGTCTGTCAGAGAGAAGAGGAAAGTAGAGGAGAAAAGAAACGAGAAGAGGAGAAGCCTTCATTGAGATGAGAGAAACAATCTTGCTTGGTGTTTATGTGCCCATCTACCAATGTATGACCTGCGCTCAGTCCCCAGAGCGGCTCACCTTCCGTTTGTGTTGGCTGGTGGAGGTGTCCATCTCCTCCTCGTTGACCTCATTCTCGATCTGCGACGTGGGGCTGCACAGGATCCCCTCCTCCTCCTGCTTGGCCAGGGAGTCGGCCACCATCTGGATGGCCTCGGCCCACTCATCCCTGGAACCAACCAACAGCAGCTCACTTTAATACACTGCTTTACTGCGTGTGTGTGTGTGCGTGCGTGTATATGTGTGCTGAGGAAAGCACACATTTCAAAAAGTGCAGGGTACAAAATAAATGTCATGGAGAAATCTAGAGACATACCCCCATTCTGTCTGGATGCTCCTGTGGTTTGCTAAAACTAGTTACATCAAAACATGCAACTGCTGCTGTGGAAGTTTTATGCTTAGATTAACATGTTTTAGCAGCATCTAAACAGTGTATAGGTATTCTTCTTCAATTTTCAATAGCGTTTTCCCTAAAGGCGAGAGATGAGGATGCAAGGCTGTAGTAGAGGAAGAGGAGAGAGAGGAGGGAGTGAGAGAGAGGGTGACCCACCTCTCATCAGGCGTGTCCACGTGGAATGTCCTCTCAATAACCGTTGTCCACTGCAAACAGCGGATGATGAACGTGTTGGGCTTTGGCCGCTCTGTCTTCATCAGCTGACATTCTGAGGAGAGGGAGAAAGAGGGGGGAGAAATAGAGGGTGTGTCGGGAAGGAAAGAGAGGGAAGAAAGAGGGAGAGAGAGAGAGGAGGTGGGAGAGAGCAAGAAGGTAAAAATAAAATGAGTGGGGTGATGAACGAGTGATTGAATAAATCCTTCATACCATGGAGGTTGACAAAGCATCACAGAATAAACATTTGTCACTCACTACTGTTTCAGGAGATAACGGTGGCAACATAGTGTTGTACTATACTCAAGTAGCACTAATTTAACTAATCTAAATTGTATTAAATAGTGCCCCCCCCCCCCCCTATATTTTGCTAAAATACAATAAACTGAAATATAACATTTACATTATTGAAGCACCTTTGGCAACGATTACAGCCTCGAGTCTTCTTGAGTATGACGCTACAGGCTTGGCACATCTGTATTTGGGAAGTTTCTCCCATTCTTCTCTGCAGATCCTCTCAAGCTCTATCAGGTTGGATGGGGAGTGTCGCTGCAGAGATATTTTCAGGTCTCTCCAGAGATGCTCGATCGGGTCCAAGTCCGGGCTCTGGCTGGGCCACTCAAGGACATTCAGAGACCTATCCAGAATCCACTCCAGCGTTGTCTTGGCTGTGTGCTTAAGGTCGTTGTCCTGTTGCAAGTTGAACCTTCACCCCAGTCTGAGGTCCTGAGCGCTCTGGAATAGGATTTCATCAAGGATCTCTCTGTACTTTGCTCCATTCACTTTCCTTCTATCCTGACTAGTCTCCCAGTCCCTGCTGCTGAAAAACATCCCCACAGCATGATCCTGCCACCACGTTTCACCATAGGGATGGTGCCAGGTTTCCTCCAGGCTTGACACTTGGCATTCAGGCCAAAGAGTTCCATCTTGGTTTCATCAGACCAGATAATCTTGTTTCTCATGGTCTGAGTCTTTAGGTGCCTTTTGGCAAACTCCAAGCGGGCTGTCATGTGCTGTTTACTGAGGAGTGGCTTCCGTCTGGCCACTCTATCATAAAGGCCTGATTGGTGGACTGCTGCAGAGATGGTTGTCCTTCTGGAAGGTTCTCCTATCTCCACAGAGGAACTCTAGAGCTCTGTCAGAGTGACCATCAGGTTCTTGGTCACCTCCCTGACCAAGGCCCTTCTACCCGATTGATCAGTTTGGCAGGGCGGCAAGCTCTAGGAAGTCTTGGTGGTTCCAAATTTCTTCCAGTTAAGAATAATGGAGGCCACTGTTCTTGGGGACCTTCAATGCTGCAGAAATGTTTTGGTACCTGTCCTCAGATCTGTGCCTCCACACAATCCTGTCTCGAGGCTCTACGGACAATTCCTTCGACCTTATGGCTTGGTTTTTGCTCTGACATGCACGGTCAACTGTGGGACCTTATATAGACAGGTGTGTGCCTTTCCAAATCATGTCTATTCAATTGAATTTACCACAGGTTGACTACAATCAAGTTGTAGAAACATCTCAAGAATGATCAATGGAAACAGGATGCAACAGAGCTCAACTTCGAGTCTCATAGCAAAGGGTCTGAATGCTTATGTAAATAAGGTATCGTTTTTTTAAATGTTATAGATTTCCAAAGGATTTTAACAACCTGTTTTCACTTTGTCATTATGGGTTATTTTCTGTAGATTGCTGAGGATTTAAAAAAAATATTGAATCAAAAAAAAAAATCCCACATTTAAAATGTGGAAAAAGTCAAGGGGTCTGAATACCTTCCGAAGACACTGTATATTGTAATACAATATACCCAACACACTAAGAAGCGGTTTCCTGGGACAGATTAAACCTAGTCCTGGACTCAATCATTTTCAATTGAGATTCTCCATTGAGCTTGCTTTTTAGTCCAGGACTAGGCTTAATCTGTGTCTGAGAAACCGCCCCCAAATGGTTTAAAATGGGGACTGATAATGGCGAGGAGAACCTACTTGCCACAGAGAAGTTATTGAGAGGATAGGCCAGGTCTGCGTCCTGGGGTTTGTCTTTGTAGCCGATGAAGGATCCGTCTGTCTTCAGCAGGAAGTAGCGCGGCCTCCAGTTCTTTATGTACTCACCTGCAACAAGTCCAGCAGGGATTGGTTCATACTGGAAACTTAGCCTATCAGTTTTTATAGTTACTGACTGACTGGCTGGCTGGCTGTAGCAGTGGTCAGACCTTCACTGCATCCTAAATGGCACTCTTCTCTTTATAGTTCCAGGGCTATAGGCCCTGGACAAAAGTAGTGTATTATAAAAGGGAATGAGATGTCATCTGGGATGTACCCCTATGTACGGCTTTAAGGAAGTGCATTTTCATTTAACAGCATGGCAGGATGATTCATCATGGTTCAAGAAGGTTAATACATAATTAATTAATACGATGGTCCATGCTTGTGTTTGCTTGCAAGATCTCCATGCGGACCTTGTTGTAGAGGAGCTCCATTTTGCTAATAGCCTACATGGTATTATTTAACTTTTCTTTTACCACAAGAGACATTGTATACAAAAAATGCAGTAACCACTTTGTAATAACAATTTAATACAAGTATAAAACTCATTGTTTGCTACTAGTTTAACTCTAAACCACTAGCTACCCTTCAGTGTTTAGAAGACTAACTGGATTTTGTACCCAGCACAAAAGTGCCTGTAACAATTCAGTGGCTCCCGGGCTCTGAAAGGAAGGAACTGGGGAGTTAAGCCATCCTCCGAGAACTCAAATTTGTCTGTGGCAGTGTCACAGCCTGAGGCTGAATAAATAACCACACACACACTCCATGTGTTCAACCAGTCAACACAGCTTAAAATCATCCATACCACATGCTGTGCATACTAGCTATAAATCAGGGGTTGGAACCGGTTCAGGGAACAGATCCGAAAACTGGAAAATAACTAAATTAAACGAAAGTGATCTAAACTGTTCCGGAACAGAACCGTTATATTAAACTCATGGGAACCAGTTAATAACGTTATTTTATGTTCCGGGCATTTTTTTATGGTCCCACAAAAATCTCAGAAATTCAAAGACATTAAAAGTTCCTCCATAGAAGCTGCTTCTCTGTAGGTATAGTTCTGTGGGCCTAATTCAGATAATGCATGTCATAAGATGCCCAGCGCTTCAAGCCAAGCCTCCTCCATCTTCTCTCGCCTGAAAATTTTCAGTCGCATCTGCACCCTGCTCTATCCACACTGATTGGTGAAGTAATTTAATGCTGAACGAAATGTTTAAAAAAATCAAACGTTTTCAGTGGTTTAAAAAGGAACGATATAAAGAGTACGTTTTTGGTTCGAAATGGTTCAGAACTTTATTTTGTTGTCAGAACGGGGAAAAAATTGTTCTGTTCAGAACAAAACGATTGGAAAATAATTTTGGTTCCAACCCCTGGATATCATAATACAATATTCCATTGATTCCCTTCCCTGTTTGTTCCATGTTTATGTATATACAGGTATTTGGGGACCCGGGGGTGTTTGAAAAGGGGTGTTTGTTTTTGATGTGAACTGTGAAAAAACGAAACAAATTCCAAGACAGTAAACATCACCGATCATCAATCAATCAATCGACTCACCTCTCTTCTGAACCCAGCCTTCCTTGACAACGTTTTGGTCACTCATAGTGGCGTCACCTTGACCGTCAGCCCAGCGCTCAGATCCAAGGGGGTGGGGGGGGTTCAGCAGTCCTGACCTTGCTGTCTCTTTCTCTTCCTCACAGACACACACCCACTCTCCTCACTCCGTCTCTGTGTGTTGTCTCTCTCTCTCCCTTACTCCATCTTTTCCCCCAACTCCCTTTGCTCTCTCTCTTCTCCTTTCTGCTACCTCCTCGCCACTCGTTTTCCTCTCACTCTCTGTCTTTACTCCGCTAGCCGTCTCTCTCTCACACTACCTTTCTCTCCACGTCTTCCTTCGCTCTCTCTCGTAAGGCACTCCAGCGGTGACTCAGCCTGGAAGGAAGCAGGGGAGAGAGAAGGGGGGGGGGGGGGAAAGGTCCATGGATTGCTCCACACACACACTACATCCCCACCCCCTCTCGTTCCTTTACAAACACCTACGTGAGAACTGGGGTCATTGTTAAGACCCAGAATGCGCTTCCCGTCCCCTCCCACCGGCAGATTTGTCCACTTTCCTCCCTCTCTCTGCTCTTTGGCGGGCCAAATACTGCTTATACAGCGCCATTGACCAGATTTTCTAGAGTAGGCCTACATAATGCTTTTGACATACTGGCTGCTTTTCCCATTGATCTCCAATTGGGATTTGGAGTGATTGACTGAGGTCCGTGCTAATGATGTCATCATTGTAGCCAATAGCCAATATACTTAAATGTGACTAAATGTACGCAGTGAAAAGTAACTGAAGATCAATGCTTTTAGAGATATCAGACTGGCCAGGTTGGGATTCAAGTTATATACAGTACCTGTCAAAAGTTTGGACACGCCTACTCATTCCAGGGTTTTTCTTCATTTTGTATATTTTCTACATTGTAGAATAATAGTGAAGACATCAAAACTATGAGATAACACATGGAATCATCTAGTAACCAAAAAAGTGTTAAGCAAATCTAAAAATATTTTATATTTGAGGTTCTTCAAATAGCCACTCTTTGCACTGTTGACAGTTTTGCACACTCTTGGCATTCTCTCAACCAGCTTCATGAGGTAGTCACCTAGAATGCATTTCAATTAACAGGTGTGCCTTGTTAATTTGTGGAATTTATTAAATGTATTTTCTTCTTAACGTGTTTGAAACAATCAGTGTTGTGACAAGGTAGGGGTGGTATAAGGTAAAATACCAAGTCCATATTGTGGCAAGAACAGCTTAAATAAGCAAAAAGAAACGACAGTCCATCATTACTTTAAGACATGAAGGTTAGTAAATCTGGAACATTTCAAAATGTCTCTCAAGAGGACCGCCACAGGAAAGGAAGACCCAGAGTTACCTTTGCTGCAGAGTTCATTAGTTCGTTAGAGTTACCAGCCTCAGAAATTGCAGCCCAAATAAATGCTTCACAGAGTTCAAGTAACAGACACATCTCAACATCAACTGCTCATAGGAGACTGTGTGAATCAGGCCTTCATGGTCAAATTGCCACTACTAAAGGACATCAATAAGAAGAGACTTGTTTGGGCCAAGAAACATGAGCAATGGACATTCGACCGGTGGAAATCTGTCCTTTGGTCTGATGAGTCCAAATGTTTGATTTTTGGTTCCAACCAGTATGTCTTTGTGAGACGCAGAGCCAGTTGATCTCTGTATGTGTGGTTCGCACTGTGAAGCATGGAGGATGTGGTGTGCGGGTGCTTTGCTAGTGACACTATCAATGATTTATTTAGAACACTTAACCAGCATGGCTACCACAGCATTCTGCAGTGATATGCCATCCCATCTGGTTTGTGCTTAGTGGGACTATCATTTGTTTTTTTCAACAGGACAATGACCCAAAACACACCTACAGGCTGTGTAAGGGCTATTTGACCAAGAACGAGAGTGATGGAGTGCTGCACTAGATGACCTGGCCTCCACAATCACCTGACCTCAACCCAATTGAGATGGTTTGGGATGAGTTGGAGTGAAGGTAGAGGCCAACAAGTGCTCCGCATATGTGGAAACTCCTTCAAGACTGTTGGAAAAGCATTCTAGGTGAAGCTGGTTGAGAGAATGCCAAGTGTGCAAAGCTGTCATCATGGCAAAGGGTGGCTACTTTGAAGAATCTCAAATAAAAAATATATTTTGGATTTGTTTAACACTTGTTTTGGTTACTACATGATTCCATAGGTGTTATTTTGTAGGTTTGATGTCTTCACTATTAGAAAATAGTTTTAAAAAACTTCAAAGGGTATGTCAACTTTTGACTGGTACTGTATATCTTTCATTTAACCAGGTACATTGACTGAGAACACGTTATAATTTACAGCAACAACCTGGGGAATAGTTACAGGGGAGAGGAATAAGCCAATTGGAAGCTGGGAATGATTAGCTGGCCATGATGGTATGAGGGCCAGATTGGGAATTTAGACACTGGCGTTAAGACCCCTACTCATACATAAGTGCTATGAGATCTTTAGTGACCACAGAGAGTCAGGACACCCGTTTAACATCCCAGCCGAAAGACAGCACCTTACACAGGGCAAAGTCCCCAATCACTGACCAGGGGGAATGGGATAAAAAAAAAATTTGACCAGGGGAAAGTGTTCTTCCTACTGGCCCTCCAACACCACTTCCAGCAGCATCTGGTCTCCCATCCAGGGACCGACTTGAACCAACCCTGCTTAGCATTAGAGGTATGACAGTAGTGGGATGCAGGATGGTATGCTGCTGCTAGATCGAGGCTATTTGGTTCTTTTATTCCCATCAAAGCGCATATGTTGCTCAATCGAACAAAGTTTGTGTAGAGTTCTCAAGGCACACATTATCTAACAGTGTAGTAGATCAAAACATCTCAACTAAAAGCGGCAAAGTCTTGCGTGGTCCTAATACGCAGCCCTGACCTTGCCACAGTCTCTGACGTTGTTTGTGCATATCCTAATAGACAACTTAGAATAATCCATTGGTGCCAGAATAGACACAAGGTGGCCATAAAGGATGTGTACCTTTTTAATAAAAGGATTTAATTCTGGGTCCACAATCATATTCAAGTTCAGGAGCAGCTTCTGTGGTTAAATTCATGTCCTTTGTGGGGAGATAAAAATGTATTACCATTTAGGGTACAAGGGTGCCAAAATAGAGGCCAAACTGCCTGTGACAACCCATTAGTTTATTTTTGTTCAAAGTGAAGCACTTACTACCGTACTAGGAGGAAACTGTCTTACATGCAGTATAGTGTTTTGTTGTCAGAGATTGGACGCCTGTCAAAAGCGGCCGACTGATGTGAAAGACCTCTGGGATGGAAAATAAATGGAATCAATCCAATGACAACAAAAACAATGGCTGACATGACCAGACTTTCCATTTTAGAAGCCATTACAGGTCACATGTGCAAACCTTTTCCGCAATAATAGTCTCTGCCATCAATGTACAAGACATGGCTAGGCCTTGCACCGCATACAAAAATAAGCAAATATTGAAACAACAGCTTTTGTTTCAAGGGCGTGTGGTGTCATTTGCGCTTACATAATAACATCCGCCTGCCATATAACATTACACGCTTAATTATACAATAATAACAACAGACACTAAGTCATTACTGGGTAAGGGTGAGTTTTAAACAATGTTCACGTGCCCAGCAAACGGATAAAATGTCAAGTGATTGGGGGATAGAAATTGTAAATCGAGCTAACTAGCCACTGAACGCGGCTAACGAACGTAGTAAACGTTAGCTAGCTGACAGTGTCCTATTGACGTTGTACCTTTTTGTACAACTCCCTACATTTCTTCCTAGGTTGTTGGCGTTATATATATATATATATGGGAATATATATATATATCATATAAACATGTGGCGTTGTTTCAATAAACATATAATTTGTTTAGACTGCGCCGAAGCCAGGCAGTAACACCAACCCATCATTGTAGCTCACGCTTGAGAATGCCTGAGCCCTCCCGTTGCAGCATCCAAGCAGGATCACATCCCAAACGTGCAAATGACGTGCATTCATGCTAGCTAGCCCACTACAGGCTAACGGTTGTTCCCATCCATTTTACGTTGACAATATGCTTCCACAGGCCCAATAAAACATTGAACCCCAACCCCAGCGCCTCTTAAACCCTTTCTGATTTTCTTTTTATAATGAGTATTTCATTACATTTGACGTATTTTACCTGGCAAGTCGAATAATGATAGCCAGGGACACCCCCCCTTCGAGCGCTTGCGTGCTTCCAACGCAGCAAAATATTTGGAAAGAACAGTCAGTCAGTGATAAAAATTGAAGAAAAACCGGGATGTATCCATTGCTGCTGATGCTACGTCCAATTATAATGTCCGAAAATAATCATTTGTAGACAGAAATTGCGGCGACAGTCCTCCCGGCTCTGTGACTAGCTTCAGCAGCTGCCGCTTGGTCTAAGGAAATCTCGTGACGTCACATGTAGCCAGATTTCGGACGACTTCCCTCTCCTCACCGCATCCATTGGCTTTTGTTGGTCCCCGGCTTTTGTTGGTCCCTCTTCCCCCTTGGCTTGTACGTTTGTATGAACAGATGCAATCCAGTATAGGTTTACACTTGGTCATGACAATGCCGATAGGCCATTGAGACATTCGACAGTGTTCAAACCAGTGAGATGAATTTGTGATTATTGTTGATAAAACGTTAGGGATTTGTTATTTCCAATTCATTCATTTGGAATCCTATTAATTCAGGTCATATCTTTCACTATCTGAATGGGGGCTTTGTTTAAAGATTATCATACCAGTCTAGCCTTACTTCATGGGAGCATGACAAGGAACACATGCAACTCCTGGTACAGCAAGATCACAACATCCTGCAACGAATCCATTCAAATAGGTTGTTGTATTTGCCGACAATTTGAACTATAAAAAAATTAATATATATATATCCATCTCCATCTCATGTTTGGAAATAATATGCCATTGTCTGATCATGTCTGATGTAGGGTAGCAGTGATGTTGGACTATGGGTGTGTTTGCATTCTGCCAACATTTTAAGATGAGCAAAACTTTTCTATTTGGCCTGACTGATAGCACTTAGGGTGTGGTGCCTCCACCCAAATCAAAAGGAGACAGTATTGACTTTAGAGTCGGCTACTTGTACAGAGGAGACAGAGGTGATGTTTCAAGAGAAACACTACCCTCTAGTGTTATTAAAGGAAAACTGAAGGAATCCAACACGAGAGAACCCTCTCACCCCCAACTGAGCACCCCAAAGCCTACTAACTACACTACCCTAACGCATGAAGTTATGAAGGCATGGTCAATCCTGTTTAAATTACTGCAAGTTGTCATGGTCACCCTGATTAACTTGATTCATTTGCTTAACGTGGCCATTCAGATTGTCAACCACACAACTTTTTGATGCACTTTCTGAAAAGGCACCAAATTCCTATATGGTACACACATTTTGACCAGATCCCATAATCCCTATACAGTCATATAATCATATTTGGGGTGGCAGGGTAGCCTAGTGGTTAGAGCGGTGGACTAGGAACTGGAAGATCACAAGTTCAAATCCCCTAGCTGACAAGGTACAAATCTGTCGTTCTGCCCCTGAACAGGCAGTTAACCCACTGTTCCTAGGCCGTCATTGAAAATAAGAATTTGTTCTTAACTGGCTTGCCTAGTTAAATAACGGTAATAAAAATATATTTATTTTATATAGCGCTTTTCATTGCAAGTAGATTTCAAAGTTGCTTTCATATGATGCAAAACACATCATGGTGATATGGCAAATGACACTGCTTCTTGAAAGTCCAATATCTTGAAAACTTGACTGCTGACAATGCAAAATATTTTGGGTCTGTATTAGCAGTGGACTAATGAAATAAAAACATTTACATAGTTTTATATAGCACTACAGTATATAGGGAATGGGGTGTCAGTTTGGACGCAGACCAGCCTAGATTAGTTTTCATCCAATTACTTGTAGGTTACGAGTTGTACTGGTTTCCGTGAAACCTCTTGATTAAAGTGGTGAATGAGTTGACCCTTTCTCCCAGCGTCAGTTTGCTGAGTGCCATTGGTTTGCTGCAGGGTTGGGTTTCTCTCTCCTGGTAACTAAAGCAGAATGTGGGTCCCCTGTCAAGACAGTATGTATGATGTGCATCCCAATGGCACCCCATTCCCTATAAAGCACACTACTTTTGACCAGAGCCCTATTGACCTTGGTCAAAAGCCATTTATAAGGAATAGGATGAGATTTGGGATATAGTCATTACCATATGAAGAGAGAGGACTGAGGGCTCTGATATGAACACAGATTGAGCAGCACATCTCCTCTCTCTCTGACCCCTAAAGCACCAGGTAAGACTGATAGAATTTAAGTCTGCTCCCGCTCCCCCTCTGGCACTCGAGGTCGCCAGGCTGCTCATCATTACGCACACCTGTCACCACCTTTACGCCCACCAGGGCTTCATCGGACTCACCTGGACTCCATCAAATCATTGATTGCCTCCCCAATATCTGTCACTTTCTCAGTTTCACTTCCCTGTTGGCGTTGATGTTGTTTTGTTTCTCTTGTCCAGACTCTGTTCTTGTTCAGTTTCATGGCTGTTTATTATTAAATCCTCATCCTTTACTTGCTTCCCGTCTCCCAGCGTCTGTGGTTCCGGAACCGTTACATTAATAGGAGGGAATACAAATGATTATAGGCCTAGCCACTATTTAACATAACCAGTTGATAGAGACCTAACCTGTATTGAAAATATACATTTAGATTCATTCTGATGATGTTAAAACAGTTGTGGAATAATGAATTTGTTTTCCGGTCAATATAGAAGTTTATTTTGTATTTATAACTTTTTTGACCATCTACTTTTTACTGTTGGTTTCAAAATTCCTTTGACCGTCTTTAGAATTGTATTGATTCAAGAGTTCTAGCCAAAGTTCTAAAATGCCTAGTAGCTGATTTTTGTGAATACAATCAACCGCTATAGCATTTCTTGGATAGCAGAGTTGAGGGTGGTAGGGTTGAGGGTGGCAGGGTTGAGGGTGGTAGGGTTGAGGGTGGTAGGGCTGAGGGTGGCAGGGTTGAGGGTGGCAGGGTTGAGGGTGGCAGGGTTGAGGGTGGTAGGGTTGAGGGTGGTAGGGTTGAGGGTGGTAGGGTTGAGGGTGGTAGGGCTGAGGGTGGCAGGGTTGAGGGTGGTAGGGCTGAGGGTGGCAGGGTTGAGGGTGGCAGGGTTGAGGGTGGTAGGGTTGAGGGTGGTAGGGTTGAGGGTGGTAGGGTTGAGGGTGGCAGGGTTGAGGGTGGTAGGGTTGAGGGTGGCAGGGTTGAGGGTGGTAGGGTTGAGGGTGGTAGGGTTGAGGGTGGCAGGGTTGAGGGTGGTAGGGTTGAGGGTGGTAGGGTTGAGGGTGGCAGGGTTGAGGGTGGTAGGGTTGAGGGTGGTAGACACAATGTAGGGGGACTGGCTCGTTTAAAAAACTACCTGGAGCAACACTGATGTGAGAGAGAGAATGGTTTTACTATTTTTCAACAAGACACTGTACAACTGGCAGCAATACGTTTAATTGCTTTAAGTTGTAGAAACAATACAGCCACAATTTGTATTGAAAATGATTTACATTCATTTTTCATTTATATTAAATATTTGATAGAACTTCTAACAAGTAGGCTTTTTAAAAAAGCTGTTCATAAGGGTACCTGCACAGAAGTGTGTGAAGGAAATAACTAACTACCACTATGATACTGTAGTTATGAGGAAGTCATGTCCATTTGAAAACACCTGCGTGCTGATACTGCTCGCTACCACACTGTATTTAGTTCAGAGGATTCTTCCCTGTTGAGTCATGAGCTGAATATCTGGCGTTGTGTGCATATGCACATGTTGACATTGACATTGACCTTAACTTGATACCTTACATGCAATATGTATGCATATGGTCTTTGACCTTATCTCTGCTCTTAGTTATTCTTACTTTTACTCTGAAATTAACTATTCTCATTGTAATTGCAGAGTACCATGTCAGGGGAAGGATGTGCGAGGTCTGTACCCTGGTCAGCTGGGTAGAATCCATGTCATTCACTCTCAGGATCACAGTACCAAGACACTGGACTCAGTGGATTAAAATCACACTGCAGTTTTTACGCAGCAGCTCTTTTCCCATGGTTGCATGGTGTTACGGCCCAAATGGCACCCTATTCCCTACATAGTGCACTACTTTTGACAAGGGCCCAACAAGGGAAAGGGGTGCCATTTGGGACACGACCATTAACTCGGACTGCTATTGGGTAGTGGTACTATATGAACATCTACAACTAGTCTACTACCAGGTAGACTCTCCACATAGATATGCTTTCATCACTTTTCAGAATAACAAGTGTGTTGGCTCGGTGTTAGGTTTATAAACAAAGACACTGTGTAAAGATTTCTGGTAAATATTTGAACTGAATGAGGTTTATCACAGTGTCAGCCGTTTTGTTACCAAAGCTCCTTATACCACCCACCACTGTGACCTGTATGCTCTAGTCGGCTGGCCCTCGCTACATATTCGTTGCCAGACCCACTGGCTCCAGGTCATCTACAAGTCCATGCTAGGTAAAGCTCCGCCTTATCTCAGTTCAGTGGTCACGATGGCAACACCCACCCGTAGCACGCGCTCCAGCAGGTGTATCTCACTGATCATCCTTAAAGCCAACACCTCATTTGGCCGCCTTTCCTTCCAGTTCTCTGCTGCCTGTGACTGGAACGAATTGCAAAAATTGTTGAAGTTGGAGACTTTTATCTCCCTCACCAACTTTAAACATCTGCTATCTGAGCAGCTAACCGATCACTGCAGCTGTACATCGTCCATCGGTAAATAGCCCACCCAATTTACCTACCTCATCCCCATACTGTTTTTATTTATTTACTTTTCTGTTCTTTTGCACACCAGTATCTCTACCTGCACATTACCATCTGATCATTTATCACTCCAGTGTTAATCTGCTAAAATTGTAATTATTCGCCTACCTTCTCATGCCTTTTGCACACAATGTATCTTTTTTTCTTTTTTTCTACTGTGTTATTGACTTGTTTATGGTTTACTCCATGTGTAACTCTGTGTTGCTGTCTGTTCACACTGCTATGCTTTATCTTGGCCAGGTCACAGTTATAAATGAGAACTTGTTCTCAACTAGCCTACCTGGTTAAATAAAGGTAAAAAAAAAAAATCAACTGTCAAGTTGGTTGTTGATCATTGCTAGACAGCCATTTTCAAGTCTCGCCATAGATTTTCAAGCCTATTTAGTTCAAAACTGCAACTAGGCTACTCAGGAACTTTTAATGTCATCTTGGTAAGCAACTCCAGTGTATATTTGGCTTTATGTTTCATGTTATTGTCCTGCTGAAAGGTGAATGTGTCTGTTGGAAAGCAGACAGAACCAGGTTTTCCTCTAGGATTTTCCCTGTGCCTAGCTCTATTCCTTTCCTTTTTATCCTAAAATACTCCCAAGTCCTTAAAGAGTGATTCTCAGTGATGTGTTGGATTTGCCCCAAACATAACACTTTATATTCAGGACAATACAGAGAGGGGGGGTACAGAGATGAGGTAGTCATTCAAAAATCATGCTAAACACTATTATTGCACACAGTGAGTCCATGCAATTTATTATGTGATTTGTTCAGCACATTTTTACTCCTCTTTTTACTCCTGAACTTCTTTAGCCTTGCCATAACAAATGATTTTACAAAGGCTCAACACCCGTTGAATATGGCCTGTTAGTAAATGGCTCTGTTACTCTATTCCATTCTGTCACATCTGTTTTTACCCCACAGAGTAAGGTTTGCATCCTTGGATTACTCTCCGGATCCTTACCGTGAACACTATGAAGACTCCCCGAGGAGTTTCGACCTCCAGACATTCCACCTCTACCTTCAGTGCTGCTTCACTACTAGCTCTGGACCATGTTGTTACGTGCGGTTTGCTTATGCTTGAGAATCTCAGAATCAGCAACCCACACGTAACGCACTGGACTAGAGCTACTTCACTACTGTAATATTTGTGTTGTGGAGAAATGACCAGGCAGGAGACGGGAGTACAGTTAGTTTTCGTTTAGTCAAAACCCCTCGAGCTCTACAGTTCGCGGCATTCCAGTGCGCATGTGCATTTCCTATTAGGTGTAGTAACGTAACACTGCCGTAATGCATTACTGCTTAGTAACAGCACAGTAACTAATATAAACAGATGTAGATCCCAGATACTACACTCCTCCCCCATAGTGTTTAACTCCCAGAGAACAAGGTAAATATGTTAGGTAACTACTAATGCAATATCTGAACAATGCATTCTTAAACATTTTTCAACTACTGGGTTGAAGCAGACTTTTCAGAGCCCAGCACAAATCCAGGGGATTATTCTGCCCCGAAGATGGAGTTTGTGTCCTAATAACTAACCCAGGTAATGTCCTTTTTCTTTCCTTTTATCTAGGACATATTAAAGTGTTTGTTTTACTGTCCGTTACCTCCTTAACCAGCTCAACTCACAGGTCAAGCTTTTGAGGTGCCCTTCGCTGTCGAATAGGATATCTCCGCTCCTCCTGGGCTTCCTGTGGTGGGCCAGGTTCGGGTGGAAGGTCAGGCTCTGTCTCTCCCGTACGTCCACAGTCTGGAGAATAGTCCTGGGGGTCGTTATTGTTCTTGTTCTCTCGGCATGTCTCTGCTGGGGCGTTGGACCGTAGCAGATGATCCACATGAACGTTGACCTGGCGATGACCAATTTGGACTTGGTAAGTCAAAGGTCCTCTGCGTTGCAAGATCACACCTGAGTTCCACAGGCGCTTGGGGTGTCTGAAATCACGTACCATCACCCTCTCTTCCTCTTTGAATTCTCTGACAGTCTTTGAGTGTCTGTCATGAGCTTTCTTCTGCTGTAGCTGGTGCTTTGCCACAGTGCTTGACAAGTCTGGTTTCAACAATGTCAGGCGGGTACGTGGTTGGCGTTTCAGAAACAGTTCAGCTGGTGTACATTCCGTTACTGTGTGTGGTGTGTTACGGTAAGTAAACAGGAACCGGGGAAGCCTTTGGTGGATGGGCACAGACTGAACCTCGAGTCTAGTCCAGGCCTTCTTAAAGGTTTGCACGGCTCTCTCCGCTGCTCCGTTTGATGCCGGATGGTAAGGTGGTGACAGGATGTGCCTTACTCCGTTGTTCTTGAGAAACATTTCAAAATCGTTTGACGTGAACGGGGGGGCATTGTCCGATACGATCTCCTTGACTAGTCCAAAGGATGCAAACAGGTGTCTGAGAAGATTGATGGTCTTCTCAGCGGTGGTCAGTTGAGTAGGGAACACTTCCATCCACTTGGAATGGACATCGACGACAACAAGGAAATGTTGCTTGTCAATTTCGGCGTAATCCACATGGATGCGTTCTCAAGGTGTAGCAGCCCAGGACCATTCTCCTGACTGTGGACGTACGGGAGAGACAGAGCCTGACCTTCCACCCGAACCTGGCCCATCACAGGAAGCCCAGGAGGAGCGGTTTAGTCAAAACCCCTCGAGCTGTACAGTTCGCGGCATTCCAGTGCGCATGTGCATTTCCTATTAGGTGTAGTAACGTAACACTGCCGTAATGCAAAACTGCTTAGTAACAGCACAGTAACTAATATAAACAGATGTAGAGCCCAGATACTACAACTACCTCTCTTTTCATCTCTTGATTTGGTCCTTTACATCAGAGTGTAATGGATTCCAGGTGACTACCTCAAGAAGCTGGTTGAGAGAATGCCAAGAGTGTGCAAAGCTGTCATCAAGGCAAAGGGTGGCTACTTTGAAGAAAATTAACACTTTTTTGGTTAATGCATGATTCCATTTGTTATTTCATCGTTTTGATATCTTCACTATTATTCTACAATGTCAAAAATAAAGAAACCCTTGAATAGGTAGGTGTCAGTACATTTATGAAAGTGTAATTAAATCCCAAAATCTCAGCAAACGTTAATCAAATCAATCTTTATTTATAAAACACTTTTCAGACATGGATGCAGCACAATGTGCTTAACAGAAGAAAAAAAAATATTAAAAACATAAATATTTATTAAACTAAAGAATAACAAAAACTAAAGGATGAAAAGCAGAACCAAAATATGTTTATAGATCCCCTTTAAATATGTTCAGTTTCAGCCCCATCAGGTCCTCTGGCAGGCTATTCCAGAGGCTGGGGGCATAGTCACTAAAGGCTGCCTCACCATGTCTCTTGGTCCTAGGCTTTGGGATAGTTAAAAGACCAGTGCCAGATGACATCAAGGACCTACTGGGTACATAACTGGCATGTATTGGGGTGCACAATCGTGGATTGATTTCAAAACCATTAGAATCTTAGAATGAATTTTAAAACTCAACGGCACCCAGACCGGAAATCATCACAGTAGTCAAGCCTACTTGTGATGAAGGCATAGATGAGTGTCTCTGTATCAGCCTGAGAGAAACAGCTGCACCTTGGCAATGTTCATCAGTGTCACGCCTGTTCCCGCTCCCCCTCGCCAGGCTGCCCATCGTTACGCGCATCAGTGCTTCATTGGACTCACCTGGACTCCTTCACTTTGTTGATTGACCCCTCTGTCTGTTCCTCAGTTTGATCCCTGTGTCAGCATTAATGCTTTGTTTCCCAGCCCAGATGCTGTCCGTGTTTTGTTTTGTGTCCATTAAATGTTCACTCTCTGTACTTGTTTCTCTTCTCCCAGTGTTTTTGTTTGGTGACGTCGGGTCCGGCTGCCTAAGGAACCGGGGAGGCCTCAGCTGGCTCGTCAGGCTTCCACGCCTTAGCTGTCTCGAGAGGTTTTCTTTCCTCGGTTGGCTCGACAGGCTCCCATCCCGCGTCATGCATTCAGCCGGCATGATACTCAAAAGACTTAGTCGCCAAACTAAATGTCCTTGCAGCTGAGAGCATTAGTAAAAATAGTGGCTGTCTCCCCACCCTTTTTCCCTTTTCTGAGTATGAAAAGCTGTAGTCTGTGGGAGGCTTCAATAAGGGCGGCACTACAATCTGAAGACACATATGTTTCAGTGAGAAACATGCAATGAACTTTGCACTCAGTAATGAGGTCATTCACAATAATGGTTTTCTAGTGATTGCTCTAATATTTAAAAGTGCCATATTCAATGTGTGGGCCACTCTGCCACTAGGGCATCTGTCTCAAGGTAACCAACGGAACGACAAATAAATTAACGTTACAACCATGTTTTCTGAAAGTCTCCAATCTATCAGAACGGTAGGAGATGACAGTTTGTATAAACTCTGTAGAAGGCGGATTTAGAGGATCATAATTTAGGTTACTCACAATCAGTGGCGGTTCTAGCTTGCATGGCTCCCTCCCGAGACTAAACCAATTTACCTTGGTGGTGTGCAGACTGGTTTTATATTATTCTTAATGATTTCGGCACAAACCAGAAAAAGCAATATGTCTGTGAAACGATATATTCACAGTATTATGAATGAATTGTGGTTTATTTGGTAGCATTTCTTAGTGTGACTGATTTTACTAATTGCATTAGTACTGTATAAAGTTAGAGGTGCGCTATTTGATAGATGCCCCCACTCCCCCTACCTCGGGCTTCCAGTGGGGTGACCTGAGGTCAACCTACTCCCTCCCCATCTCGTACATCTGAGTGGGAGATCTTCCCAGGCAGTAGCCTGCCTAGCTCACAAACTAGAATCAGGGTGCCCACTCCGACAAGGTTAATTGACACACAGTCCCACACGGTGTCATGATATCATTGACGTGACGCGCAAATGAGCGATAGAAAACCGATGGCGCAAATGACACCATTCCGATTTTTTTTGTGCGGGCGCCCCCTGCCACCCCCGGCAAGATGCCCATGTCGCCTACACCTAAATCCGCCACTGCTCACAATAACCATAGAGCCATTTCTACAGGAGTTGATATGGTTTCCAAGTCTTCTGTTGCTTAATCTGCCAGGGAGGACTGGAGCACTACCAGACCCTGTCTGTCAGTCTCTAAAACAGTTTGATGTTGCTTGGACTGGAGCACTACCAGACCCTGTCTGTCAGTCTCTAAAACAGTTTGATGTTGCTGGGACTGGAGCACTACCAGACCCTATCTGTCAGTCTCTAAAACAGTTTGATGTTGCTGGGACTGGAGCACTACCAGACCCTGTCTGTCAGTCTCTAAAACAGTTTGATGTTGCTGGGACTGGAGCACTACCAGACCCTGTCTGTCAGTCTCTAAAACAGTTTGCGATGTTGCTGGAAATAATCCTGGAAGCCCTGCGGTTGGGGTGAATCCTGTCTCTTTAAAAAAAAGTGCTGGTTACTCCCACAGCAAATCAAAGTTGTCACAAAACGAAACATTCCTGTCATTGCAAAGTTTATTCGGGTACTCATTTAGGGCAACAATCATTATTTGGAGGGATGATACTGGTGTGAAACAAAAGATCAAAACAATAAGGAAGTACAATGTTATGGCCCTTGGGCCATTGAATGTTTGGCACTTAAAAAAAGAAGAAGAAAAAAAGGAGTAACAACAAAGACAAACTATTCAACAAGCAAACGTGACATATGTGCTTTTATTAAGCGACTACCCAAATTCTCTGAACAGCTCAGGACATTATGCAAACCCAGTGAACCTGATAGGAAGACATGAGGCTGGATTGTCTGAAAAATAGGCTGTGTACACACAGATTGTACAACACGTTTGAGACAGTGTTTGTGATACAATGGAGAGTTTGTCTGCACAAAAATGTTTACACACCCGTTGTCTCAAGTGAGTTACACAACATTTGTACAATCTGAGTGTGTAGGGGGCCATAGTGTTTGGTTACTGAATGCAGAATCACATTTCTCAAGGCTTTGTTGATAAAATGCAAAGAAAGACAAAGAAAAGAGGATGGCATCTTAAGTACTTGCTTGATTGGTTATGCTTTCCATTCAAGGTATTGTGAGTTAAATGGCAGGAAGGATGGGGCTCATTTTACACATTGTTATAGCTTCAGTCTTGAGTTCTCACCTCGACACCCACAGTAATTGACATAATCAGGTGATCACCATGACTATACAAAAACATAGAAATGCCAGCTAACTGGTTAACCATGTATGCTTAGTGTGGTACACATTGCAAACATGTGTTGTCATTGTGTTCAGTTGTGTAATACACAGTACTATCATCCGATCATGTGTTTGTGGAATGTTTGATTTTGTGCTAAAGTGAAGTTCATTTGAACAGGTCACAGTTGGTCTTGGATGGACCAAAGTGTTAGTAACCTAAACCACAAACACAGATGGATAGTAATGATAAAATGAGGAGTCAATTATGACAAGAATCCTGTCAGGTGTAGCCCACTACTGCTTACCAATCCTGGTTTAAAGGGATGGTTAGAGTTTGCGTCATCTTCACGTCATTGTTCTCCTCATTCATAATGCTAACGCAGACTTGCCCTTTAACGCCTAAGCTTCACTTCCCACCTTTGCAATTAAGATCTACAGTGTCTGTGTACATACTGTACTTTCCATTACTTTGCTGACGTGATGGGTTATTACCCAATGGCCTGAGAACAAAATGTGAGGAATTGGCTCACCTGGCTACCCGTCCTGCTACCCATCCTGCTACCCATCCTTCCCGTATAAAAACTCTGATGTGTTGTCTGTCAGACACAGAGGAGTAGGTACAGCTTGATCAGCTGTGTTATTTTCCACTGAACACTGTTCCCCGCTTACCTGAACGACTGGTAAGGGCATTTTTATTGAATGGACTCATTGTTTTGACCTGTATTGAGTTATTGTATGTTGAATGTTCAGTGAAAAAGTCAATATTATGGTTGTAGAGGTACTTTGAGAAATATGGAAATACTTTGAGAAATATGGAAATACTTTGAGAAATATGGAAATACTTTGAGAAATATGGAAATACTTTGAGAAATATGGAAATACTTTGAGAAATATGGAAATACTTTGAGAAATATGGAAATACTTTGAGAAAATGTGTGTTTTGGTAATTGAGGTCTCACAACATCGCCGATTTGCTAGCTCAGATATATACAAACGTAAATACCTAAATAAATATACATTTTAGAATGTAAATACAAGAATAAATGAAAAAGTACATGTTTTCATCCCTCACGGTGATAGCTTTGAAATACATTGGTTATGGGGAATACACTATGCGTACAATTGACAATATATTTTGAAACATACATGAGTGTTGGTTGAAAAATCCTTAAATGATCTGCTCAGGTTTCATCTTATTTGCCTACAACAACGTAAAGCCTCTCATGAACTTGAGTTTCATTCCAAAATTATATTCTGTAGGTACCTTCATGTGTGTGTGTAAAATATTACTGTTCTCAGATTTTTTATTAATAGATTTTAGATGTGTATTCAAATGTTTTTTGTTGCAAAATGCTACATACTGATAAGCTGGAATGGAATGTTGGTATCCTGTATATTTGACTGTGATACGTGGTTGTCCCCTAGTTATCTTAAGATGAATGCACTAACTGTAAATCGCTAAATGGTCAAATGTAAATATTTTACATACAGATCTCCTATTATTATATTTATTAGTTTGTTTTATATATTGACGTCACAAATATATCATTTGTACAGTTCTTTTTTTTAAATATTTAGTTATTTATCACATTTGACTGTGTAAAACCCCAGCAGTACTACTTATTCCTGTGAGAGTGAGAAGGATATATAGCATTTTGCAACGAAACATGATTATTTGCCTCTCTGAAATGAAACCGTCAAGTGATAGATATCAAACAAATACATGTCTGTCATTGAACACCGCGCCATGACTAGACGGTGAAAAAACATCCATCTTTTCCTCAAGTTCTTTAAACAATAAAAACTAATTTACCAACATTTCAGAAAATGGATATACTGTAAGCAATCATTTCTGATGAAAAAACACAAATGTGAAGAATTGGTTTATACAGTGATATACGGTGCATTCAGGAAAGTATTCAGATCCCTTGACTTTTTACACATTTTGTTACGTTACAGCCTTATTCTAATGACAAAGCAAAAACAGGTTTTAGAAATTGATACATTTACTTAAGTATTCAGAACATTTTACTCAGTACTTTGTTGAAGCACCTTTGGCAGCCATTATAGCCTCGAGTCTTCTTGGGTATGACGTTACAGGCTTGGCACACCTGTATTTGGGGAGTTTCTCACATTCTTCTCTGCAGATCCTCTCAAGCTCTATCAAGTTAGATGGGGAGTGTCGCTGCACAGCTATTTTCAGGTCTCTCCAGAGATGTTCGATCGGGTTCAAGTCCGGGCTCTTGGCTGGGCCACTCAAGGACATTCAGAGACTTGTCCCGAAGCCACTCCTGCGTTGTCTTGACTGTGTGCTTAGGGTCGTTGTCGTGTTGGAAGGTGAACCTTCGCCCCAGTCTGAGGTCCCGAGCGCTCTGGAGAGGTTTTCATCAAGGATCTCTCTGTACTTTGCTCCATTCATTTTTTTCCCTAGATCCTGACTAGTCCGCCAGCCCCTGCCGCTGAAAAACATCCCCACAGCATGATGCTTCCACCACCATGCTTCACCTTAGGGGTGGTATTGGCCAGGTGATGAGCGGTGCCTGGTTTCCTCCAGACGTCTCCCATCTCCACAGAGGAACTCTGGGGATATGTCAGAGTGACCATCGGGTTCTTGGTCACATCCCTGACCAAGGCCCTTCACCCCGATTGCTCAGTTTGGCAGGGCGGCCAGCTCTAGGAAGGGTCTTGGTGGTTCCAAACTTCTTCCATTTAAGAATGATGGAGGCCACTGTGGTCTTGGGGACCTTCAATGCTGCAGACATTTTTTGGTACCATTTACCAGATCTGTGCCTCCACACAATCCTGTCTCGGCGCTCTACGGTCAATTCCTTCGACCTCATGGTTTATTTTTTTTTCTCTAACATGCACTGTCAACTGTGAGATCTTATATAGACAGGTGTGTGCCTTTCCAAATCATGTCCAATTGATTGAATTTCCCACAGGTGGACTCCAATCAAGTTGTAGAAACATCTCAAGGATGATCAATGTAAAGAGGATGCACCTGAGCTCAATTTCGAGTCTCATTGCAAAGGGTCAGAATACTTATGTAAATAAGGTATTGCTGTTTATTATTTATAATACATTTGCAAAAATGTCTAAAAACCTGTTTTCGCTTTGGCATTATGGTGTATTGTGTATAGATTGAGGGAAAGGAAAAAGGGAAGGGGTCTGAGTACTTTCCGAATGTGCTGTATAGCGTTTTGGAATGGAACTCTTCAACTCTTCAGAACAGCCTTACAGCTTCTCTTTGTAGGATAATCATGTATATTTTTATCCTATATCTTTCCATACCATTCTAAACAGATCACCCAAAGACAACATGAAGCTGGAGCTGCTGGTGGTGTTGGCTGTAGCAGCCCTGGTTCCCAGCCTGTCTGTGGGGTTGCTTCTCTCCAAATGTGAGCTGAAGCCCAAACTGACAGAGGCTGCTGACCAATTCAATCTGACTGAGAAAATTGCAGCAAAGGGAGTCGAACTGGACAACACCTTGGCCAAAAGTGGGTTGTGAATTCTATGTAGGCCTATTGTGTTTGTGTGAGTTTTGAGAGATGACTTAAAGGTGGTGTGAGAGCATAAAACATCAATGTCACTGAAAAAGGTCTCACATTTAGTTGAAGGGGAAGTTCAATATTTTACAACTTAATGTTAAAGGGGTCATCACCCTAGTAGTCTATGGGCCATTTTCTTTAAAGAGCCACTACAAACTTCAGCTAAAATCAATGGGGGCAATTTACCAAATTGAATGGCCAAATCAAATTAAATAAACTCAATTATTTGATTAAAGGTAATTAAAGGTGATTTGGCCATTTAAAAAAAAACATTGCATGGTTGCCCCTAGCCAGCGGTGCCTAAGGTTAGTGGAAGTTTGTAGTGGCTGTTTAAAGACAAACTGTAATCCATGTTTTGTTTTATCTTATAGACTACTTTCAGGGTGAGGAAAAATGAAGTAAAATACTGAACTTCCCCTTTAAAACGTCCAAATATATAATCTCTCTCTCTATTCTCTTCCTGCTCTCACTGTGACTTGGTTGGTCCAGTTATCTGCAGTTTGGACCTAAAGTCTGGTTTAAACACCAGCCTTGTGACCAACCTTGTCCTGCGCAAACCTTTCCTGCATAAATCCAAAAGGCGCCCCATCAGCAGGAGACCTGTGAGACTGTTTGGGCACAAACGTCCAGGTAGAGATGTTGAGTCAAAGGAAGATCGAGTCAGTTCTGAGGGAGAAGAGGACAAACCTAGACCTACAGGAAAGCCTGGGGGAATGAAACCCAAACCTACCGGGAAAACAGAGAGAGTGAGTCCAAGGTCAGAGAGGCCCGAAGGGAAGAGGACGAGACCAGGGAGTCCCGCGATAGGAAGGAACAAGCGTGAGGCTGAGGAGTCGGCTGGTGATAAGGAAGAACATGACAAAGTTGAGGCACAAGAAAGCAAAGCGGCTGAGGTCGAAGAGTTTTGCGGCTATGAGGATGAGGGTGATGAAGACGAGGTTGACGAGGATGAGCTAGACGAGGAGAACCTGGAAGAGTTAGAGGCGGAGCTGGACGAGCAAGTAGGAGAGGAACCGAAAGAGAGAGAGGGGAACAGGAAGAAGAGATACATCCCAAAGCAGTTCAGAGGTCCCGGACAGAGCCGCAACCCACTTCGACATAAGTCGAAGCGCAAGCCATTCAAGCCGATCAAGACCCTGTCCTTCAGCTTTTTCGGTCTCTTCCAGCTGAGCAATCGCCTCGCCTGCGTCTCCTCCAACACCACTCGCTCTCTCAATCTCTGTAAGACAGAGTGCAGCTGTGAGTACAAACATCTTTCCTTCCTCAGCCTGTTTAGCAGAATGTCAACAAATGCCTGCGTGTATGTATGTACAGTACATGTATGTATGAAAGAATGAATAGGCCTACATGAGTGAGTGAGTGAATGAATGAACATCAGGCTTGTGATCATGTCAAACCCTTACGTTGGTGTTCAACAACACACCTCCAGGTACTGCTGTTTTAAAACTTCCAAATATATAATCTCGCTCTATCTCTCTCCATTTCCTGCTCTCACTCTGACTTGGTTGGTCCAGTTATCTGCAGTTTGGACCTAAAGTCTGTCTTAAACACCAGCCTTGTGACCAACCTAGTCCTGCGTATATAAATGAATGAATGGACAAACAAACAGATGGATTATTCTTGTGTCATGAACAAAGACAAGAGATTAGAACTAGTGGGTTTCGTAATCAACCTCTCACTTCTCTGTAATCACACTCACTCTGTTTAGTCCTACATTAGCGAACATTTTCAAGGTGCAGGGCTAAAATACTGTACCTGCAAAGTGCACACAAAGGCCTTAGGTAATTGACGGGAACTGTACTGACTGTATTTCTGCCCTTCCAGCCTTCGTTGATGATGACATCCGTGATGACATTGCCTGCTTTGTGAAGTCTCGTGCCTGGATGTAAGTTAACTGCCAGTACTAGTGAATAGTGAGGACAATGACATTGATGCCACACTGATCTTGATCCATAAAACATGAATTAGAGTGAAGCAGCCCCCTGACAGCACAAAAGAGGTGTTGTTTGGGCCTTAATTAATGCAATCTAATTCAATAGAAATTTGACATTCAAAATGCAATAACATAAATGGTTACTTTTGTACGGTAAATAGTCTTTTAAGCCGTTGTACAACTTGCTTCTGTATTATTGACAGAAAAATATACAATAACAAAATAATAACCATTTTAATTTGTGTATTACAGGAAGGCTCTGAAGTTCCCATGGAAATGTGCCATGCTGCAAGCCTCTGAGTACTTTGAGTGTGACCAACCACTTAACAGTACTATGAGTACTTTGAGTGTGACCAACCACTTAACAGTACTATGAGTACCTTGAGTGTGACCAACCACTTAACAGTACAATGAGTACTTTGAGTGTGACCAACCACTTAACAGTACTATGAGTACCTTGAGTGTGACCAACCACTTAACAGTACTATGAGTACTTTGAGTGTGACCAACCACTTAACAGTACTATGAGTACTTTGAGTGTGACCAACCACTTAACAGTACTATGAGTACTTTGAGTGTGACCAACCACTTAACAGTACTATGAGTACTTTGAGTGTGACCAACCACTTAACAGTACTATGAGTACTTTGAGTGTGACCAACCACTTAACAGTACTATGAGTACTTTGAGTGTGACCAACCACTTAACAGTACTATGAGTACTTTGAGTGTGACCAACCACTTAACAGTACTATGAGTATTTTGCAAACAACTGTTTAACAGAGATTTTCCTTCTTTCTCTCAACTCTCATCTTCTGCTATAAGCTCCACAAATATGCTACTTTCTATTACCTCTAGATGGCGTGCTAGGAATTATTTGAGCCGTTATCCCTTATGTTGGGACAACAAGTGCCTCCTACAGACATTAGGCAACATCATCATATTCTCCTTCAACTGTCCAACTACCACGAGTAAGGAAGTTAAATCTAACAGATGCCATTTTGTTGAAAATCTCCTTTGTTGCTTGGTAACAACATTTCCTTCTTTCACAAACAAAAATACATAAAATTATCATAAAGACTTTTGGTTTCCAGTGTATTATTTTCTATATGCCAACACCTGATTTGCTTGTGTTAATTAATACAATTCTGTTAAATTAAGTATTAAATTTTAATCTCAAAGAAATGAAACCCAACATGTATTATTAAGTTGGCATTATTTGGAGGGATGATCGTGGTACGAAATGAGATATGTAAAAGAAGCTACCCACTGGGTATAGACATCAATTCAACGACAAGGTGGGATAAGTACCCAACTATCATACTTGAGTAAAAGTAAAGATACCTTAATAGAAAATGACTCAAGTAAATGTGAAAGTCACCCAATAAAATACTACTTGAGTAAAAGTCTAAAAGTATTTGGTTTTAAATATACTTAAGTATCAAAAGTAAATGTAATTGCTAAAATACACTTAACTATCAGAAGTAAAAGTATAAATCATTTCAAATATCTTATATTAAGCAAACCAGAAGGCTCCATTTAATTTTTTTATTTATGGATAGCCAGAGGCACACTCCAACATTTAGACATCATTTACAAATGAAGCATGAGTGTTTAGTCTGCCAGATCAGAGGCAGTAGGGATGACCAGGGATGCTCTCTTGATAAGTGTGTGAACTTGACAATTTTCCTGTTCTGCTAATCATTCAAAATGTGCTTTTGGGTGTCAGGGAAAATGTATGGAGTAAAGAGTACATTCGTTTCTTTAGTGAAGTAAAAGTAGTCAAAAATATACATACTAAAGTAAAATACAGATACCCCAAAGAACAACTCAAGTAGTACTTTAAAGTGTTTTTACTTAAGTACTTTACACCACTGAGTCAATGTTTATCCCATGTTGGTTTAATGTAATTTCATTGAAATGACGTGGAAACAACATTGATTCAACTAGTGTGTGCCCAGTGGGGATTAACAGAACATGTTATGAGCCTTGGGTCAGTGGATGTTGGGGCTTTAAAAAAAAAAATTGGGGTAACAGTAACATGAAAAAATTACAAACATACTGTTAGATGAATTTAGTTCTTATGTGTTCATTAACCAATTCAATTAAAACACTGTCCATTTCTAAGAATTTGTAAGGTTCTTATTTGCATAAAATGGACAGAGACCAGCCACCAAAATTAGCCAATAGCGTTTATTCTCGTGAGCTCTGGTCATAATACCATGTACATTGGTTTATATACCTCACATTTCATCATAAATGTCCCTCCTCCTCTCAGATACAATGGAAATATAGTTAACAAGCCTTCTCACATTGTCTGCCACCTGTTAAACAATCTACTACAAGCCCAAGGTCTCTCCACTCCCTGGGTGGGGACAGAATGTCCTGTAAGGAACACAGTATTCCAGCCGGTCTGACGATAGCTCCATTCATTTCTAACAAGGAACAGAAAGTCCTTGTTCTAATTCTTGACTAAAACTACACACATTATATTCAGTGTTATGATTATAATAAGATTCATACATTCACACAGTAACAGAGTAGTATTCTGTTTAGTTATAGTTCTAAGCTAAATGTATACATCATTTAGTCATTATTCATAAAAATCCCATAACACATACCTAAGAAAAATATAGCCTGTGCACTGATTCAAATATTTTGTGGTTCCTCTAATCACAATTTTGTTATTTTGAAAGCATGATTAACAAAGAAATCTGTACACGTTGCATAACTTGATTCTTCATCAATTGATAACTGACTGGGAGCAGAAATCAGCCCAATATTAGCCAAATAATGGTAATTCTGCACAAAACCCCTGATTTAGACAGGCCCACTGGGCTAAAGATGGACCAGCCCATCTCTCATTTGCCAGAATTCCACTATGGCCATTCTGCCTCTGATTACTTATAAATCCCACTGACTACAGCACAGCCTCCAAAGAAACACGCTGAAGAAAGCCACTGAGTGCTGGGGCTGGGGTGCTGGAGAATGGGAGCAACTGTAATGATATGACAAAAATGTCAGTCAACCCAGCAAACCAAAACTGGTTCTGTGAACGTTTCCAGAACATTCATTAGGTTGCCCCAAAAGTTATAATAACACAAAACGGTCCAGTTGTGCTAATGATTATACAATGTTTGTATAAAACATTTGCCTGATGTTGAAAGAACGTTCCCAGAACACAGTTTCTTAGTACATTACCTGGAAACCCAATAAGAACATTAGAGGAATGTTCTGTGGTGCTTTTTACAGATGTTGTGCACAACATTTGAGTGAATGTTAGAACATTCTAAGGATGTTTCATTTTTTTTTATTCTGAAAAAATCCAAAACAATATTTCAAAGTTTTTGGGATATTATCATCCGAATGTTAGATAAAACCCTAACTTAATGGGAATGTTATTTAATGTCCTGGGAATGTTCCTGGTTTTCTGTTTGTTCTGAACACTCCATAGCCTTAAGGCAGGAAACACACCATTACAAACGTTGGCCATGCAAAACAGGGTTAAAACTATCATATTGACCTAATGGACTGTCAGTCCTTGCATCCCTTAGCACTACAGAAAATCAACTGGCAGGGCTGATGTTTTGTTCTTTTTTAAATTAAGCAGTAGTCCTTTTTTTTTCCCCCTCCCAATTACGGCTTGGAATATATTCTTTGTGGGGTTTATTTTCAAGCCATTTGACAATACATCTATAAACAATGAGGTATGTGAGTGTTTGCTGACAACTCCTTTAACGATTTGCTCAGGTTTCATTATTGTATTTGTCTACAACAGTAAAGTTGTTTCATCAACTGGAACCCTGGGAGGTATTTAAAGCCGTAATATGATGTTGTTTAATGTTATTGTTTCAGTGTACATTTCCGCTGTGCCCATGACGACCGCATTATAACCTCAATATAGGATACTATATACTTGGTTCACAGCATTTCACACTGTTCTGAACAGATCACCCAGATACAACATCTTGGCCAATTTTTTTGTAATGAAATTTGTTGATTGAAGTTACCCCGAAGATCGCTTCAAATATCAAGACCTGTCTTTGGGGTCCATGACTACCTATTAATGTAGCATTGCTTTAAACCTTCAAATATCTAATGGTCTTGGTCTTACTTTCTATGTTTCCTTTCTGTTCATAACATGACATGGTTTTTCCAGTTATCTTACAGTATTCTGCGACATAACTCTGTGGTGAAAGACAAGGTCCCTTCGACGAATAGGCATCCTGGCCAAAGAGAGAGACCTGTCATGAGGGCCAGATACCCACCGTTTAGCTGGAGGCCACAAGATACCATTCAAAGGACCCGAAAACAAGGAAGAAGATGGTAGCCATGAGTCAGAAAGAGACAACGGATCTGAGAGAAGTCAAGCCAACCTCTCACAGAGAGGTAGATGCCAACGACGAGAGCTGCAGACGAGACAGAGGGAAAACACAACGAGCTCAGAGTGAAACCTTCAGTGAAATGCAGACGTCCATTGTTCAGGAGGCCGTTCAATGACTGGCCAAAGAGAGACGCAAAGTCCAAGGAAAGTGACGATGAGAGCAATAGCGACGAAGAAAGACGGAGAGCGAAAGCGGCGAAACTCAGATCGCAAAGGAAAGTCGGATGTCAGAATGCAGATGTCGATAAGCCAGAAAGTGAATGTTATGAGTAAGACGCAAGCGACGACGAGTCAGAAGGAGGAGGAGGAAAAAGAGAGCCATCCACAACCGGGGGAGAAAACACAACTAACTACAAATGGCCATACCCATGAGTCTCTATGTAGGTAGTCTAGCACTTGGGAGCGTTGGGCCAGTAACCAAAAAGTCGCTGGTTTGAATCTCCGAGCCGACTAGGTGAAAAATCTGGCGATGTGGCCTTGAACAAGGCACTAACCTTAATTGCTTCTGTAAATCCTTATGGATAAGAGCATCTGCTAATTGATTTAAATGTAAATATGGTCTACTCCAGCAGAGCGATCAGATTGCCTGTGCTTTGATTACTCAATCTCCCAATCTCTGCCAGACAATGTGCAGTGGTGAGCAAAAGACATCCTTCTGCCATAAACCTATTTAGCATAATGTTAACATATAATGTATGATTGATTATTCATATATTGTACATTGAGATGAGTGTTCGTGGACTTGGCTAATTGAACAGAACCAAAGCTGCAGACCATACTATTTACCACCACAAACCGATGCTGGCACTAAGACCGCACCGATGTGAGTAAGACCTTTAAACAGGTTAACATTCGCAAGGCTGCGGAGCCAGACGGAATACCAGGACGAGTATTCAGAGCATGCGCTGACCAGCTGGCTAGTGTCTTCACCAAGGTCATTATAGTAAACTAAAACTTAAACTAAAATTGGAAAAAACGATTTAGTAAACTGGAATAAAATAATTAAGAAAAACATTTGTAAAACTATACTGAAACTACCATATTTGACTGCAAAACGAAATAAAATAAAAAAAACATATTATGATGTTCAGTTGTATTTTGTATTTTGTTTTGGGGGGTTTTCAAATGGACTTTTCAAGCTTTTTTAAAATTGATTTTTTCAAGCTTCTGATTCTAGCTGGTAAATGCTGCCAGTAGATAGCAATGTTTCAGATAGGCCTAGCTTGTGCATCACTATCACTAGCTATCACCAGAGTGGAAGAGGCGAAGCGAGAGGATTAACTCGGCCCAAAATCTGTCCCTGCGAGATAAACAGATTAGTCTATGAGAGAGTATCAAATTACGTGAGAGTTATTTGATCAAATAGAGTAATGTTTAGGTTGTTACAAATGTACTGATATAAGTGGACGCATGTGACATTCGGCAACTTTCAGAAAAACGACTTGTACCTGTTCACACGCGTTTCTGCCGTCTCATTGCTTAGAATGGTCCCACCTGATCTTGTCTCCTCCCATCTGCTTTCCATCTTTGAGGACATGTATTTTCATTGTCAGAATGGTTTCTTGAAATCTTGTCAATATAATAAATAATCTTTGCTATCACTAGCTAATAACAGAGAAGAATTCTGAAGCAGAGACTGTAGAGAAAGCAAGACACCCCCTCATTTTTTTCTGATTGGGGCGGGGCCACTCTGGTGTGCTTATTGCCCCTGCCCCGCGGAACAGGAGTCCCAGAGGGAAACAACTCACTGGCAATTTTTTTGTTGGTCGAGGCGGGGGCAATAAGCAGACAATGGTTGCGTTCCCCTGGTCAGATGTTGCATGCATTAACCAATGGTTGCGTGCCACATCATTGACTGTGTCATCGACTGACAGATTGCTATAACATATGATGTGATTATATGATACTTAAATACCTGTCCAGACTTTGTAAGATTCATCAGGTGTCAGTAATGTCTGAACAGAGGAACGCGCCCCAAGTCACAAATAGGGCGCCTCCCATACAGTGGGGCAAAAAAGTATTTAGTCAGCCACCAATTGTGCAAGTTCTCCCACTTAAAAAGATGAGAGAGGCCTGTAATTTTCATCATAGGTACACTTCAACTATGACAGACAAAATGAGAAAAAAAATCCAGAAAATCACATTGTAGGATTTTTTATGAATTTATTTGCAAATTATGGTGGAAAATAAGTATTTGGTCAATAACAAAAGTTTATCACAATACTTTGTTATATACCCTTTGTTGGCAATGACAGTATTTATGCTGCAGTAGTTTATGTGTCGGGGGGCTAGGGTCAGTCTGTTATATCTGGAGTATTTCTCCTGTCTTATCCTGTGTCCTGTGTGAATTTAAGTATGCTCTCTCTAATTCTCTCTTTCTTTCTTTCTCTCTCTTGGAGAACCTGAGCCCTAGGACCATGCCTCAGGACTACCTGGCATGAGGACTCCTTGCTGTCCCCAGTCCACCTGGCCGTGCTGCTGCTCCAGTTTCAACTGTTCTGCCTGCGGCTATGGAACCCTGACCTGTTCACTCATTGATATACAGCTCAGCATTCAACACAATTGTTCCCTCCAAGCTCATCACCAAGATCAGGACCCTCGGACTGAATACCTCCCTCTGCAACTGGATCCTGGACTTCCTGACGGGCTGCCCCCAGTTGGTGAGGGTAGGCAACAACACATCCACCATGCTGACCATTAACATGGGGGCTCCTCAGGGGTGTGTGCCTAGTCCCCTCCTGTACTCTCTGTTCACACACAACTGCGAGGCCAAGCTCGGCTCCAACAACATCAAGTTTGCTGACGACACGATGGTGGCAGGATTGATCACTGACAACGATGAGGCAACCTTTAGGGAGGAGGTCAGAGACCTAGCAGTGTGGTGCCAAGACAACAACCTCTCCTTCAACATCAGTGAGATAAAGGAGCTGATCGTTGACTAAAGGAAACGGAGGGGCGAGCACGCTCCCAACCACATCGATGGGGCTGTATTGGAGTGGGTTGAGAGCTTCAAGTTCCTCTGTGTCCACATCACTAAAGAATTAACATGGTCCACACACACCCACACAGTTCTGAAGATGGCACGACAGCACCTCTTCCCCCTCAGGAGGCTGAAAAGATTTGGCATGGGCCCTCAGACCCTCAAAAAGTTTTACAGATGCACCATTGAGAGCATTTTTTGACTGGTTGCATCACTGCTTTGTACGGCAACTTCTAGGCACCCGACCGCAAAACGCTACAGAGGGTGGTGGCCGAGCTTCCTGCCTCCAGGGCCCCTATACCAGGCGGTGTCAGAGGAAGTCCTAAAGAATTGTAAGACTCCAGCCACCCAAGCCATAGATTGTTCTCTGCTACCTTGGTACCAGTGCACCAAGTTTGGAACCAACAGGACCCTGAACAGCCATAAGACTGCTAATCAATACTGCTAAATGGCTAATCAAATGGCATCCAGGACCTGCATTGTTGCACTGACTCTCTTGCACACACTCACACATACTTACACTGACACCCCAGCATATTGTCAACACACACACACACACACACACACACACACACACACACACACACACACACACACACACACACACACACACACACACACACACACACACACACACACACACACACACACACACACACACACACACACACACACACACACACACACACACACACACACACACACACACACACACACACACACACACACACACACACACACACACACACACACACACACACACACACACACACACTGCTACTGTCCATTATCTATCCTTTTGCCTAGTCACTTTATCCCAACCTATATGTACATAGCTGCCTCAATAACCTTGTACCCCTGCACATTGACTCGGTACTGGTACTCCCTGTATATAGCTTTGTTATTTTTACTCATTATTGTTATTCACTGTGTATTTATTCCTTTTGTCACTACGTCAGTTTTTAAAATGTATTTTATCTTTAACTCTGCATTGTTGGAAAAGGACCCGTAAGTAAGCATTTCACAGTTAGTCTACACCTGTTGTTCACAAAGCATGTGAGAAATGACATGTCATTTGATTTGTTTGACTGGCCCTCAAGCTTTACTTGATGATGACATTAGTGATGACATCGCCTGTTTTATGAAGACTCGTGACTGGGGTGATTTGGTCCTCATATCATCTCCTTTGAGGTACCACTTTATGTTAAATGTTGCTATTTACTTGTTACATACTATAAGCAGGTCAAATTTAGTGTGATTTCACAAATGTAATTTTGACGTGTTAGATTAGTATACAAACTAAAATGTGACGTGTCAATCAAGTTAGAAGTTGTTTTTCAATGAAGGTTTCCTCTCTATTTCTATACTACCTAGCTACTTGATCATATCAATATTAATACAAAAAAATATGTTTTTTTTACGTGTGTATTACAGGAAGGCTCTGCACCTTCCAGGGAAATGGGCCAAAGCGCATTCCTCGGAGTACTGTGTGAATGAGCAACCAACATTCAACAGGGGATTTTCCACCTTCTACTTTCAGGTCCACTTAGCAAATACAGTTGAAGTCGGAAGTTTACATACACTTAGGTGGGAGTCATTAAAACTGGTTTTTCAACCACTCCACACATTTCTTGTTAACGAACTATAGTTTTGGCAATCTGTTAGGACATCTACTTTGTGCATGACACAAGTCATTTTTCTAACAATTGTTTACAGACAGATTATTTCACTTACAATTCACTGTATCACAATTCCAGTGGGTCAGAAGTTTACATACACTAAGTTGACTGTACCTTTCAACAGCTTGGAAAATTCCAGAAAATGATGTCATGGCTTTAGAAGCTTCTGATAAGCTAATTGACATAATTTGAGTCAACTGGAGGTGTACCTGTGGATGTATTTCAAGGCCTACTTTCAAACTAGGTGACTCTGCTTGACGTCATGGGAAAATCAAAAGAAATCAGCGAAGATCTCAGAAAAAAAGTTGTAGACCTACACAAGTCGGGTTCATCCTTGGGAGCAATTTCCAAATGCCTGAAGGTACCACGTTCATCTGTACAAACAATAGTACACAAGTATAAACACCATGGGGACCACACAGCCGCCATATCACTCAGGAAGGAGACGCGTTCTGTCTCCTAGAGATGAACGTACTTTGGTGCGAAAAGTGCAAATCAATCCCAGAACAACAGCAAAGGACCTTGTGAAGATGCTGGAGGAAACAGGTACAAAAATGTCTATATCCACAGTAAAATGAGTCCAATATCGACATAACCTCAAAGGCCGCTCAGCAAGGAAGAAGTCTCTCCTCCAAAACCGCCATAAAAAATCCAGACTACGGTTTGGAACTGCACATGAGGACGAAGATCATACTTTTTGGAGAAATGTCCTCTGGTCTGATGAAATAAAAATATAACTGTTTGGCCATAATGACAATTGTTATGTTTGGAGGAAAAAGGGGGAGGCTTGCAAGCCGAAGAACACAATCCCAACCGTGAAGCATGGGGGTGGCAGCATCATGTTGTGAGGGTGCTTTGCTGCAGGAGGGACTGGTGTACTTCACAAAATAGATGGCATCATGAGAAAGGAAAATTATGTGGATATATTGAAGCAACATCTCAAGACATCAGTCAGGAAGTTAAAGCTTGGTCGCAAATGTGTCTTCCAAATGGACAATGACCCCAAGCATATTTCCAAAGATGTGGCAAAATGGCTTAAGGACAACAAAGTCAAGGTATTGGAGTGGCCATCACAAAGCCCTGACCTAAATACTATAGAAACATTGTGGGCAGAACTGAAAAAGCATGTGCGAGCAAGGAGGCCTTACAAACCTGTCTCAGTTACACCAGCTCTGTCAGGAGGAATGGGACAAAATTCACCCAACTTATTGTGGGAAGCTTGTGGAAGGCTACCCGACACGTTTGTCTCGAGTTAAACAATTTAAAGGCAGTGCTACCAAATACTAATTGAGTGTATGTAAACTTCTGACCCACTGGGAATGTGATCAAAGTAATTAAAGCTGAAATAAATCCTTATCTCTACTATTATTCTGACATTTCACAATCTTAAAATAAAGTGGTGATCCTAACTGACCTAAGACAGGGAATTTTTACTAGGATTAAATGTCAGGAATTGTGAAAAACTGAGTTTAAATGTATTTGACTAAGGTGTATGTAAACTTCCGACTTCAACTGTATGTTCTGCCCATCGCCTAGATGGAGTGCTATGGAGGATGTTAGCCCCTGATGCTCGAACAAAGTTGACAAAAGGCCTCTAATAGACAACGGTCATTGCTATGCGGGATCCTTGGGACATCCCTACCATAAACCCTAACCTTAACCGTAACCCCTACCCCTACCATTCCCCTTACCCTAACAATAAACGTAACAATAACCATAACCTAACCCTAACCTAAACACTTAACCTTACCCACTTTACGTTTCAACTTCAATGGGTTAGCACAGACCAATAGACAATATCCTCTCCTGCAACTGCCAGGAATAAGGAAGCTGAAACCAACAGATGCCATCTTGCTGCCTTTGTTGTTCCCTAGAGCTGTACTTGTACTTTTCCCCCCATCATCTTTCGTATACCCGCAGAGTTCAATTTGAATGTTAGTAGTTATGTTATTGTCCTTGTAAGCTTTCGTTGTTTATTCCAGACAAGTTATCTGTCTGCAAACACGGTATCCCTTACATGGGCAGTACACATGAAAACAATGCATAAAAACAAACCTCATTCATGGGTCTCGTATTACTCTTGGGCTGGTGTCATGTGACCCGTCAGAACATGAAAATGAATAGACGCTGATCTTTAATTCTCAGTCGTGGTCATGAGATACCCGTGAGAATTGTTATGTGTGTCAATCTAATTCATGCCCAACTTACTTCTCAGGTGTCACACAAAGGAAAACCCTTTGTGATACCATCGAATAGCCGTTTATAACACATTTTCCTAGAGGCCTGAATTGAATGGTGAAACACAACACTGGGTGGATCTTTGGTACATTTAGGTAGTCCTTTGACCCATTTCAGAGAGCCAGATGTATTGCCTTACCTCGGATTTTAAAAAAAGGAGACAAGAACGAGTCTTAGTCAGAGGTCACTCTCAAGGGGCTAGGGCGCCAAGAGTATATCTACTGTGCAACTCTCGTCTTCCCCCTCACAATTGAGGAAAGACCAGACAGAGACAACATGAAGATGCAGATGCTGCTGGTGTTGGCTGTAGCAGTCTTGATGGTTCCCAGTCTGTCTGAGGGACGGATCCTCTCAAAATGTGAGCTGAAGAGCTTATTGGAGGAGGCGGCCTTCAAATTCAACCTGACTGAGAAAGCCAGAGAGAATTATCTGACAAACAAGGACTTTGTGGCAAAAAGTAAGTTACATAACATAACTCAATGATTTTTTTCATTCAACAATCGGAACAATTTCTTAAATGCTATGGGCTGGTTTCACGGAACACGGATTAAGCCTAGTCCTGGACTAAGAAACATTTCTCGAGATTCTTCATTGAAATGGCTTCTTATTCCAAGACTAGGCTAAATCTGTGTATGGGGAAATCGGAGTCTGATTGTAAAGTAACTCTCAATTGTCATTGCTTCTTCCAGTCGTCTGCCACGTAGAGAAGGCCACAGGTTTCAACACCAGTTTTGTGACTCCTTGGAGGGATGATGATGACAGCCCTACCCGCCCTGCTAAGGACGATAACCGTCCGACCCGTCCTACCCACCCTGAGCACCCTCCTAGGAGGGGTAAGAGACACGCTGGGGATTCTCACGGAGATTCATCCAGCGCTGAAAGTCATCAGTTCAGCCCATCAAAAGAGGACTCCAGAAAAGAAGACTCCAGCG
This sequence comes from Oncorhynchus kisutch, assembly GCF_002021735.2. NCBI lineage: Eukaryota > Metazoa > Chordata > Actinopteri > Salmoniformes > Salmonidae > Oncorhynchus > Oncorhynchus kisutch. The sequence continues at coordinate 40,414,213 of NC_034193.2, forward strand.
AAGAGGAGACCAGCGAAGAAGAGACCATGTGGACCCTCTACGGCTTGTTTCAGCTGAGCGACCGTGTGATCTGTGCCAACGGCTCCACTCCGTCTCTGAACCTTTGCCAGATGAACTGCAGTGGTGAGTTCAATAAATTTGTCCTATCGAAGCGAAATATGACAAATAACACAACAAGATCATTAATAGAGTAGTTGGATGTTAGATTTGATCTTGAGTTTGTTTTTTATTAAAATGGCTTGTTCGAGAGTCTGTGGTGTATCCCTGTTGCGCCTTTTTTTTTTTCTCTCAAGATTTGATTGACGACGACATCAGTGACGACTTGGACTGTGTGGAGACAATCAAACAGACAGTGTAAGTGTTTGGTTTTGAGGTTGATGCTTTGTCTCCATTTTCTTATTGTGTTAATATACCGTGTGCAAGTGCAGCAATTCTTACTAACTTTTGGATTGTCTTTTTTTCGTTTAAACAGGGAAAGTGGGCCCAGGGATCATAAAATGGCTTTAATGAGAATGTAAGTTATGCAAATGCAAAATGTGTGTTTTCAATTTTAAAAAGAAATCTATTCTATTTCCGTCATGTTGAATTGAAATGGGCTGGCATTCAATGTTTAAACGTGTGAAAAATGATATTAGAATGTCACTTTAGGATGTCCTTGAGTGATTTTTTTTGCGAGCAAAAGGGGTGTAACTGAACATGGAAATGGAAACGCTTTCTGATGTCATCATTAATATTGTTTTAATGATCCTTATAGGGGTGTAACTGAACATGGAAATGGAAACGCTTTCTGATGTCATCATTAATATTGTTTTAATGATCCTTATAGGTTTAAGCTGCTCTTCCAGAAGGAATGTGTCATGACGGTTGCCTCTAGCTACTTCTCCGAGTGTTGAATGAGAAGCCATGTCAGATGACGACCCCCCCCAAAGTGTCTTTTCGCACACTAATCGTTCACTCTTTCAACAATACATTGAGTTACATAGGGTGAATTTACACAGGCAGCCCAATTCTAAGCTTTTGCCCAATTATTAACCAATTGCAAAATATGACCAATGCCAAAAGATCATAATTGAGCTTCCTGTGTAAATGTAGCCATGGTGTGTAACAATTAGTTCTCATCAGTCTCATTTTCACAAAGTACACCAAAATAGAATGTATGTAGAAATAATAAAGTTTAACAGTGTATTTCTTTGGTTTTGTTTAATTATCATTTTTTGTTGTTGTTGATGTGAACACCTGCACCTACTTTTAAATGCAATTGGGATAAATATATAACAGGTTAAAGCAAGGCATACCTTGGATCTAACACTGGGATAAACTGAACAGGAAGAGGGTTTACTCCCCCCAAAATCTGTTCACGAAAATAAGACCATGATGTGAGGAATTTTTGTATGGAAGTCAATGAGTGTGTCAAATTTGATCAACAAAAAATGTAATTACTAATTTGCTACGTGAGACTTACAGTGGATATCATAAATATTCACCAACCATAGATTTAAAAAAAATTGTGTTGCATTACAAAGTGGGATTGAAATGGATTTAATTGTGATATTTTTTGTCATTGATCAAAACAAATAAAAAGACTCCCTACTTGTCAAAGTGAAAAGAAAATTATACAGTTTACAAATGAACTATTCACCCCCTTTGTTTAAGAAAGCCTAAATTAGTTCAGGAGTACAATTTGGCTGAACAAATCACATAACAATTTACATCAACTCACTACCCGTTCCTCTGTCCCTCATACAAACAACATCTGTAAGGTCCCTAAGTCAAGTATTGAATTTCAAGCACAGATTAAACTACAAAGACCAAGGAGATTTTCGAAAGCCTCATAAATATTGGTAGATGGGTAACAATAACAATTCAGACATTGAAGATCTCTTTAAGCATGGTCAAGTTAATAATTATTTTGTGGATGATGTATTAAACCACCCAGATACAACAAAGATACAATCTTCCTTCTGAACTGAGCTACAAGACAGGAAGGAAACTGCTCAGGGATGTTACCATGAGGCCATTGGTGATTTTAAAACAGCTACAGAGTTCAATGGCTGTGATGGTAGAAAACTGAGGGTCGATCAACAACATTGTAGTTACTCCACAATAATGACCTATTTCAAATAAAATCAAAGTTTATTTGTCACATGCGCCAAATATAACAGGTGTAGACCTAACAGTGAAATGTTTACTTAGAGGCTCTAACCAATAGTGCAAAAAAGGTGTTAGGTGAACAATAGGTAAGTAAAGAAATAAAACAATAGTAAAAAGACAGGCTACATACAGTAGCGAGGCTATAAAGTAGCGAGGCTACATGCAGACACCGGTTAGTCAGGCTGATTGAGGTAGTATGTACATGTAGATATGGTTAAAGTGACTATGCATATATGATGAACAGAGAGTAGCAGTAGCGTAAAAGAGGGGTTGGCGGGTGGTGGGAAACAATGCAGACAGCCCGGTTAGCCAATGTGCGGGAGCACTGGTTGGTCGGCCCAATTGAGGTAGTATGTACAGTGGGGCAAAAAAGTATTTAGTCAGCCACCAATTGTGCAAGTTCTCCCACTTAAAAAGATGAGAGAGGCCTGTAATTCCTGTAATTCCTGTAATTCTCATCATAGGTACACTTCAACTAAAAAAATCCAGACAAATCACATTGTAGGATTTTTAATGAATTTATTTGCAAATTATGGTGAAAAATAAGTATTTGGTCAATAACAAAAGTTTATCTCAATACTTTGTTATATACCCTTTGTTGGCAATGACAGAGGTCAAACGTTTTCTGTAAGTCTTCACAAGGTTTTCACACACTGTTGCTGGTATTTTGGCCCATTCCTCCATGCAGATCTCCTCTAGAGCAGTGATGTTTTGGGGCTGTTGCTGTGCAACACGGACTTTCAACTCCCTCCAAAGATTTTCTATGGGGTTGAGATCTGGAGACTGGCTAGGCCACTCCAGGACCTTGAAATGCTTCTTACGAAGCCACTCCTTTGTTGCCCGGGCAGTGTGTTTGGGATCATTGTCATGCTGAAAGACCCAGCCACGTTTCATCTTCAATGCCCTTGCTGATGGAAGGAGGTTTTCACTCAAAATCTCACGATACATGGCCCCATTCATTCTTTCCTTTACACGGATCAGTCGTCCTGGTCCCTTTGCAGAAAAACAGCCCCAAAGCATGATGTTTCCACCCCCATGCTTCACAGTAGGTACGGTGTTCTTTGGATGCAACTCAGCATTCTTTGTCCTCCAAACACGACGAGTTGAGTTTTTACCAAAAAGTTATATTTTGGTTTCATCTGACCATATGACATTCTCCCAATCTTCTTCTGGATCATCCAAATGCTCTCTAGCAAACTTCAGACGGGCCTGGACATGTACTGGCTTAAGCAGGGGGGCAAGTCTGGCACTGCAGGATTTGAGTCCCTGGCGGCGTAGTGTGTTACTGATGGTAGGCTTTGTTACTTTGGTCCCAGCTCTCTGCAGGTCATTCACTAGGTCCCCCGTGTGGTTCTGGGATTTTTGCTCACCGTTCTTGTGATCATTTTGACCCCACAGGGTGAGGTCTTGCGTGGAGCCCCAGATCGAGGGAGATTATCAGTGGTCTTGTATGTCTTCCATTTCCTAATAATTGCTCCCACAGTTGATTTCTTCAAACCAAGCTGCTTACCTATTGCAGATTCAGACTTCCCAGCCTGGTGCAGGTCTACAATTTTGTTTCTGTTGTCCTTTGACAGCTCTTTGGTCTTGGCCATAGTGGAGTTTGGCGTGTGACTGTTTGAGGTTGTGGACAGGTGTCTTTTTTTACTGATAACAAGTGCCATTAATACAGGTAACGAGTGGAGGACAGAGGAGCCTCTTAAATAAGAAGTTGCAGGTCTGTGAGAGCCAGAAATCTTGTTTGTTTGTAGGTGACCAAATACTTATTTTCCACCATAATTTGCAAATAAATTCATTAGAAATCCTACAATGTGATATTCTGGATTTTTTTTCTCATTTTGTCTGTCATAGTTGAAGTGTACCTATGATGAAAATTACAGGCTTCTCTCATCTTTTTAAGTGGGAGAACTTGCACAACTGGTGGTTGACTAAATACTTTTTTGCCCCACTGTACATGAATGTATAGTTAAAGTGACTATGCATATATGATAAACAGAGAGTAGCAGCAGCGTAAAAAGAGTGTTTGGGGGGGTTAGGGGGGTGGGGTACACAATGCAAATAGTCCGAGTAGCCATTTGATTACCTGTTCAGGAGTCTTATGTCTTGGGGGTAAAAACTGTTGAGAAGCCTTTTTGTCCTAGACTTGGCACTCCAGTACCGCTTGCCATGCGGTAGTAGAGAGAACACTCTATGACTGGGGTGGCTGGGGTCAGCCCCTGTGATGTACTGGGCCGTACGCACTACCGTCTGTAGTGCCTTGCGGTCAGAGGCCGAGCAAATGCCGTAACAGGCAGTGATGCAACCAGTGTGGATGCTCTCGATGTTGCAGCTGTAGAACCTTTTGAGGATCTCAGGACCCATGCCAAATCTTTTTAGTTTCCTGAGGACGAATAGGCTTTGTCGTGCCCTCTTCACGACTGTCTTGGTGTGTTTGGACCATTCTAGTTTGTTGTTGATGTGGACACCAAGGAACTTGAAGCTCTCAACCTGCTCCACTACAGCCCGTCGATGAGAATGGGGGCGTGCTCGGTCCTCCTTTTCCTGTAGTCCACAATCATCTCCTTAGTCTTGGCTATGTTGAGGGATAGGTTATTATTCTGGCACCACACGGACTCCTCCCTGTAGGCTGTTTTGTCTGTGATCAGGCTTACCACTGTTGTGTCGTCTGCAAACTTAATGATGGTGTTGGAGTCGTGCCTGGCCATGCAGTCGTGGGTGAACAGGGAGTACAGGAGGAGACTGAGCACGCACCCCTGTGGAGCTCCAGTGTTGAGGATCAGCGTGGCAGATGTGTTGCTACCTACCCTCACCACCTGGGGGCGGCCCATCAGGAAGTCCAGGATCCAGTTGCAGAGGGAGGTGTTTAGTCCCAGGATCCTTACCTTAGTGATGAGCTTTGAAGGTACTATGGTATTGAACGCTGAGCTGTAGTCAATGTGGATCTGTTTGAGCAGTATGCAATTTGGAGTGGGTCTAGTGTTTCTGGGATAATGGTGTTGATGTGATCCATTACCAACCTTTCAAAGCACTTCATGGCTACGGACGTGAGTGCTACAGGTCTGTAGTCTTTAGGCAGGTTGCCTTTGTGTTCTTGGGTACAGGGACAATGGTGGTCTGCTTGAAACATGTTGGTATTACAGACTCAATCAGGGACATGTTGAAAATGTCAGTGAAGAAACCTGCCAGTTGGTCAGCACGTGCCCAGAGCACAAGTTTTGGTAATCTGTCTGGCCCCGTAGCCTTGTGTATGTTGACCTGTTTAAAGGTCTTACTCACATCAGCTACAGAGAGCGTGATCACACAGTCGTCTGGACCAGCTGATGCGCTCATGCATTTCTCAGTGTTGCTTGCCTCGAAGCGAGCATAGAACTGATTTAGCTCATCTGGTAGGCTCGTGTCACTGGGCAGCTCGCAGCTGTGCTTCCCTTTGTAGTCTGTAATAGTTTCCAAGCCCTGCCACATAAGACGAGCGTTTGGAGCCGGTGTAGTGTGATTCAATCTTTGCCCTGTATTGACGCTTTGCCTGTTTGATGGTTCTTCGCAGGGCATAGCAGGATTTCTTGTAAGCTTCCGGGTTAGAGTGCCGCAGCTCTACCTTTTAGCTCAGTGCATATGTTGCCTGTAATCAATGGCTTCTGGTTGGGGTATGTATGTACAGTCACTGTGGGGACGACGTCCTCGATGCACTTATTGATAAAGCCAGTGACTGATGTGGTGTACTCTTCATTGCCATCGGAAGAATCCCAGAACATGTTCCAGTCTGTGATAGCTAAACACTCCTGTAGTTTAGCATCTGCTTCATCTGACCACTTTTTTATAGACCGAGTCACTGGTGCTTCCTGCTTTAATTTTTGCTTGTAAGCAGGAATCAGGAGGATAGAGTTGTGGTCAGGTTTACCAAATAGAGGGCGAGGGAGAGCTTTGTACGCGTCTCTGTGTGTGGAGTACAGGTGATCTAGAATTTGTTTCCCTCTGGTTGCACATTTAACATGTTGATAGAAATTTGGTAGAACTGATTGAAGTTTCCCTGCATTAAAGTCTCCGGCCACTAGGAGCGCCGCTTCTGGGTGAGTGGTTTCCTGTTTGCTTATTTCCTTATACAGCTGACTGAGTGTGGTCTTAGTGCCAGCATCTGTCTGTGGTGGTAAATAAACAGCCATGAAATGTACAGCTGAAAACTCTATAGGCAAGTAGTGTGGCCTGCAATTTCTCACAATATACTCTACTTCAGGCGGGCAAAATCTAGAGACTTCCTTAGATTTCGTGCACCAGCTGTTGTTTACAAATATGCACAGACCGTCCCCCCCTCGTCTTACCGGAGTGTGCTGTACTATCTTGACAGTGCAGCGTGTATCCCGCTAGCTGAATATCCATGTCATCATTCAGCCACGATTCCGTGAAACAGGATATTACAGTTTTTGATGTCCAGTTGGTAGGATATTCGTGATCGTACCTCGTCTAATTTATTGTCCAATGATTGCACGTTGGTTAGTAGTGTTGACGGTAACGGCAGCTTTCCCAGTCGCCTTCGCCAGATCCTGACCAGGCGTCCGGCTCTTTGTCCTCCATTCCTGCGTCGCTTCCTTTTGCAAATAACGGGGATGTCAGTCCTGTGGGGTGTTTGGAGAATGTCTTGTGCGTCGTCTTTGTTGTAGAAGAAATCTTTGTCTAATCCGAGGTGAGTGATCGCTGTCCTGATATCCAGAAGCTCTTTTTTGCCGTAAGATATGGTTGCAGAAACATTATGTACAAAATAAGTTACAAATAACACGAAAAAAACACATAATAGCACAATTGGTTGGGTGTCCGCAAAACTGCTGCCATTCCTTCCAGCACCATTTTAACACTCCTGACATAGTGAAAAGAAGGAAGCCTGTACAGAATACAAATATTCCAAAACATGCATCCTGTTTGCAATAAGGTACTATAAAACTGAAAAAACGTTGGCAAAGAAATTAACATTTTGTCCTGAATATTTGGGCCAAACCCAACACAAACACATAACTGAGTAACTGCCTCCCTATTTCCAAACATGGTGGTGGCTGCATCGTGATATGGGTATGCTTGACATTGGCAAAGACTGGGGAGTTTTTCAGGATAAAAAGAAACGGGATGGAGGAAAATCCTAGGGGAAAACCTGCTTCAGTCATGTAAGGGAATTTTTATGTTTGTGCTTTTCTGATAACTAACTATCTAATAGTGGCTGACTGTACAAATCCTCTCTATCAGTAGCTGCAATTTGGCAGTAGGACAAGATCTTGTTTTGAGAACGAACTAAATATATCTCAGTTTCAAGGTCTCGGCTTAGAGAGAAGAAGCCTTGTGAGGTATTGGTCTGTCACATGTTATGAACCAGTATTTGTTGGTCACATGAATTAAATAAAATGGTAATGATGAATTCATTATGCTAAATCATGCAAATATAACTTGTCTGTGCATAGCCATATATAGCCAGCAGCATACCACCCTGCATCCCAATGCTGGCTTGCTTCTGAAGCTAAGTAAGGTTGGTCCTGGTTGGTCCCTAGATGGGAGACCAGATTCTGCTGGAAGTGGGGTTGGAGGGCCAGTAGGAGGCACTCTTTCCTCAGGTCTAAAAAATATGTATTTATCTCAATGACCCAGGGCAGTGATTGATACTGCCCTGTGTAGGGTGCTGTCTTTCGGATGGGACATTAAACAGGTGTCCTGACTCTGAGGTCATTAAAGATCCCCTGGCTAAACTCCCAAGCTGTCCCTCATACAGTCACCTAATCATCTCCAGCCTACAATTGTCTCATTCATCCCCCTCCTCTCCCCTGTAACTATTCCCCAGGTCGTTAATGTAAATGAGAATGTGTTCTCAGTCAACTTACCTGGTAAAATAATGGATAAATAAAGAATAAAACAACTGCTGGGACTGCCCATTCAGAGTTTCTGATTGACATGTGTACTATGATGCATTGAGTTGGTTGGAACCTCTGCAGTGCGCTGATAAAAAACATTGATTCATTTAAGATAGACTTTGAGTGTTCATCTGTATAAAAAGAAACAAAAATGATCAAAAAGAAAATCAAGGCGAGTAATACATAAAAAGGTACCCATAGTCTTAAAGAGAGAAGACTATTCAATAGTTTTAGCCTCTCTGGGCTAGGGGGCAGTATCCTGAATTTCGGCTGTCTGACGTGCCCAAAGTAAACTGCCTGTTACTCAGGTCCAGAAGCTAGGATATACATATAATTGGTAGAATTGAATAGAAATCACTCGGAAGATTCTAAAACTGTTTAAATAATGTATGTGAGTATAACAGAACTGATATGGCAGGCAAAAACTCGAGGAACATCCATTCAGATTTTTTTTTATTGAGCTCCCAAGTCATTCCTATGTTGGCCTATTGAATTTCCAACCAAAAATCGCCCAGATTGCAGTACCTATGGCTTCCACTGGATGTCAACAGTCTTTAGAAAAGGTTTCAGGTTTGTTTTTTGAAAAATGAACAAGTAGTTGTAGTTTTTCCAAGGTGTCCCTCATTAGGACTCTAGTCTTGTGGCGCGGGTGAATGAGGGCACTCACTTCGTTATTTATCTCCGGTATTGAACATACTATATTCCGTCTTAAATTGTTTCATTTATTTACATATTAGGGTACCCAAGGATTGATGAGAAATGTTTTTTGACTTGTTTGGACGAAGTTTACCGGTAACTTTTGGGATTCTGCATGTTGAACGGGTTGAACGGGTGGATTACTGAATCAAACGCGCCAACTAAACAGACTTTTTGGGGATATATATATATATATAAAGACTTTATCGAACAAAACAACCATTTGTTGTGTAGCTGGGATTCTTGGGATTGCAAACAGAGGAAGATCTTCAAAGGTAAGTGATTTATTTTATCGCTATTTCTGATTTTTATGACGCCTCTGCTGGTTTGGAAAATATTTTTACTCTAGGTGTATGCGGGGCGCTGTCCTCAGACAATCAAATGCTATGCTTTCGCCATAAAGCCTATTGTAAATCGGAAAAGTGGTTTGATTACCAAGATTCTAAGCTAAAGAATGATGTGTGACACTTGTATTTTCATGAATGTTTAATATTAGGATTTTTGTCATTTGAATTTCGCCCTCTGCAATTTTACCGGATGTTGTCGTAGTGGAACGCTAGCGGGACACCTAGCCCAAAGAGAAGACTAGAGTGAGGGCGTAACGGTACCATGAAAAGCCCCGCTGACACCTGTCTTTAGGCATTTAGACATTTATTTGTGGTCTGCAGCCACTAATAAATAACTCAAGGTATTTTTGAGTATGTGGTGTTATTTATATTTATAGTGAGTAGCAGCAAGAAAACTGATTACCGAGTGTGTTTAGGAATAATACTAAGTGAATGTGGATGTGAAAGTTGTGTGACTGTGAGATATGGGATGTTAACAAAGATTGGTATTTGGATAACAAGAGCTGATTGCGCCTCCCGAGTGGCGTAGTGGTCTAAGGCACTACATCGCATCTGTGCCACGAGAGATTCTGGGTTCAAGTCCAGGCTCTGTCGCAGCCGGCCGCGACCGGGAGACCCATTGGGCGGCAGACAATTGGCCCACCATTGTCTGGGTTAGGGGAGGGTTTGGCCGGCAGGGATGTCCTTGTCCCATCGCACACTAGCGACTCCTTTGGCAGGCCGGGAACAGTGCACACTGACACGGTCGCCTGGTGCACAGTGTTTCCTCCAACACATTGGTGCGGCTGGCTTCTGGGCATTGTGTCAAGAAGCAGTGCGGCTAGGTTGGGTTGTGTTTCGGAGGACGCACGGCTCTGTACAAGAGTTGCAGCGATGAGACAAGACTGTAACTATCAATTGGATACCACAAAATTGAGGAGAAAAAGGGGTAAAAGTTAAAATATATATATATAAAAAAACAAAAAAACAAGAGCTAATTCAAATTTTGAGAATATATGGATTTAAATGACTTACTATTAAGATAATAAGATTGAAATGTGGATAATAAGAGGAATGAAATTGAGCTATTAAGTATTGAGTGACTGAGAGCTGTCATGTATGAAAGAGGTGAACTAATGCCACAACCAGTTCTGTGTGAGCTGACTTTTCCAGTTCTGTGTGAGCTGATCTGTAACGTTATCTAGCGGTATGTCCAACACCGCCGTTGGATCTACAGGTAGAGTATAACATGTCTCCGAAATCAGATACTGAACATGTCTCAGAGGACAACATCTCGTTAGGAAAGAGGATAACGTATCGTTCAAAATGAGGATAGCATGTCTCATTAGTGACGAGGGTAACATGTGTCTGAGGTTGCCATGACATTAGATTACATGAGGATAACATGTCTCATCAGTGGAGTTTGATGTATAACGTTATTATGTATGGAGATATGAAAGAAGAGAGAACTATTTCCGAATATGCTGTGTAAATATGGTAAACATATATATGCTGTGTAAACATACCCCTGTATGAATAGAACACTCGTCTTGATGAGGAATTTGTGATGTAACACAAATGTAAAATGGTTATTATGATGATCTGATGAGGTAAGAAAAGAAAAATAATATTATGCAACTAGCACACCCACACATAGACGTACGTAAGTGGTGAAAAAAGTATTCTGAGGAATGTTCAGAGTGGTCCTTTTATGGATAAGGTTAAAGCATTGTACGAGACTTGACTTTCCCTGACCAATAGAACTAATGAACGCTTAGAAGATTTCCTCCACCCTGGTAATGCATTTTGAAATAAGCCCATACCATGTTAAATAGAATCAATGAATGTTGAACATGATTTTCTGTTAACTAAACTTAAAAGGCTACAATTTATTGTACTCCCGATTAAGTTTTCGTTGCTATCCCAAATGATGACGTTCTAAACCAATTCTCAGGTGCCAGACTTATTATGGACGGAGAGGGACATCTACTGGGGACTGAGACAGTTCCAACCCAGTTAATACATATGGATCCCTCCAAGGCATTACATATGAATCTTAAAATAACAGACATTTAATAAATATTGAAGCAGAAAATTAATACCCAACAGAGATTGGTAACATAAAAATGTAGTCACTTTTTGAAGGTATACTAAAATGAAAACAATGCCTTCCAATATGGAGAAAGTTATGATGTTTGTTTTGTTTTAACCCTTGCAATAGGTGGAAAAGCATAACATTGTTTGAGAGTCATCCGAGTGATCCGATTTCTTCTACTGGAAAGAGTAGAAGGGTTTTAGTTGATGGAGACTAGTGAAAGTAACAAAGTTAATGATAATTGGCTTTAAGATAGCAATCCAATAATGCAATATTTTAGTAATTTGAAGGAGTATAACAGAGGGATTGAGCATTGAGACTAATTTTAAATGAGAGGCTGCTCACTCTTCAAGGCCTGGTCCACTACTCTTGTGTTTAAATCATCTGTTGTTTGTGATTAGAGATAACCTTCCTGTGGAACAATTAATAGCCGCCAGTACACACTCAAACAGGCTGTAAGAGACACAGTGGGGAAATTTTGGACAGTTTGTACATGATTGTACACTACCGTTCAAAAGTTTGGGGTACTTGGAAATGTCCTTGTTTTTGAAAGACAAGCTAATTTTTTGTCCATTAAAATAGCATCAAATTGATCAGAAATACAGTGTAGACATTGTTAATGTTGTAAATGATTATTGTAGCTGGAAACGGCAGATTTTTTTATGGAATATCTACAGAGGCATACAGAGGTCCATTATCAGCAACCATCATTCCTGTGTTCCGATGGCACGTTGTGTTAGCTAATCCAGGTTTATCATTTTAAAAGGCTAATTGATCATTAGAAAACCATTTTGCAATTATGTTAGCAGAGCTGAAAACTGTTGTTCTGATTAAAGAAACAATAAAACTGGCCTTCTTTAGACTAGTTGAGTATCTGGAGCATCAGCATTTGTGGGTTCGATTACAGGCTCAAAATGGCCAGAAACAAATAACTTTCTTCTGAAACTCGTCAGTCTATTCTTGTTCTGAGAAATGAAGGCTATTCCATACGAGAAATTGCCAAGAAACTGAAGATCTCATACAACGCTGTGTACTACTCCTTTCACAGAACAGCGCAAACTGGACCTAACCAGAATAGAAAGGAGTGGGAGGCCCCGGTGCACAACTGAGCAAGAGGACAGACGCCTCTCAAGTCCTCAACTGGTAAATTATGATATACCGGTATTGATGCAGGGACTGGTTTGGGTGTTTACTTGACCTTCTATACCGGTATTTGAATGTTTGGTTTGTTAAATGTGATACGCCATATGTAATGTCCATTTTGAGGTTACTTCGCTACTTGAGTCATCTCTCTCCGCGCCACTTTCCACTGACCTAGCCACGCCCCCTGTCACTCAAGGAGCATATTTGATGTTCTTCAACCACGATACACTTGCGTTCGATCTGCATGGTCAATGTAGCAAATTCAAGTGTTGATGATAACAATGCTATTTTCACTTTGCTTCTTAATATAAATCCATTAGCGTTCTGTCACTATTAGTTTGTGTTGCTTACATCAGCAAACAACTAGTTTGTATTTTCTTAGCAAATAGCCCTAAATCTTGTGAGACGCTAATTGTTACCGGCTAATAGCTAGGTAGCTAATAAAGGTACTGAGTAAGAGCAAACGTAGCTAGCTAATACAGCCCGAAAAGACCTAAATCAGCATGTTGTTTGTGAAACAGTATCTTCTAAATCAAAGAGAAATATGCAAAGCATGAACATGTTAACAACATGAAGTAACGAAAAACATGCAATGTAGCCAAAGTTTATAGGGTCCCCTAGGAAACACGTATCAACACTTACATTCCTACACTGTCACAAATCCTCCCTGGCATTTTAATTCGTTGTCATCTCAAACAACACTATTCAAAGTGCCCACTATTATATTCTAACGATTGAATTAGATTAGTCATTCTATTTCCATGATTCCAACAGTTTTGCTCTAATTCGTAAGTCAAATCGCAATTGCAACATTTGGTTAAAAATAAAATAGGTGCAGCCCTTACGTGGCAGTTCGGAAATGATCAAGATTGAGCGGTGGTGTAAAGTACTAAGGTAAAAATACTTTCAAGTACTAATTAAGCCGTTTTTTTTTGTATCTGTACTTTACTATTTATATCTTTTGACAACTTTTACTTTGACTACATTCCTAAAGACAATACTGAACTTTTTACTCCATACGTTTCCCTGACACCTAAAAGTACTCATTACATTTTGAATGCTTAGCAGGACAGGAAAATGGTCCAATTCGTGCACTTGTCAAGAGAACATCCCTGGTCATCTACTGACTCTGATCTGGCAGACTCACTAAACACAAATGCTTAGTTTGGAAATTATGTCTGAGTGTTGGTGTGCCCCTGGCTATCCGTAAAAAAATAAAACAAGAAAATGGTGCCATCTGCTTTGCTTAAATAAGGAATTTGACATTTGTATACTTTTACTTTTTATACTTAAGTACATTTTATCAATTACATTGACTTTTGATACTTAAGGATATTTAAAACCAAATACTTTGACTTTTACTCAAGTAGTATTTTACTGCATGACTTTCACTTTTACTTGAGTCATTTTCTATTAAGGTACCTTTACTTTTACTCAAGTATGACAATTGGGTACTTTTTCCACCACTGCAATTGAGTGCAGGAAAGGCAGAAATGATAAAAGTGCTGAAATTTGTTTTGGTGTAAGTTGAATTGAACAGTATAAAACAATCGGAATGGAGAAAGACTCATTGAAATCACATATAATGTATGTGTTGCAACCCTAGGATCACTCTTTAGCAAATGTGTAACTTTATTATTCAAAAACAAAAAATACAGTCAAATACCGTCATACCACCAGCCTGAGAAGGGAAACATGAAAAGATGGTGAAATCAGGTAATTAGTGAGAAATGTGATCTGTAAGTTACCTTGTTGACACTCCGGAGGACCCCACAAACTGGGGACTCAGCTTCTTACAGGGCAAGCGGAGCAGGAGGTTCCTGGTGGAGAGCAGTGGCGATCCGCTTGCTCCTTCTGACAGCGGGCTGGAGTCTCAAGTGGGCATTGTTCCATAACTCTTCTGCACACCTGAACCACTTCGGTCTGAACTTCGGTCTGGCGCGGAGTAAGGGCAGGCTGATAACCCAGAACATACTGGAAAGGAGTCAGCCCAGTGGAGGAGTGTCGTAATGAATTCTGGGCGTATTCTGCCAAAGGAAGGAATCGGGCCCACTCCCCATGCATGTCCTGGCAGTGACTCCCTCAGGAATCTCCCCAGCTCCTGGATCATCCTCTCCACTTGCCCGTTAGACTGAGGCCGGTACCCAAAAGTGAGGTGGACAATGACCCCCAGCTTCTCTATGAAGGCTTTCCAAACATGGGACTTGAATTTGGGGCCGTGGTAAGAAATGATGTCCTCCGGAAGGCCATAGTAACGGAAGACCTGCTGGAACAGTGCCTCAGCGACCAGGAGAGTGGTAGGTAGACCAGAGAGGGATTAAACAGCAGGATTTAGAGACTCTGTCAACAACAACCAGAATAGTGGTAAAACCATCAGAAGGGGGAGATCCGTTACAAAGCCTATGGATAGATGTGACCAAGGCCGCTGAGGCACGGGAAGGGTAAGTTGTTTCGCTGCAGGAGCATGCCGGGGAGTTTTGGATTGAGAACATACTGAACATGTACACCTTACATTGGTATACATTATACGGTATACATTTATTTCAAATGGATCACATTTTACTAAGATGAGCAATTTACTGAAAGTACCAATGCAGCCATTTTTAATCTCAATATCAAATAATTTCTGGGTAAGATTACCTTGGATGTTTTCAATTAAAATGGGCAAAAATAAACTCTTAGGAAAGAGCAATTTCTCTACAAAGAATTTGCTGGGAGTGGTATGAGCGGGGAGGGGAAAACTGATATTAGCAGAGGTTTGGAACTCTTATTGGTCTATTAAGCAATTTACCGGCAGCCCAAACTATTAGTGGAAATATCAAATACAGGATGATTGTGTTTTTGACTACACTGGGCCTTAAGCTCATTCTTGTACCTTTACACAAGTATATTCTCAAGTTACTATTGAAACAGTATTATTTTGGTTGCTTGGTTTAGACCTATCCTCTAACATCACCACATCCACCCTTCATAAGGCCAAGATATCGCTGTGGTCACCCACCTGATCAGCAGGCTTCAACACACATGGAAGAGGTAAATATTAACAGCAGTGAGTCTAAAGGCCTGGCAGGTGTGAAAGGTGAGAGTAACAAATGATTGATACTTGAGCTGGTGTTGTACTTCACTTGTCACTGATCCACGCAGCAGATATTTGAACATACTGGGCCCGGAATGAAGATCAGCCCCGAGACTGAACGTCCTGTGGTACCCAACGGACCAGCTCAAAGTCCTGTGGTCCAGAACAAACCAACAGTGGAGCCCCTGTTTGTGAGGGCCAAGACCAGCAGAAAAGCCTGGCTTGGGGCATAAGGCCCACCTCCCGGTTGACACCAAATCTGTAAGATTGTCATTTCTCACACCCTGTCCAGAAAGAGTGGAATACAGAACCTTTGCCCAGTTTGCACACCGAATTGTTTGTTTGGCAACGGTTGAGTGATATGGTCGGAGATCGATTGTCATCTTCCACAGGTCGTCTGGGATCAGACACTAAATAGATGGGTGGATAGGAGCTGGAGGCAAACTTTCATTAAAACGACACTGACCGCCATTGTATTTGAATGGTGAGCATTTCATAGAGTACGTTTAGATGTAAATTGCATTGATATTTCATTTGAGCAAGCCTTTACCAAAAGGGATGTACCTCCCCTTCACCAGTGGGGAACAGGCTGTGTCCTCCCATGGGTAACAATAGTAGCATGTACTCTGAAGAATGACAGGTTAAAGTCTCAATCCTACATGAGGCTTAACTCCTCATACTGTATCAGCCAATCATGACTCTGCCTGGTGTTCAACCCCTCCAACAGCTGTTTGTGCTCGACCATTTAGCCTGGGAATACACAATTTAATGTTTTATCCAAATCAAAAAATAAAATCCATGTTTAGAATGCTGGGCACTGCCGCGTACAACATGTGCATGTGACGTAGTAAATACAGTGTGGTGTAGACTACAGGAACCCCAAATTTAAAATAATAAAGTGCTGGAAGCGTCAAGCTTACCAATAACCCACCAATTTGACAGCACATATTGTAATAAAGTTTATTTACAGGCTGTAATAGAACAAAGAAATGTCTGTACACTTGTGAAGTTGGGAGGGACTACAGGACACAGAAAAAGAAAGACAGGAAACAAGGACATTTAAAAGTTGAAAGTGCTTTGGTTCTCAGGGATCTGGAAAGCATAGCCGTCAGTTGTGATTTCCGGAGCAACAGTCTCATCCTCCTCATCCTGAAAGCAAGACAGATGGTGTCACCAGAACAAGTTTGAATTGCAACTTCAACCACTGATTTACCATGGCCCGCGTTTCACTATACAAAGCTGTTCTCTACCAATCTGCTGCACCATACCAATAACACATGTTCACATTATTGCGACTGTAAAAGGCTATAAGGTCAGATGTGAAAAGGCCAACTTGGGGAATAAACCCAGCTCATGTTCAATGTCTCCTAGAATGGACCTGAAGGAGACGAGCTAAAGAGGACATAAGTGTATATGGACTTAGTCATTGCTTGGTAAATGTCTCACCTCGCCAGAGAAGTACTTCTCAATGAGGCTGAGAGATGCCTTGTAGACCATCTCGTTCTCGTGGGACTGCAGAGCCTCAATCCTGTCCAGGCCGCCACACTCCTCGATCATCACGCACAGCTTCTCCACCTCGCCGATCTTCTCTCCTGCCTGAGAGCATGAGTCACTTATTATGGGCTTTTACACACAAAACCATTTCGAATTTTAAACCAATAAACATAAGTCAAATTTGAAAATAGCAGATCAATGCTAAAACATGAATGTCTCAACAACCGGGCTATGGGAGATACTTGGAGTGGTAGCTCCCATGCATAAATCGCAGAGATTAATATTTGCCAGTCAATCAAAACCCACAGATCAGCACAGTCCAGCTGTCTCTAGGAACCACAAGGCAAACTGTCAGTGTTCTAGGGTGCTCATTAGCCATAATGTGTTACTGATAGAATTCTGGGTTGCAATAGGAACCTCTTGACCTTCATACTGAGCGTGTCATGAGACTTAATTAAAAGCACGACCCATTGTCTCTTCTCACATACCAGGAACTGACTTACCAGGAAGATGTTGGTTATGGCATCCAGAATGACCAGGATGGTCTTGCTGTCCTTGGCAGAGAGCAAGTTGAGCAGGGGCTCCAGCACGTTGGCCTGGACCAAGTGTATCACCTGCTCCACCGTTCCCCCGCTGGTGTAGTTGGTGATAGCCCACACCGCCTCCTTCTGGGTCTTATAGTCTGCCTGGTTGAAGAAAGAGACACGAGGCAGGGTCAAAGAGATAACAAGGACTCATCTTTTTATTTGTGCCATTATAGTGTCTATGACAGCACGGTCGTCGAGGCAATATCCACCAGAGTAGTAAATTTCCTTCACGATTGGTTGATCATTCCTGATGACCCAGTTGGACATGACACCAACAGGGTAACCAGGAGGGATCAGCCAATGAAATCCCACCCAGTCAAATTGAGAGAGCTCTCAACGGCACTGCCCATGCTAACGCAGCATTTTGGCCACTAGAGGCCCCCCATCACTCTATGGGCAGGGCTCCCTTCATGTATAGACTTAATTCACAGCTTTCATTTCTGCTGTCGGCAAGGAGTGCTGATGTTTGTGGAGCAGCACAAGACATAAACCAGGCGTACGGTCAGTAGGCATGAAACTGAAGAACAGTCAAAACGGAGAGGTAAAATCTGGGGCTGCATGTGGCAACTGCCTAGGATCAGGTCCTAAAAGGACAAATCAACCTAGTCCATCAGCCCTTGATGTATACTAGCCCCTGAATGGTTTGCCCCCTAATGAACAACCCACAAACCCTTGTCATACCTTTTTGAGAACGTCCACCAGCAGTGGCACGAGGCCGGCATTGACGACTTCCTGGATCTGGGTGTCCTTGCCAGCAGTGACGTTGGACAGGGTCCAGGCCGCCTCCTTCTGGATGTTGGACTTGTGGTGGCGGAGAAGCGCGGGGAACATTGTCAGCGCTCCGGAGTTCAACACACACTGAGTCTGCTCATCTGTGCCAGTCACAATGTTACCCAGCGACCTCAGAGAGGGAGTCTGGGAAAAGAGGGGGGAATTAGGATTTGGATGCAAGCTTCACAGTTGATTGATGTCTGACAGGCTTTCCTCAGCAACTTGGAATGTCTCAACAACCGGGCTATAGAAGCTACTTGGAGTGGTAGCTCCCATGCATAAATCACAGAGATTAATATTTGCCAGTCAATCAAAACCCACAGATCAGCACAGCGCAGCTGTCTCTAGGAACCACAAGGCAAACAGAGAGTATAGGGACAACAAAAAAAAAAGCCTTGTAACCGCGACAAAGGGACGTACCACGATGGTGAGCTCCCCAGAGCCGAGCAACTGGACGAGGCGGGGCACCAGGCCGGACTGCACTACCACCTCGATGCGCTCGTTAGGGCCATCTGTCAGGTAGGACACGGCCCAACAGGTGTCAGCCAGCACCTCCTTGTCGTTGTGATGAAGCAGGCACACCAGCGTGGGCAGCAGTAACTGCACGGCCGCCAATGGCGGGGCAGGGTTCTTGTTCCTACACAGGTTGGACAATGTCCATGTCACATTCCTCAGGTAACCAGCCTAGAGGGAGCAGGGAGATGTCTTTAGAGATCAATAAGCCACACAGTTAACAGCTATATTTAGATTTATGGATGCATCAAATTGAGGTAATGTGCCAAGATAAGAAAGCTAAAGCAGTCAACTGTATATAGCACGATATCATAAATACAGTTGAAGTCAGAAGTTTACATACACCGTCACCAAATACATGTAAACCCAGTTTCACAGCCTGACATTTAATCCTAGTAAAAATTCCCTGTCGCATGGTAGTTAGGGCCACCACTTTATTTTAAGAAATGTGAAATGTTAGAATAGGAGAGAATGATTTCCGCTTTAATTTCTTTCACCACATTACCAGCAGGTTTGAGGTTTACACACTCAATTGGTATTTGGTAGCATTCGATTTAAATGGTGAAACTTGGGTCAAACGTTTTCGGTAACCTTCCACAAGCTTCCCACAATACGTTGGGTGAATTTTGGCCCATTCCTCCTGACAGAGCTGGTGTAACTGAGTCTGGTTTCTAGGCCTCCTTGCTCCACACTTTTTCCAGTTCTGCCCACAAATTTTCTATAGGATTGGGGTCAGGACTTGGTGATGGCCACGCCAATGCCTCGACCTTGTTGTCCTTGAGCCATTTTCACTGTCCTTTTGGAAGACCCATTTTGAGCCTAGCTTCAACTTCCTGACACGTCTTGAGATGTTGCTTCAATATATCCGCATCATTTTCCTTCCTCATGACACGATCTATTTTGTGAAGTGCACCAGTCCCTCTTGCAGCAAAGCACCCCCACAACATGCTGCCACCTCTGCACTTCAGTTGGGATGGAGTTCTTCGGGCTTGCAAGCACCCCCTTTTTACTCTAAACAAATGGTCATTATTGCCAAACAGTTCTATTTTTGTTTCATCAGACCAGAAGACATTTATCCAAAAAGTACAAACCTTGTCCAAATGTGCAGTTACAAACCGTAGTCTGGCTTTTATTGGTACACGCCCAATTGACTGATATTAAGCCAATTAGCCTATCAGAAGTTCTAAAGCCATGACTGTTTAAAGGCACAGTCAACTTCGTGTATGTAAACTTCTGACCCACTGGACGTGTGATACAGTGAAATAATCTGTCTGTAAACAATTGTAGGAAAAATTACTTGTGTCATGCACAAAGTAGATATCCTAACTGACTTTGTTAACAAGAAGTGTGGAGTGGTAAAAAAAAAAAGATTTTTAATGACTCCAACCTAAGCGCATGTTAACTTCCGACTTTAACTGTAGCTGATGACAGAGTGGTATTTCCTGCAGCACTTGCTAACAAATTCCACAACAACACAAGCTTTTCCTCATTATATGTAAACAGCTTACAGAGAACACAGACAGGTCAGGAGCAGCCAGCAGAGTCAGGAGGGGTTCAATTGCACCGTGCTTGATGACCAAGTCCCTATAGATGGAACCATCACCTGAGGAAAAGGGAGGAAACAGGCCGAGTTAAAAATGTGGTCACAGAAGACAGTTGATCCGGCATACAACCACAGAGTAAGAAGGCTTATTGCAAAAGGTATATTGAACTAACACACGATCAAGTAGTATTTTCAAAATAATAATGCCGATAAATTGATATTGTTACCTGCATGGTAGCAATAATCTTTATCAGAATTTCCAGTTCAACATTAACATGAAGTTTCACACTCAAGTTTTGCAGACAAAGATGTTTGAAAGATACAGGGTTTGACAGGAAGTTATTCCAACAAACACGGGAAAATCTTTCAGATTATTGTTCCTGTACTATCAATGACAATGGCAACAGTCATGCCATATTCACTTTCGATACAGGTAAAAAAAAAAAAAAATAGTGTGCCTTCTCATACCAGCGATGTTTCCCAGGGCCCAAACAGCCTGCTCGCTGATGTGGGGGTGCGGGGACATCACCAGGCTGATGAAGGCGGGGATGGCTCCTCCGGCTACCACTGCGGTGGTTTGGTCAGAGTTTCCAGAGGCGATGTTGGTCAGGGCCCAGGCTGCCTCGAACTGTATGGGAGGACATTCTGCAAGGCCCAAAAAGCTGACAAAGTTTGAGATGAGCCCGGCGCCGATGATGCGATCAATGGGAGGGTGTCTCTCTCTGGACAGCAGCTTCCTGTGGTGAACGGCCAGGTCAAAAGTAATGGTTAGGGACAGACAAGGCAACAGAACAGAAACAGTGATTACTCAAAACCAGTTTCCAATGAAACGCTTACTGACTTACCTGGCTGCCTGGGTAGCCTGCACCTGATGATCAAGGCTTTGGCTATTTACACCAGCCACAATCTCCTCAACCGTCCAGTGCTGTGCAGGCTATGGAAACATGACAGGATTACAGATAACGTGACATGCCATCTGTGGAGCGTCTGCATGTTTAACAGTATAGCTTCTCGCCCCTACCTGGGCTCGAACCAGGGACCCTCTGCACACAGTCGCCCTCGAAGCATCTTTACCCACCGCGTCACAAAAAACGCGGCCCTTGCAAAGCAAGACTGAAACGTCACCGATTGAAACGCTATTAGCGCGCACCCCGCAAACTAGCTAGCCATTTCACATCGGTTACACATCCATGTCAATGGAACAAAGTGACGAATATAAGCGCTAAATAACAAGGCCTCAGCGTACAGGACAACAAGGCGCCAAATCAATCTATTGAGAAAATGTCCATCTCTGGCTTGCTCATCCTTTGTTGATGGCCTGTGCACAGTCATAATCCAAAGCTTTCCGCTGCCTGTTTGAGTTTCAAATAAGGGTAGTTACAGTATGGATGCAAAATAATACCTGTGCATTTTGGTCCTTCTCTTGGAGTGGAGACGTAGGCTCATCGGGGCAGATACTGACGTTCCTTCTTTTGAGAAGCTGGTCATCTTTCTTTGCCTTTCGAAGTTCAACGTTGACCTCGACTCTCCTGCGCCTCAATTCCTGAACATAAATAATGTCAAGTTGAAATACTGTAAACTATGTGTCAATCAAGATTAGGGAACAAAGGCGGTATCAACTTACGTTGGTATCTTTGCCCTTGTTTTTGAATTGGGTGATACGATCGGCGTCGTTGGCAGTTGTCGACATTGTTTTCGTAGCTTATTGAACAAGGCGATGACTTCGCTGTAGTATTGATTACTAACGTGATGGGGAAAAGTTCAAATGTTAGCTATGTGCGTGCTTTAAAAAAAATAACCAACGTTTTTCCTAGCTAGCAAGACAGTGTCGCTTTCCTGCTGCCTGGCAAACTATAATCTAACGTAGATCACCATGTGGCCGGTTGAAATCGCGCAAACTGACCATTTAATCATAACCAGTACACCAGAAAACAAGTAATAATTTAACAATATATCAACGCATATCATTTATATCGAATGCACCCAGTAAGTGCTATATTATAACCATTAAAATAAACAATAACTAACAAACGCATGAAGACCAGACTCACCTTGTTCTTGTTCTTACTAGCAATGACGTCAAACGTGAGGCCACCTTTAAATTTCCGGCTTTCTCGATCTGTGATTGGCCCATTCGAGTCAAAGCACCTCTTCATTGGCCCTTATTTGAAAAAGTCGGAAATGAGTCGCTAGTGGTGATGCGCTGTTATCGCGAGACGATACCACAGCTTTTCACGAAATTTGACGATATTTGCCTGCGACATGTCGCAGAGCACAGTAGTTGAGCTAAAATTGGCAGTAAATATGTTGATCATGAAACCAAATATACACAATTCTATAGAACTTTACACGCCTTTATCATCATGTTTTTAATTTTATAAACTGTGCCTGCGATAAGTGGGAACGTGATGACCCAGTGGCCTAATGGATAAGGCATCAGCCTCCGGAGCTGGGGATTGTGGGTTCGAGTCCCATCTGGGTCGTATTTAGCTTCCGTTTTACGTGAAAGGACACAGAACGAAGTAAATGATAGCAAATTATTGTTAATAGCTACATGGATGATAAAACCGGGGAATGCACTCCGACTCCAATTTGTCTCTTACAAATGTTACTGCATTAAAATATGGAGCCTTGACCCACGAAAATGTACCATACAAATCAATCAAATACGTAGCAATAAGGTTTAATCACGACTTTAATGCTAATGTTTGAAATCTGCAATACCGCAAGCATCCAAGCGTCGCCTCAAAGTTTGTGACATTGTGTCCAAAAGGGGGCAGTGGTTCTATGCGTATGACTTTTACCGGTATAGGCTACACATTCACAGTGGCAAACAGAATAAATCAATTAGTTGACGAATTTCTATACAGTATTTATCCCGGTGTTTCACCCAACAGGCACATACTTTTCTGTTTCCATCTATGCAGTACGGTGTTATGCCGAAATCTCCACCCTGACAGTGTATTAGGCAAAGAGATTTATTTATAGACTAATACACATGAAACAAATAGCCAAACTGAAAACTGCAGACATTACAAGTGCCTCCCCGCGATCAAACCGCCCTAAAAATGTTTTAATGAAACGCAGCCTAAAAATGCTTTCTGCTACTAAGATCAGTGAAATGTAGGCTAAACTGACAACGGAGTGAAGAGCAGAAATCTCAACTAGCAGGCAAGCCGCAGCAATGAAGAATTGAGTGTGTGCGCGTTCAGGCGAGGGGGGGTTCTGTCAGAGGGGGAGATTTTCGGCACAACACCGGCACCGGTGTCTGACTGGGCGATGGATCTAGCGGACCTTCTCTCATTTCCGGCAGATTAACAGATGTTTCCCATGCCAACAAAGCCTTTTGAATTGAATTGAATTAATTGGGTCCAAAATCTGTCTACTCCAGCAGGTGGCATTTTAAAGTTTTTGAATTTAGTTAACAAAAACATGTAATGCCTTATTTGCTACGTGTGGATTATTTGATCGAATATACGTTTCGTAATGATTACGTTGTTACGAGTGTACTGATATAAGTAGGACACGTGACATCCTGGCAACTTTGAGAAAAACACGTTATATCGGAATTGTGCCTGGTCGTCACTAGTTACTACAGCCACAAAGTACAAAACACGCCTATTTCTAAAATGTCTATTTTTAAAATGCTATTTTAAACCTAACCATTACCACATTGCTAACCTTATGACTAACCTTAACCTTAAATTTAGACCAAAAACAGCATTTTTGTTTTAAAGAATATTTATTCTAAACATGTTCTGACTTTGTGGCTGAAGTAACTAGTGGAAACGTTCACACAAGAATCTGTCCCACCTGATCTTGCCTCCTCCCGACTGCCTCCCATTTTTTGGAAGACATTTATTTTCACTGTTTGAGCGGGCACTAGAGTATCTGGTCAATATAATGGATCATCTGTATTGAGGATCAAAGCCAGGCCACGGGTACTTTTCAGATGCAATTTACATAACAATGGCTAACTGTGAACTTTAAAACCATGTTACTTAAAAAATATATACTGTTCAAATGCGACAGGCTATGACAATCCGTAATCACTTAATAATCATTACCATCAGTAATTAGTGGAATTAAAGGCTAAAGTCTGGGCCACGTTTTTTTCCAAAGGCCCCACACACAGTAGCCTACTAAAGACCGAAGGGTGTTGCATGCATATAATTCGGAATTTAATAGGACCTCTATGGCTTCATGAATGAAGTGTCTCTGATGTCACTTTGTTTACCTCTGCGTCGGAGTGACACGCCTTCCATTCCAGGCATATAAAACCTCATGAATTCAGAGGCACTCCAGCAGACTTCGAAATTGATCCAAAAGTACTTTTCAGGATGACAGTGATCATTCTACTCCTGCTGGTACTTGCGTTGACATTTTCTGAAGCGGAGGACAATGGTAAGTCGAGTAACAATTATTGCTGCTTTCCAACTGTGTCTAATCACATTTACATTTGACATTTTAAGGAGAAGAATGGTGACAGTGTTATTGTAGATCAGAAGATCCATTAGGAAATAGCAATTGCTTTTAAAACCAATACACTTAAACTTAAAAAATATATATATTGTAAATGTGATGACATGGTGATTTTCTCCGAGGTGCAATAAAGGTGCAATAAAGAAATATATGTATTGGCTTATCAAATCGACATTTTATTTATTTATCACTTGCGCTGAATACAGCTTATGTAATAGACATGACTAAATGCTTGCTTACGAAACTTTGCCAGTGATGCAGAGTTTAAAAATAATAATACAAAATAGTAACTAACACACGAGGATTCAAATAAAATACACAAGAAGGGAACTATATGCAGTGAGTACCAGTAGCCTACCAGTTCAATGTGCAGAGAGAGGTACGACGGATTTGAGGAAGATGCAGTACGCACATGAAGTCAAGGTAAAGTGACGAGGCCTCCGGATAGATAATAATACGAGTCAAATAAAGAAAAGATTAGCAGCAGAAAATTATGAGTGTAAAAGTGTATGTTTGTTGGTATGCGTGTGTGCGTTTGTTAGGGTTTTGTGTGGGTGTGACAGTGTAGTGTGTGTGTGTGTGTGTATATAACATCTAGCAAGTGTGCGTCGGGTCAGTCAGTGCAAGGTAGAGTCAGTGCAGAGAGTTTGGGATCCAATAATTTAGCAGTCTGGCTATTTAGCAGTCATATGGCTTTGGGGCAGAAGCTGTCTCTCAGCCTGTTGGTTTGAGAGCTCTCTATGGCTTGAGTGTCTGGAGTCCTTGGCATTTTTTCTGACCTTTGACACTGCCTGATATAGTTCCTGGATGGCAGGACTTTATGTATGTTTATGTATGGAATTAAAGTACATTTTATGATTGATATCATTTTTTTTGTCTTTCACAAATAAACCTATACATCTCGGACATATCTAATTCAATCTTTGTATAGGTCACTTTACAAAAATATAATCATCTGAAATGTGCACATCATAAAGCTGGAGTTAACAAAAAGAGTGACATTGTCATCTGACAATTTTTTACAACTATCGTTGTCAGGAAGTTAGATCTAGTTCGTATTACAAAGCATACTGCCACTAGAAATGTACGTAGTTTAGCAGACGCTCTTATCCAGAGTGACTTACAGGAGCAATTAGGGTTAAGTGCCTTGCTCAAGGGTACATAAACAGATTTTTCACATAGTCGGCTTGAGGATTCGAATCAGTGATCTTTCAATTACTGGACCAACATGCTTAACAGCTAGGCTACCTGCCACCTCATAATGTCGATTTTGATCATTGAGGCTACAATGATTAACCTGTTAATGTTTTACTTTACTTTTTAAGTGTTTGGCTTGGGTTGGCGTACTTATAACGTCTGGATGAAAATGTCTTTAGAAATAACTATGTAATATCAGTAGATTATATTATATGGTGAATATTTAAAACAAAACAAAATCACAATTGAATATGTGCAGTGCATTTAGCATGCTTTATTTCAGTGCACATACTCAATTTATTTTAAGTGACCAGGTTAGTCTTATTGAGATTAAATATCTCTTTTTACAAGAGACCTGGCCAAATATCACCGCAAAGTTTCGGACACATTTACAACATAATAAAACGCAGAGCATTACAGTTTTAAAAGCATACATTTTAAAGATTGAGCAGGCAAGATACTTTGGGGAGGTGTGGTGCATCCTGGGGTCAGAACATTGACAGCCCTCCACTTCATGGCCACCAAAAGGTTTTACCCTAGCTTTAAACACATTCAAGGACACAAACACCTGTCATTTCATGCCCTTTGGTAGTTCATTCCAAGTGGAAGGGGCAGAGAACTGGAATGTTTATTTTTTATTTTTACCCAGCTCTGACAGTTAAAAAGAATATTGATAGTCTCAAGCTATTGCTTATATTAAGGAGCAGTCAACTGTACTCATAACCTTATATGATGGAGGTATGAAAAAGGGGCCATTGATATTATAAAGTTACAATAAACTGCTGGGTGTAACTGGATTGTCCTCGCTTGCTTTATCCAGAGCTATTCTCCGTGATCAGCACCCCCCCTGAGAAGGGCCAGAGTGTTTTACCTGGCCAGAATCAGAGCACGAGGCTAGGGGTCAAAGACCCCTCTCCCCCCATCAACGAGCTCCTGGAAAAGGGCAGCAAAGTCGGGGACTCCAAGTATGCCCTCCACCCCCTTCCCTCGGGGGTCTGGCCCAAGCACAGTGACCCTCGCCCCGGCCTCCACAATAAGAGCAAGAAGGGCCCTAAATTTGACCGCCTGATTGAGCACAACAGCGAGAAGAACCGCGGCGAGGTGAGTCTAGTGCTTCCCAAAATGCCACTGACCGCTGCCACCAACCGCACACAGAAAGTAAACGTGGACCCTCACCGGGACCCCCACACCAACTTCAACAACCCCCCACAGAGTGACCCGGACAGTCACCCCAACTCCAGACCCAGGGGCCAACCTCACTCGGCCCCCTCCCCTCGCAGGGACCCCTCAACCAGAAAGCTGGACCCGGAGGAGAACCGCCCTGGGGGGAAGTCCAGTCTGTACCAGTCCGGCGGCGCCACCCAGAATAACAGCCGCTCATCTGTGCTCCTCAACCGTCGCTCCTCCAGCCTGCTCTACCATTTCGACATTCTGAAACGAGGTACCGAAAATGACACTACACCCCCACACTATGTATGGTACAAAGTGAGCTGTGACAGTGCGAGACTGCTGCGATTTCGATATAGTTAGCTAATTACCTCTCCAGCCACAAATTGCTGCCTACATCCGGAGTGAATGTGTCCCTTTGTGTGAAGTCTTGTGGAGTGAGAGGTTATGATATCAATGCTAAATATGCCTAAGTGAGATCATTTATGATGTAGTAATTAAGGGGCGAGGACGGGGAATGTGGATCCCCCTCCTGCGGAATGCAACGCCTGGGTTCTGTAATGACAACTCTGGTCCTTCGAATGACACTGGAATGAAGTCTGGCTCCACACAAGCAGGCACGGTCGGTCACACTCTCTCCTTCTCATCTCCGTCTCTCTCTTCCTTTCTTTGTCTCCCTCTCTCGCAGAGTCTGACTTCCCTCACGAGGCCGTCTGCATGAGTGAGTGCAGGAAGGAGAAGGAGGAGAGAGAGCACTACTGCTACAGTGAATTTGGTAAGTGTGTGTGTGTGAACGAGGTTAGACTATTGTATGAAAGTGAGATGGGTGGCCTGGCCACCATCTTCCAGTGATCTGTCCATAAAGACCAAGTGAAGTGAAGGGATGGGTAAAGGGGACAAAATAAGGGTATGACACAATGTCTGGTGGTGTCTATTTGAAACCTGCCAATCATGCTGTAGTTTAGACTTTGGTCATGTAGAGTCTTCTCACCATGGTGCAGGGTGAAGTTGCCTCAAAACGCTGATCTTGGGTCAGTTTTGTTGAGCCTAGATCTGTCCCTATGAGTGCTCTGTGCTACTCTCCACTTTAGAGTTCCAAACAATGACCTTTACTTTCATTTGACCGTTTGCCTTTCAGCCGTCAATGGGGTCGTTCACGACATAGAGGTGGTGCGTAAGGGGATTAGACTCCTCACACTGATGGTGAGCAGCGATGGCTTCTACAAGATGAGCCGCCTCTACGTCACTCCAGACAGCTTCTTTCTCAAAGTGCGTCTCCTTGTCCTGGACACCTACAAATGTAGCAAGCCTTGTCCTGACATCAAACTAGGTAACTGTCAACTTAAGGAACTAATGAATGCATCCCAAATAGCACCCTATACCCTAAATCAGGGCACTCCAACCTTATTCCTAGAGAGCTACCCTCCTGTTGGTTTTCAATCCAACCCCAGTAGCAACTAACCTGATTAAGTTCATCAACCAGCTAATTATTAGAATCAGGTGCGCTAGAATAGTGTTGGAGTGAAAACCTACAGGATGGTAGCTCTCCAGGAACAGGGTTGGAGTGAAAACCTACAGGATGGTATCTCTCCAGGAACAGGGTTGGAGTGAAAACCTACAGGATGGTAGCTCTCCAGGAACAGGGTTGGAGTGAAAACCTACAGGACGGTAGCTCTCCAGGAACAGGGTTGGAGTGAAAACCTACAGGATGGTAGCTCTCCAGGAACAGGGTTGGAGTGAAAACCTACAGGACGGTAGCTCTCCAGGAACAGGGTTGGAGTGAAAACCTACAGGACGGTAGCTCTCCAGGAACAGGGTTGGAGTGAAAACCTACAGGACGGTAGCTCTCCAGGAACAGGGTTGGAGTGAAAACCTACAGGACGGTAGCTCTCCAGGAACAGGGTTGGAGTGAAAACCTACAGGACGGTAGCTCTCCAGGAACAGGGTTGGAGTGAAAACCTACAGGACGGTAGCTCTCCAGGAACAGGGTTGGAGTGAAAACCTACAGGACGGTAGCTCTCCAGGAACAGGGTTGGAGTGAAAACCTACAGGACGGTAGCTCTCCAGGAACAGGGTTGGAGTGAAAACCTACAGGACGGTAGCTCTCCAGGAACAGGGTTGGAGTGAAAACCTACAGGACGGTAGCTCTCCAGGAACAGGGTTGGAGTGAAAACCTACAGGGCGGTAGCTCTCCAGGAACAGGGTTGGAGTGAAAACCTACAGGACGGTAGCTCTCCAGGAACAGAGTTGTAGTGAAAACCTACAGGACGGTAGCTCTCCAGGAACAGGGTTGGAGTGAAAACCTACAGGACGGTAGCTCTCCAGGAACAGGGTTGGAGTGAAAACCTACAGGACGGTAGCTCTCCAGGAACAGGGTTGGAGTGAAAACCTACAGGATGGTAGCACTCCAGGAACAGGGTTGGAGAGCCCTGCCCTATATGGTGCTCTCTGGACAACAGTAGTGCTTCATATAGGGCAGGAGTATTCAAGTCCAACCCTGGAGATCTGAGGTACTGCTGGTTTTCTCTTCTACCTGATCATAAATTGCACCCATCTGGAGTCCCAGGTCTAAATCAGTCCCTGATTAGAGGGGAAGAATGGGGGGAAAAAGCAGTGGAACTGGCTTTGCGGTCCAGATTTGAATTTGAGGGATTTAAGGTGCCACCATGGCTACGCTCCGATATCAACACTAGCATATTAATGGATTCCCAATAAATGTATCCATGCTATGTGGTATGCTACTATAGTCAATGGTACTGAACTTATGTCTACCAGTTGAGCAGAGAGACCAAATACTGAATTCACTGATACCCTCTCTACCCCCAATGCTATTCTATAGGTAGCCGGTACATTGTAATGGGTCAGATCTACCACCGGAGGCGCCACCTCCCCAACGACCTCTTGGCACTGCTGGGGGGAAAACTGAAGCCAGGGGACGGCCTCCTGCGTAGCAACAACTACGTCAAGCGCTTCAACAAGAGGAGACACCAGAAAGCCCTGGAGGCCACCCGCTCCAAGTGTAGGTAAAACCAAAACAGACTATCGCAGGGGCGGAAAAGACATTGCAGTCGTCAACATGAAGTGACTGTGACCTATAACCCCTACAGCATTTCAGCAGAGACGTAGATGGACGAGGCCAATATGTTGTTTTTTTTCCGGCATGGACCTCCTGCACTTGTTTGTGTCATAATCCAGGTTGAGTGGTAATGTTTTTGCTTGTCTGTCTTTACCTTGAGACTTTGCGTCCTCCTTGATAGAAGACACAAGTGGAGTCTATATCAAAGGTTCTCGTCTTTCATCCTCTGCTTGAAGTATTGCCCCATCAGATTTCCTAAATGGATTATTATATTATTTAGTTTTTAAACCTTTATTTAACTAGGCAAGTCAGTTCGAACAAATGATTATTTACAATGACTGCCTACCCGGGCCAAACACGGACGACACTTATTATTGTGAATGAGCATAGAGTTGGCTAGAGGGCAAACTTAACAAAGATAAAAGATGAGCTCTCTAGTATTTCTCTACTCTAGTCATTTATTAAGATGTCATAGTACTGAAAATGATACTTTATTCATGCCTGGTAGTTGAATCGGTCAGATCAGTGCCTCTCAAATTGGTTTATTTTACGATTGAAAAATTCTGCCAGTGAACCCAGAGTTCTGGTTCAATGGAATAATTCAGGTAGAGGACATTTTCATTGGCTAATCCGATGTAAAACAACTTTTCATCAGAATGTTTTGGTTGTCCCGTGTCAACACTTGAAGATGGTGTATGAGCATGTGACTGAAGCCCATATTTACCCCGAGGGAGGAAGACTTCAAACTCCAGCCCCACTATTCACACGAACACACCCGCACATCTTCAATTTGGCTTGTTCCAAGTTATCCTAATCATCCATGTTCCAAGTTATCCTAATCATCCATGGGAAAGACGATCTGTTCAGATCTAGATCTAATCACACTGGTGATTCTCCAATGGCAAGTGTCCAATCCCATTTCCCCTTTAGCACTTGGTAGGAAACTTTATTGACTGAATATACAATACTTCCTATTGACTGAATATACAATAACAGCAAACTCCTATTTATGCCTGTAAGAAAAGCTGTCAAATTTTCATACTGTTTTTTTGTGCCTGTCATTTGATTGCAGGAAATGCACTTTTACTGTATGTGAAAAATAAGGGGGGGGTAGGATGAAAGACTGGAAAAGCATCAACAACAAACCCCAGAGGAGGAAAAGTTGAGGAGAGAGAAAAGAGACAAATCAACCCATTTTTCTAATATTAAAGATGTGTACAGTTTGAAATATCCAATGGAGAAAACAGACTTCGTAAGGGAACCGTGTGGTATTAGTGAGTGTTTTTGTACATCTAATCAGGGGAATCTGATCCCCAGCGCACCTGGACACACGGGCTTCAGAAAAGTGAGTCTCTCCTTGCCGGTTCTTTTTGGAGATGGTGGGGGGAAAGCTAATGCCACCTCTGGCCTTTACTTGTTCAAACACGCAAACATACACACGCGCGCACACACACACACACACACACATCCGATGGGGCAAAAGCTCAAAGGAGGCATTTGAGAGTGGCAAAGGGAAGATGAGAAGGGGAAGGAGAGCGGGAGGAGAAGTGAAGGAGGGAAGGTGAAAAAGAAAGAAGGAAAAGGTTATAGCGCCTTCAGAAAGTATTCACACCCTTTACTTTTTCCACAATTTGTTGTATTACAAAGTGGGATTAAAATGGATTTTATTGTAATTTTTGGAAGGTGGAAGAATAAAAAAAAACATTTATTACAAATTTATGAAAAATTAAATACTAATATCTTGATTAGGTAAGTATTCATCTCCCCATAGACAATACATGCTAGAAACACCTTTGGAAGATATTACAGTCTTTGTAGGTAAGTCTCTAAGTGCTTTGCACACCTAGATTGTACAATACTTGGCCATTATTCTTTGTAAAATTCTCCAAGCTCTGTCAAGTTTGTTGTTGATCATTGCTAGAAAGCCATTTTCAAGTCTTGCCATAGATTTTCAAGCCAATTTAAGTCAAAACTGTAACTAGGAACATTCAATGTTGTCTTGGTAAGCAACTCCAGTGTAGATTTGGCCTTGTGTGTTAGGTTATTGTCCTGCTGAAAGGTGAATGTGTCTGTTGGAAAGCAGACTGAACCAGTTTTTCCTCTAGGATTTTGCCTGTGCTTAGCTATACTCCCTTTATTTTTATCATAAAAAACTCCTGAGTCCTTGCCGATGACAAACATACCCATAACATGATGCAGCCACCACCATGTTTGAAAATATTAAGACTGGTACTCAGTGGTGTGTTGTTGGATTTACCCCAAACATAATGCTTCGTATTCGGGACAAAAAGTTCAAATCAGCAATGGCCTCATAGTGAAATCCTTGAGAAGTGTTCTTCCTCTCTTGCAACTGAGTTAGGAAGGATGCCTGAATCTCTGTAGTGACTGGGTGTATTGATACACCATCCAAAACCTAATGAATAACTTCCCCATGCTCAAAGGGATATTATTATTTTATTCATCTACCAATCGGTGGCCTTCTTTGAGAGACTGAAAAACCTCCATGGTCTTTGTGGTTGAATCTGTGCTTGAAATTCACTACTCGATTGGGGGACCTTACAGATAATTTTATGTGTGAGGTACAGAGATGAGGAAATCATTCAAAAATAATGTTAACCACTATTATTGAACACTGAATGAGTCCATGCAACTTATGTGATTTGTTAAGCACATTTTTACTCCTGAACTTATTTAGGCATGCCCTAACAAAGGGGTTGAATACTTATTGACTCAAGACATTTCAGCTTTTCATTTTTTTAATAATTAAAAAAGTGTTCTACAAAAAAAATCAATTTTTACATTAATGGAGTACTGTGTGTAAATCGGTGACACAAAACCTCAATTTAATACATTTTAAATTCAGGCTGTAACACAACAAAATGTGGAAAAAGTCGAGGGAAGTGAAAATTTCCTGAAGGCACTGTGTGTACACACATCAAGACAGAGAGAGACCCCGGGCTCTCTCCATTCCTGAGGGAAAACTTTGACTGGATGATAAGATAGACATCCAGGCCACAGACCCTTGGTCTGGCCTGTCATCTTTGACTATCCTCATACTTAAAATGAGCAAAAAGCCAAAGGTTTGCACTGTGTGCACATATCTCATCTCATACTACATTGAACTAATAAAAGATGCATTTGTTATTTACTCATTGGGTGTCGGTGTGGTCTGTGGGTCTATTCATGTGCTATCGGTGGGGGCTAACACTCGGCCGAAGTCTTGCAAACACACATTCTTGAATGGCACCACAGAATGACATATATAATCACTTTTGGATTCATTCCTGACCAAGATGGCTGCCATAATGAACACATTCTGGAATTATGAGGGTCTATGACATCAGCCTCTCTAGTGAATTATAGGATCTCTATGTATGGTGCACACAGATTTGAACTGGAGTGTATAGTAAAACAAAATACTGTTTCAATCCTGATGATAACCCCTGGTGATTAAGTG
Source organism: Oncorhynchus kisutch (assembly GCF_002021735.2). NCBI lineage: Eukaryota > Metazoa > Chordata > Actinopteri > Salmoniformes > Salmonidae > Oncorhynchus > Oncorhynchus kisutch. The sequence goes on from NC_034193.2 coordinate 40,447,872, forward strand.
CCCCAAAACAGGGTCATAATTGTGGTGTAATAGGGGCTCTGTCTGGCCTAGGGAATAATTTTTGAACCGAGCCGTTCCCATGCTTTGAAGTCCATCTGGGAACATAGCTGGAGGGAACAGATGCAGGCGGGCAGGAAACGGGAGCTCGCTCGCATCTCGGCTACCATCACAGCGGGACAACATTCCTTATGGAGAGGAATAGGGATAAGGGGTTGGGGTAAGGGACGAGGTGGGAATTTGTCCTAGTTCCTTCCTGTGTGACAGAGAGAGCGAGAGAGTTCCAGCCCCCAAGCCACAGAGAGAGGAATTGATGGGACTTGTGGTCATCTGTAGTCCATTTGGTGTCCATGCAAAGCTCTGGATTCAGTTAGGGGTTTGGAGTGGAGGGGGAGCGTGAAGAAGGGAGCGAGGGAGGGGTGTGTGTGTCTCTTGGTGAGAGGAGAAGGTTAAATCTTTTGGTATTTTTTTCATTAATCCATTCGTTGATATAGTCCCAAAATGTTTTGCATGGCAGCAGTCAAGTTTTCAAGCTATGTAACTTTGAAAATACAGAAATCTAGCCAATATGATGCATTTTGCAACATATGATGAAACACACAGAATCATAGGATGCAAAATGCATCATACACGACTATATCAACAATGAACGAAAGAAACAAATACCCCCCCAAAAAAAATTTGGGGGTGGAGTTTTTGTACAGGGGAAATATAATGTGTGTGTGTGTGTGGGGGGGGGGGGGCCCTCAGGCATCATCCCCTGCTCTTGTCTGGGTAGAAGTTGCCTATAGGCCCAGATCTAGGATCAGCTAATCCTCCCCGAATGTCTCATCTTTTGTGGAACCCAAGAAGAGTAGCTGTTGTTTTCACAGCGGCTAATGGGGATCCTACTAAAAACCAAAAATACTTGAAACATTGACAGGAGGAAATGCAGAGAAGCTGCCTCTAGATGAGTGTCTGAGGCAACTTAATCCAACTCCACCGTGGAAAGGGATGAGAAAGGTACAAACTACTTAATATTCATTACATATTCCTGACCAAGTGACCTGACAGGATAAACACATCCGGACAAAACTCCTGGCCCTTAAACACAAATTAATTACAACATAAGCACGTAAAAAGAAAGTTGACAGCACATTGGACAATTGATGTCAAAAACATGACTTTATTATCTAGGATGAAATGTCCTATCAAGTACAAAAAAGGATCTCATAAGAGTTGCCACAATCTGTTAAAAACATATAGTATTTTCCCACAGTTATGTTTCCTCTTACATTTACTAAAAAAATGAAATATTTTCAGCGATATGAATAAATAACAACAGATATTGTGATGAAGTTATTAAGAGATGTGTAGAACTGGTTGGTTCTAAAAAATAAAAATAAACTCTTCAAAGAGTCAACATTCCCCGCCCGGTTTTAAATCAATATGCACACAATATGCAGCACTTTTAATATAAAGGGCAATTTTACCTAAATGTAGAGTCCACTATGACAAAAGATAGAGAATAACTATTGAATCTACAGGTAGGCTTAGTTGCTGGTTAAGACGGTCAAAAAGAAAAGTACTAACGCTATAAAAATCTCTTTGTTTATCGACAGCCATATTATACAACATGAAATACAAAATGGTGGACGATGAATGTAAGAATAGAAACTGGAGTGCATGGTTTGAAATGCAAACAGGTCAGTGAATAGGACTGACAGACAGACTTCGGTCACCTCATCTCTCAACTCAGTCCACCTCCGAAAAAGTTGTTGGCACTTCAAACCAGGGTTTCGGTTATTTCCATTTCAATTTAGGAAGTAAACTATAATTCCAATGAAAATGGAAAAATCCCAACCCCTCTTCAAACCTAAGCCTTAGAGATTAATTTAGAGCACCAATGACAACTCCAAAAATGTTCTCCCCCCAACAAACAGTACTGCCGACACAATTATTACAGAAGAGTTCCAAATATGATCAAAATGGCCAAGAGTTCCTAAAGAAATCTTCATACAAACCGCAACTTAGTATGAAGATTCTTCAACGAAGGTTGACTTCCTGATTTACTGTTGTAGACCACAGCATGTTTACTTGATGCAGTGCAGAACTCAAAAGCATTTGACTTAATCCTTTATAGGGGGCCTGTGAGTTGAGAGATGCATGTGATCCAACCTTCTTGACAAACCATTGGGGGAGAGAGAGGGGGGGATTGCGGTGTGGATGGTCAGTACACTTAGGTTAAATATGCCCTTTTAACGGCTTTCGCATTCTCCAAGTCCATCCTCTGTTATTTTCCTGCCGAAGGACTTGGGAGAGCTTTTCTTGTTTTCATCGGATGAATGTCTTCAATTAAAAATGTTCGAGAAGCCTCGACATGGCGAGAAATAGAGCTTGTTTTCTCAATGTCGGCTGTTGTTTCATATACACCAATATTCCCGTCTTAGGTGGTAACAAAGAAAAAGGAAAACAGAGGTTCAACATCTGAAAAAACAAGGTTTTACAAACAGGATAGCATTTCCACATTGAGACATTACATAGAAATGGTAACTTGGACTCTCTATGGCCTGTTTGGAGGTCAGGGCACATACATCTTCAAGGTGGCACCATGTGGGATCTGATCTAGGATCAGCTCGTTCCAAACACAAGCAGCCAGCCAGGTGTGTGTGTGCTATTTAGACCCATTTTGAATGAGGAAACAGAGACAGCTGGAAAATGTCAGTGGTTGTCATCCCAAATGGCACCCTATTCCCTTTATAGAGCACAACTTTTGAACCAGGGCCCATATGGCTCTGGTCAAAAGTGGTGCACTATATAGGGAATAGGGTGACATTTGGGACATACACAGTCTGAAATGGGAGTTGACCCCAGGGAAGGAAGAATAGCTGATACAAAAGAGATGTGAGATTAGTTAAGGAATTAACAACTTGAAAATAGTCTACTGCTGCCTTGTTTCATACTGCCCTTGAACAGCCCATTAGCTTATTGACATCAGGGGGGTTTTCTCCCGCCATCCCTCCATTTCATCCACCAGATCGGAAGTGTTTTGAAGGGAAGGAACCAGGCTGTGAAATGAAAGTCTGAGCCTCCCTCCCCCTGTTTGTTGGGGATGTGGTATCACCCATCATGAACACTAAGGGTTTGGATAATGGAGCCTTCCACTGCCAGTCTCTTCTCTTTCCACGGCCATAGAGGTGGTTGAGGAGCGGCGAGGGCTCATCCGGTTTGGTACCAAGGCCGTTCGGCCTGAAGCACGTGTCGGCTACGATCTTCGAGGAGTGTGTGCTGGTTTTAAACAGGGGGTGTGACTCCCACTCCCAAGTCCGACAGGTGTGGTATGTGTGTGGGGACAGGTAAGAAGTAGCCTGGCTTCCCCATTGGAGTATGAGTGTTCTGGGGGAACCACATTGGCAGCCATTTTGACAGTAAGCTTTAGAAGGAGTGCGGTCTGTGTATTCTAAGAGGCTGTAGACTGCAGTTTGTTGTTATGAGACCTACAGAACGCAGAGAGAAGGGGAAACAGTTGATGTGATCGCTTGACGTGTTTAAAAAAAAAATACAAAAAAAAAATTAAAAGCTTGACAAATCACAAAATGTGCATGAGGGAATACAAAAACTCTTATTGGATGCCAGTGGGGTCAGACGTTTGAGGAGAGAGAGCAGCCATGTTGGTGTTACATTAGTTTAATGTTCTAGAAGGCTTGTATATACAGTGAGAACATACCATTTAAAATGTGGGACAGTCGAGTTCACCAGAAATGAACTGCAAAGCTACACAAAATACTATGACCTATATATATATATATATATCTTAGCATTTTTTCTCTCCTTTTGAACATATAATACGCCTTCACAAAAGGATATAATATGCACACAAAACAATAACATTATACATGAATAAATCAGATAAAAGACGGGTAAACGTTGCTAATCTTTTTAAAAATGGCCAGCTAAGAGGAGGTACAATCTTTGCACTTCATTAATACAATAACCGTCCTCTGTTAAATTAAATGACAGGTCATCTGCACATGTGGAACTGACTTGAATGCAACATTACATGTGTGAGAAATAAGTTTCGACATTTGAGCAAAATCTAATCCCAACGATGAGGTTGTCAACTAACCTTTTCGAAAACTTGATATTGTGCCTCACAAGTCACCGGATTGAGATATAAACCGAAATGAACTCAACTTCCATCGAATATCTGTTGTCTGTGAATTGAATGTAGGAAAAAAAAAACTAACAGTTGTTTCCCTTGATTGCTGTTTGTGACCAACATGGCTGCCATTGTCAAATGGAGAAATGTTTTTAAAGTGTCTTTCCTTCTAAAAATACAAAAAAACACACCAACAGTGTGGTTTATACTGTAAATATACTTTCTTACAAATAGTTTGACGCTGTTTTAAAGAATTAAAAACAGCAAGGTCCAGGATAGCCTAATGTTTTTTTTTTTTAGAGTGACCCCGGCACCCAGCTCAGATTCCAACTACAAGGCCAGACTTATGACATCACAATCTGTAAGAGAGGGAGAGAGAATGGATGACATAAACACATGCAGGTGGAAGCACATGACCATAAGGACACAAACACACAATGCAGGGGAGGAGGTATAGATGCAGAACTACGTGCTAAAGACAGGAGATGGGATGCTAAGGACATTGAGCATGGATTGGACATCGCTACTACACAGCTCTAAAGTGAATGCAAATAGAAAGCCACACGCGTACACAAACAGGCTCCACACAACAGACCACAGACAGATCTGTGTGGAAGGGCTGGCGGTCTGGTGGCAGCTAAGGCCCTTCAGGTTGGACCCCAACGGCAGATGTGACAGAGACCAAAGCACTACAGAAGGCAAAAACAACCCCCAAAACACCAAACTTCACAGAATCATCCTAAAGTTGGGGTTATGTCTGAAAGAAGGGGTGGGCGAGAAAGGGAGGGATAAGAGAACAGCACAAAGAAGAGGCGAGGACGGAGGAGGAGCGCAGGCGGATACGACAAAGACGGGGGGGGGGGCGAAAAAAGGGTGGGATGAGCTCAGAGTTGAAAATGTCAGAGTTGACTGACGAGGCCAAGGGAGAGGTCAGAGGTCTTACCTGCTGGCTTTGAACCCTTTGAGCTTCTGGACAAAGAAGTTCTCGAGGACCTCGGCGCACTGGTAGAACGGCGAGTCGCTGGGGTTGTAGTATCGGCAGTTGTCGAAGACTTTGGTCATGTCCGCCACGAACTCCGTCAGCCTGATGTAGTGGCGCTTCTGCAACCGCTCCTCCATTGTAGAAAGGTCTAGAAAGAAGGGAGGAAGACAAGAACAGAACACGAATCACCTCCGGGATCATCAAGTTGACTCTTCCCCGACATCCTCACAGAGTCGCTTCAAAAGGAATTGCAGTTTATGTGGTGTAAATATTTGATAGATAATCAAGTATGCGTCGAAAAGCGCAATACATCACTTGTATGTCAACTTGACCGTCAGAAATACTAGCTCAACGCTAGTTTTGACCCTCGATCGCCAGGCTCGGGCCCTTTCAAAGCGAATTTCACGGGATGTGACCGAGCGGCCGACCCGTTGATTCTGGCAACATGTTATCACTGTTATGAAATTTGCCTTTGAAAGAAGTTGAAAGTTGACACTCAATTATCACGATAGTTAGCTAGGTAAGCTAGCAACAAGCCTGGTCCTTCACAATTCCCCACACGGCAGCAGTGGTTTTCTCCCGTGTTGTGCCCCGGGGCTCCATTTTAAACAAACATATCCGATTCTTAACCTTCCCTCACCCCCCACCCGGTCAGCAGGCCGACCCCTTGCCCATATCAAAGAGGGCCTTCTTCTCAGTCATCAGACTTCATCAACAAACACCAAACTTATGCCGACCGGACGGCCGTGGCCAGACTTGGCTTTTTCTTCTGCAGGGTGAAAAGGTTTATTTTTTGCGGGCGGTGGACTAGAGTTTCCAGGCCCAGGTCAAATGCACTGTAGTGTAGAAGGGGGCTACTGTCGTGTCCAAGTGTAGAAGTCTCTGGGGTTTTTCCGGCAGCTCATTAACAGGTTTGTTTGTGTGGAAGTTCAAAAAAGGCCCTGTTGACGCAAGTCTGCCTTTTACATGGGCAGTTTGATCTGAGTTGGAGGCCTTTCCTCTCGAGCGGGGCGATGGGGCGTGTTTGTAACAACTTAGGAGTCCCTTGTGACGACTATTCCAATTTATGACAACAGCACCTCTTTTTTTTTTTTTTTACAACGTTGAATCAATGCAAATAGGCAGAACTCTTCCCCCCACTCACCCATTGGTTCCTTAATGACTCCGTAGTAGTCTGGAGCGTCGTTCGGGTCCACCGGCTCCAGGAATGGCCACGCCATTTTGTGAGCCTGATGAGAGGCAGGGAGAAAGAGGGAGAAAGAGAGAGGAGACACTTGAGAGACGTGCAGCAGCAGCAACAGAAAATAAACAAGGAAAACAAACAAGAGGTTGAAAATGGCATTGGAAGCAGCTGGTTCAACAGAGATGTGCTCTGGCTACGTCCGTGCCATGCGGACAGAGAGGAGGAGGGGAAGAAGAGAGGGAAAAAGAGGAGGAGATAAGGAAGAGGAGGGTGGAAAAACCCCTGTAGCCAGGGCAGTTGTCCAAGTGCCGCCCAGGGGACCAGCGTCACAGATCAGATAAGAGTTGAGAACAGAGGAGGGCTTTGTTCCGTATCGTCCCGACGCTAGGTAGAGGGGGAACGAGGGCGAAGGGAGGAGCAAAGGAAGGGGTGACATACCTGTAAGGAGCGCAGGATTCTCCTTAACCCCTCGTTATCCTTGTCGGTGAGCGGCGTGAGCACGGTCATGGCGTCCTCTGTGGACTGGCACTGCGGACACACGTACTGATCGATGTGGTTGGCCTCGCTCTGCAGGATGCCCACGCAACGGCCGTGGTACCAGTTCTGGCAGCGGTCGCAGCCGATGTAGAACCTGAGCGGGGGCGAGGAGGAGGGTGGCAGGGGTGGGTTACGTTCATTGTGCCTGATGAACACGACCCTGGTTTCTGTTCCAAGTCCGATTGTAAGGAACATTGCAGAAAGTGTGTCTGCTTTAAAAGCCAGGGTGATATAGACATACTAATTTCTGGTTTTCATCGAGTAGAATTCGCCGCACACTATTGAGGGAGAGAATAGTCTTTGGAGTCCCATGGGTATAGGGGAAGAGGGGATGTGTTCTATCAAAATGAACGAATGGCGGGAATCAACACAATTGCGCATTAGATGACGCATTCTCAGTACGGATGAGCCTAGTATGCTGATACGTGTTGCTTGGAAGGTTGTTTTTAGTAAACAGAACGTCTAAATAGCACGTAGTGCAATTAGTACACAGTATGTCGTTTTAGTAAGTAGTAGGCAAGACAGATTTCAGAGGGCCAATGTCTTTACATAAGGAATTCAAGCTCTGTTACACAGAACAACCTTCAACCCTAGACGTCAAAGGAAATATGAAACTAAACATCAAAAGGTCAACAGATTTCACCATCTAATAGGTAACACTATACGTTTTTGCCACTGAGAACCCCATACACCACACACACTCCTATGCACTTACTGTGCTTCGTCGTAGGGCGTTCGGCAGATGCAGTAGAGCTCCTCGGTCTTTCCCTCCTGGGCCTGCTTGCACTCGCTGCAGATGTAGTCGTCCATCTTCTTGGCCTCCTTCTCGGTGACGCCCACACACTCGCCGTGGTACCAGTTGGTGCACAGGTCACAGCCAATGTAGAACCTGGGAGAACACAGGACGTGAAAGAATGCCAAATTACTATGGGGTCAAACGAGGTCATTGCAACCCCCATGGTTTCAGGTACGTTTGTTAGGAATGTATCGGATGCCATCTGTGTGTTGCCAGAGTGTTTCAACTGCCTGGATGAGGGCATTTCAAAAAGTTAAATAATGAAGTTATCAGTTAAAGTCCAAACACACCGCAATAGTTTCAGGTGAAATTGATCTTCGCTTGTGTTAATGTTTGAGCTTCATGGTAAATGGTTAATGGTATACATTTTGACTGTCTCTTCAGAGAGGCATTGGAGGAAGCTTACTATACATTTAACGTGTTTGAACTAGATTGACGCTCCTCAGAACGGCTTTTAGACAAGGGCCACGTTTGCGGAACATAAAACGTTGGGTACGGCCCAAATGGCGCCATGTTCCCTAGCGCAATACTTTTTGACTGGAGCCCAATGGACACCCTAATTTGTGTATAGTGTACTGCTTTTGACCAGGGCCCTGCATAGGGAATAGGGTGGAGCACAGCCGGTCTCTTACTTGGACTCGTCGTAGGGCGTTCTGCAGACACAGTAGAGCTTGGTCTCCTTCTTGCTGTCTGAGGTAGTGGTGGTGATCATCTTCTTCTTCTTGGCGTTAGCCGTCGACGCTGCGTCCCTCTCCTCCTCCCGCTTCCGCTTGTGGGCGAAGGCCGCCGGGTTGAGTTGGGAGGTGTGTGTCAGGGCGTGCTGCGTGTGTGCGGCGGCGGCGGCCGCCTGGGCCCTTTCCTTGTCCCGTCGCAGCTTGGCGAGGTCCCTCCTCAGCTCATCCTGTGGAAGGAGATACGGGTAGAGAGTGAGATCAAAAGTGTGTGTGTGTGTTGGACATCTGTGTGCAGCTCTGTTACCATGTGTCCATCGTGAGTACAAGTATGTTCATGGGAGAATGCCGTGTATGTGTGTGTGTGTGTGTGTCTGACCTGCGTCTCCAGCTGCAGCTCCTTGTCCAGCAGGGCTCTCTTCTTGAGGATCTCGGCCTTGAGCGTCTCCTTGTGCCGGCAGAGCAGCGACGACAGCTTGGTGGCGTTGGCCTTGGTCCTCTTCTGCTCGCCTGCTTCCTCCTTCTTCCTCTTCTTGACCGCCTGCTTCTCGTCCTTGTCGATCTTGTCCAGGATGAACTTCATCACCTGGTTGCACACAATCATCCTGGGTGGAAGGGGATAGAGACAACATGTTATAGGCCTTATAAGACATTATAAAGGCTCATACATGCTTATAGCCATTTATAAAGCTGAATACCACCAGGAACACAATCATCCTGAGGGGAGTGGTGGATGGGATTTTAAAACGTTTTTGTATTTAGGTGACAGTGGATCATCTTCATTTCAGTGTTCCCAACAATGTGACAGGAGAGTTAGCTATGAAGATCATTTTCATCCATAGTCCAGTGAAGGAATTTTAAGGACATTTGAAGTGAATATATTTTTTTTGGGGGGGGTGATCAAATCTAAATGGACTTGAAGGAAATGTAAAGTATAATGTTTCCATACATCATGAACCTTTCCATCACCCGTAACCTCACACTACGAGACAAAACACTGTAAGCCAATCGGTAGCCATGTGACAGATGTCAAGAGTGTTTTTGTTCACTGTGTTTATTTAGAGGTGGGGCCAGAGAGCAATGCAAAGAGAGACTAGCAATAGGAAGCCACTGCTCTCACACACACACACACACACACACACACACACACACACACACACACACACACACACGCTGGGGAGGTCAAGGTCAACCATGGTTCCCAGACTGTGTCCACTGACGTGACTGACCACAAAAGAGAGAGATGGAGGGAGACAAGACCCCAAAAATTGGCCTGCCGTGTGAGCCATGGTCAAAAGTGGTGCACTACATAGGGAACAGGATGCCATTTGGGATACAAACCACAGTGCCCTGGCTTGCCCTGCTCCAGGACTGTAGGTCTGGTTTAAACCCAGTGAGGAGGACACAACACATGGTCTGTCTGAGGTAACCTTTCCCATGACCCAGACACGTTAAATATAACCCCTGGCTTTCTCCACAGGGAGGGAACGGATGACACCTCCACACACACGGCGGGTCAACACAAGGTCTGATCGTCATGGCAACAGCACTAGCTAGCTCCTAGTCCCTCACCTCTGGTTCTCCTCTCTCTCGGCGGGGGACATGGGCTTCTTCTGCTTGAGGTGCTCGATCACGGCGTTCTGCTTCATCACCACCTGTCACAGATGAGACAGAGGGGTCAGAGGTCAACTCAGGCCTCACACGCTGCGTCCCAAACGGCACCTCGATTCCCTATGAAGTGCATTACTTTGGACCAGGTTCCATAGGGATCTGGTCAAATGTAGTGCACTATATAGGGAATAGGGTGCCATTCCAACTCAGGCCTCACACATTGAAAGAACAGAAACGTCAAAGACGTCAAATATACAGGAAGCAAGTGTTTGTTACAACGCAGGCAAAATACATGCGTTGCAGAACGCAAGACGCATAAACACACAATAAAGAAACCTTATGCATAGGGTACGTCCCAAATGGCATCCTATCCCCTATATAGGGCACTACTTTTGACACGGGCCCATAGGGCTCTGGTCAAAAGTAGTGCACTATATTGGGAAAAGGGTGCCATTTCAGAGGTACCCATAGTGTGTATGCACTAGACTAGGGGTGCATGCAAGCCACAAACGTGCTCACACACACACACACACACACACGCACGCACGCACGCACACCCCTAAAACAGACAAAGACAGTGGCGGTGGACAGCTTGGAAAATAAACCACAATCGTGGGAGCAGGCTGTTTGAGAGGACTGTTTATGTGCTGATGTCAAAGAGAGACGGGCCTACTATACTGTTACACCACCTGTGTCTGGCTGGCTGCCTGAACACACACACGTCCCCATCATCCAAACACACAGACATGCGAGCAAAACACACGTAAGTACACGTTTCTGATATTGACCCCTGCGCCCTCACCTGTTTCTGGATGATGTCGCTCTGGCTGGCCGCCGCCAGCGCCTGCTCCCGCTTGGCCTCGGCCGCCAGCCTCTTCTTCTGCTGTTGCTGCTCCCTCAGCTGTTGGATCCTCTGGAGTTGCTCCTGCACGCTGGCCGTCTGGATGGCCACCACGTTCTGGATCGAACCTCCAGGCTGGGCTCCACCGACCCCGGGTTGCTGGATCTGGATGGGAAGCTGGAGCTTGATCTGCTGGGGGAGAGAGCCTCCGGAGGTCCCCTGTTGGGCCTGGAGCTGAGCCAGGACCTGGACCTGTTGCTGGAGGCCTGGGACAGTGATGAGCTGGTGGGGGGAGCCCTGGAGCTGAAGGGTCTGCTGGGGCCGGCCCGTGGGGGTGCCGGGGGGGTGTTGGAGGGACTTGACCTGGAGGGGGGTGGGGGATTGGATGGGCATGTGGGCCTGGGTCTGGGAGGGGAGTTGGCCCTGGGGGGTGGCGGAAGGGGGGGTGCTGGTGGCCAGGGCGGCGCCAGCCTGGATGGGAGCTGCAGCCTGCTGGGCGGGCTGGGCAGGGGTCTTGGTGGTCTGTCCCGGGGCGGTAGGGGCTGAAGGGAGGAGAGAAAGGGGATGGGCAGACCTTTAGAAGACACACAGGCTATGAACCAATGACCTGCGAGTGTATGTGTGGCTGCTGGTAGGCTATATAACATTTGGGTACTGGGTCCTGTTCAGTCGGCACAAAACAGGATAAAACACTTGACATACCACCGTAACCTCTCACTGTCTGTTAGAAAACATTCCCCCATTTTGTGTCCACAGCCCTGCAGTGGATGATGGAGACTGTGTGTCTGTATCCGTATCAATAATACACACTATTATTCGCTCTTTAGACTACCTGTGGAGGTTGGAGTAGCGGCAGGGGCCATGGGGGTGAAGAGGAAGCGTTGGACATGGCCGTTGGGCATGGCTGCCTGCATGAGCTGCTGACCGGGCCCGGGGATGACCGTGACCCCCTGGGGGATGACCTGCAGCTGGCCCGTGGCCTGGCCTTGGCCCTGGATCATCACCGTCAGGCCCTGGGCCCCGCCGCCTGGCCGCTCTACTGCCTGGCTCTGCTGCTTCTGATGGGGGGGGGGGGAGACAGGGAGATGAGGGAGGGGTGATGTTTTTGGAGGTAATGTAGAGGTACAACGGCAGCCTGGTCCCAGAACGGTTTGTCAGGCAATATATAGCAATGACCATAGGAGTTGGCTAGACAAACTGATCTATGATCAGGCAAGGGTGCACTACTCTTTAAAAAATAAAAATAAAAACAAACCATGTCTAAACTAGCACATGAAAATTAGTTATTCCGATCTTTCCCGCTGAATAGGACTAAAATCAAAACATACTCGTTTTGAAAAGTGCAGAATTACGATACACTAGGTGGGCAGAGCAGAAACCTATTGCCCCACTGTTGCCTGACATCAGGTTATTATGGGGTAGCTGATGGTACCTGGGTGAGCTGGGTGAGTTGTGCCAGGGTGAGTTTGACCTGGCCCTGGTGTACCCGCTGCGGCGTCTGGGCCGTGTTGGGCTGGCCCGGGGTTTTGGGGGCGCTGCCCATCCTCTGTCCGGCCACGGTGGTGACGGGGCTGGCACCTGAGATGGCCGTGGACACGGCCTGCCCACGGATGATCTGGGTCACCACCTGCTGGCCCGCCTGACCTGGAGGAGGAAAACACACACACACACACACACACACACACGTAAGTGGGGACACACACACACAAGTCCAGACACACAAACAGACCGAAAGGCAGACAGACAAGAGTCAGAACTTGCATGAACACAAGTAAGTGACAGACACTATTCTAACTGGCCTATCAAGCTGTGAAATGGAGTAGGTAAATACAAACAGCCTACCTTGCTGCACCATGAGGGGGGTTCGGAGGATGCTTTTACCCATGGCGCCTGTCTGATGGATGGGCGTGCGGATCACGGTCATCCCCGGACGGATCTGGCCTCCAGCGGTGAGCACCTAGAAACACAGCCAAGATCAGAAACACTGGGATTCCCCCTTATACCACAGGGACGACACTGACTCCAGTGAAGGGTTGCTGTTAATAGTGCACAGGGAATTCTTTCAATAAAGCGTCAATCACGTGTTACTGCTAATTACCTGTTTTAGAGGGATGTGTGTGTGTGTGTGGGGTGACAAGGGAGCAGGGTGGATGTCGGTAAGGAAGGGGGAATTTGAAGATCTAGGCGGGGTTATAGTAAAGTTCTTTGTGACAACTGATGAGGGGAATAGGGCTTTATAAATAGATGTGATTGATTGACTGACAGATGGAGAAAGATGGTCTATGGGGTGTTACCTGCTGTGGTGAGCCTGGCATGCCCGGCCTGATGTTTATGGTTGTGGTGCGAGGCTGGAACGAGGCAAAGGTCTGGGCGCCGCCAGCTTGGCTTGAGGGAATGATGCCCAGCACCTGCTTCTGAATCATACCTGGGGAGTGGAGAGGACATATTATTACTGTGAACCCGCACATACAGGATTGGTATTTATCTAATACTTGTTAAACATTCAGAACACACTTGTGTGTTATTCTGACTTTTGATGATTAAATGCATCACATTTAAAAGATAGAAATGAATCCACTCAAAATTCAACATCTGTTAAAAACGATAATCCCACTCTAGCTTTTCACTTTTCGAAATGAAGGAAACTGAAATGTCCCCTCAAGGCTAGACCGGTTTCCCTACTATCAGGTATAGAAACAAACTATCCATTCTGCGCATTTCATGATGTATCAAAACGTCACTCAATAAACGACTTGTGGATTTAGTTCCTTTCAAGGTGCAACCCTCTCTGATCTTGACCACAGTCAAAATGAACCCAGCAAGTAAACAAGGTGAAAACTTTCTTCAAACGGGGTATGTTGGTTTGAATCCATCACGTATGACCCGCTCATAAATTATGGATGAATTTTCCTTGAATTCATACGTTTTTAATTTCCTCCGACAAAGCAAGTGTTTCATAGTCGTTACTTTGGCCGCGCTTCGATATTTTTGAACTCACGTGGACACAGGACGGCAACCCAAAGGAAAATGTGTTTCCTCAAAAGATCTGAAATGGTTGTCTTCCCCCCCCCCCCCCCCCCTTCTCTTCACCATCTCCTCGCTCTGTGTTTGTTGTTGTTGTTGCCTTTTTTTCTGACCACAAAACCGATCAGGTTACATACAGAACCGATACAGCTATACATCAATGGCTTCCCCTCTTCAAATAGCAGAGGTTAAACCAGCTACAGTAGAAGACTGGGGAGTTTCAGTTCTGGCACCGGCAATCAAACGCCCACTTCATAAGAGTAGCTGTTTGGAGAGTCGGTGAGCTACGAGCAAGAGACACAGAAAGAAAGAGGGAGGGAGGGGGAGGAAGGGAGGAGAAATCCTTCCATCCTCCATCTCTCTATAGCGGGTTCCCTGTCTGACGAACCAGACCTCAAGCTCCGCCTTCCTTAGCACGCTCCAAAACAAACAGGCATTGAAACAGTCACGCTGGAAAAATATACTACTGCTCTTTTATTACCAGCTCTCTCGCTCTCCCTTCCTTCCTGGTCGACAGGATGAAACAAGGGTGTCCCTCGGCAGGAGCGCTGTTTGTTTGCGGAGTGATGTAGCCTATCCTCTTGAAACATGGATGTGTCTTGTGTGTGTTTGTGTGAGGGCTTCTTAAAGAAAAACTAACAGGTCTGTGAGAGCCGGAATTCTTATTGGTTGGTAGGTGATCAAATACTTATGTCATGCAATAAAATGCAAATTAAAAATCATACAATGCGATTTTCAGGATTTTTGTTTTAGATTCCGTCTCTCACAGTTGAAGTGTACCTATGATAAAATTACAGACCTCTACATGCTTTATAAGTAGGAAAAACCTGCAAAATCAGCAGTGTATCAAATACTTGTTATCCCCACTGTATATATATTCAAGGAGTGTAGTCATGAGCCTGACCACCCTTTTATATAGATAATTGGAAACAGGAAAGATTTTGTGAAATACGGGAGGCAAAAACGGGTTCGGGACAAGGTCATGTTTTTGCATCGTATGCGTTTTAGTATTTAATTTGATTTAACCAGGCAAGTCAGTTAAAAACAAATTCTTATTTACAATGACGGCCTACCGGGGAACAGTGGCTTAACTGCCTTGTTCAGGGGCAGAAGGACAGATTTTTACCTTGTCAGCTCAGGGGATTCGTATTGGCCAGTAATAATGACGAATAAGCTAAGCAGCCTTATTGAAGTAAGAAAACGTTTCGGCGCAGATAAGTCTACAAGCATAAGTTCGGCATCTCCCCGTTTTAGCCACTAGAAGACTGCCTCACCTACAATCACTCACACACTAACAAACCAAGTACTAGTCCAAGTCAGTCATCGTGAAGCATTAATACTTACATATATTCAATGGGAATTTCAATAAATTGCCATTTGGCTGAATAAACAAATGAAGGCCGGTGCCTTTAAACAGTGTTGTACACTCGTCATCAACCCACTGTTAAAAAGGTGAACTCAAACGGGACAGTGGTTCTAAAAATATGAACCATCACCTCATCCGATGAGTCAATATTGACTTCTAAATTAGCTAGCGTGCTACTTCAAAAGACGGTCTGGCTCTGTTCTTAGACTACACAGTCTACCGTTCTGTCCCACCTAAAATAACAACGTCCCGTTCGATTGCCATGCCGACAGGGCACAAATAGACATGATGTGCCACTCCAGACTGAGCCACTGACTAATGGGTTGGCGCGTGGTGGGGCACCACAATGGGGCTGGCAACGAGTGGGCACCGCACCACTAGCCTGGTCAAGAGGACAGACCTTACCACAGTCTTGTGCCACATCAGGTGTGTGAGACAGTGCATCCGTCAATAGTGGTAAGTTAAGTTAGTGGTCGGAGAAGACGGGGGTTGGGAGAGAAACATTTTGCTTTCAGTCATCCATCCTTGACATCATGGAGAAAAAGGGAGGAATGAACGATGCATTTGAACAGCATTTAAAACAACACCACTCCCTCTCTTGTTTAATTTAACATTCTTTTATCAGGTTGTCCCATTGAAATCAAAATATCTGTTTTTCAAGTGAAACCTCTCTCTCGCCGTGT
Organism: Oncorhynchus kisutch; assembly: GCF_002021735.2. Taxonomy (NCBI): domain Eukaryota; kingdom Metazoa; phylum Chordata; class Actinopteri; order Salmoniformes; family Salmonidae; genus Oncorhynchus; species Oncorhynchus kisutch. The sequence continues at coordinate 40,463,701 of NC_034193.2, forward strand.
CTCTTGTGTGGGCACAGGGGAGTCACTGTACCTCCTTGAGTGGTTGGCACGTTGACAGTGACAATCTTGCTGTTGGCGGGCAGCGGCAGCTTGGCGGTGAGCACCTTGCCCCCCATGGACGTGCCCGTGATCTGGAAAGTCTGTCCGGCCGTCGTGGCCACCGTGCCCGGCGAGGCTACAGGGAAATATGCAAATGAGGCTCTGCTCGAGAGTCAAACAACATCCGCTGCTAAACAAGCACAGCTGCTAACGCTGACTAAAACAGATTTAGTTTGTCAGGGGTTGATTCATACACCAACCACAACTACTTTCTATTTGCAAAGATTCCCTACTAAGTAAAAAATATCACTTGAGTATAAATAAAATTTGGACACATTTGAATGAGATTCAGTGAAAATAATTCTCTTTACCAATCTACTGGCTTGTGAACAAAGAAAATGACCTATGACCTTTGACATACCTCCACTGGGCTGCCCCTGCTTGACCCAGGAAGCAAACGACTGCTGGAAGTTCTTGTTCTGCTGGAAGGTGACGGGGGTGCCCATCTTGGTAGCCAGTACTACTTTTGTTCCGGGGGTGGCCTGGCCCGACAGGGTCACTACCTTGGGGGTGGAAGCTGGGGTGGCTGGGCTCCCCGTGGTGATGACGGTGGTAGATCCAGTGCCTGTTTTCTGGTCCAGACGCTTCTAGAACAAGAGAAACCATGAAATAATCCAGAAAACACAACAAAACATCCCTATTATTCACACGGCTAGTGGTCCTACTCACCTTGGCCTGTTCCACCGCCTGGACTTTCTCCTTCTCAACCCTGTGAAGACAAAAATAAATGTATCATACACAAACCACAGAAAGAACTGGAACATAACTATTTTCCCCCCAAATGAATGCAGTTGGCTATACAAAAACGATAGTAAATCAAATTTAGGGAAATTATGATTTTTTTTTTTTTATTAGTCTAAGAGAGTCGAAGTGAGTTCATAACAGAAGATAATGACCGTATGAATTTACAGTTCACTCAAGAGAATAGCATGGAGTAGGCAGTTACTATGCACCCTAGATCTCATGCCCCTGTGCCCTTTGCCCTCTGACCTCTCGGAGAAGGCCCTGATCTCCCAGAGGTCCAGCTCCTCCTCGGCCACCCAGGACTCAATCACCACCGGCCCAGTTTCCTTTTTGGGCTCCGGCTTCTTGGGCCGCAGGTTGCTGGAGCGCAGGCCTTTCCTCTGTGGCGTGTGGGTCTCTGTATGTGTGTGGAATGGATGCAAGAGAAAGGGGGACGGTAAGGGTGGTGCAAGAAAGTAGAGGGGGAAGGAGTGAGAGAAGAATACGAGAGAGAGCGAGAGAGAGTCAAGAAAGACATAAAATTAAGCAACCTTAATGAGAAAAAAACATCACCACTATCCTCTCTTTTACATTCCATGTGTAGTTTTATTCTAGCCGGCTGCTGCTCCCTCACCTTTCGGGGTCTCTGGAGTGCCGAGGGGGCAGATGATCTTGCGGATGCAGTATTCCGAGCGGATGCCGTAGGGCCCCACGTCGCGGCGCTTGATAATCTCTGTGGTGGTGATCTCCGTCTCGGAGGTCTCTGTGGCAATGAGTGGGGATAGGGCTGGGTTGGTGTAGGATGAAGGAGGAGGAAGATGCAGAGAACAACTCCCAAGACATGATACAGTAACGACTTAATACGCTGCCATTCAATACAGTACACAGGAATGATATTCCATGGGAAAAGCCTCAGACATTTGAGTAAAAAGTCAAAAGGAGCAGCAGAGGAAATAGGCTTCATAGTGGATATTTTAGGATATATACTCCCCTACGTATTTATTTGGACAGTAAAACTAAAACCTTTAATTTGGCTCTATACTCCAGCATTTTGGATCTGAGGTCAAATTGTTCATACGATGTGACAGCACAGAATGTCACCTTTTAATTTGAGGGTATTTTCATACATACAGTGCCTTGAGATAGTATTCATACCCCTTGACTTATTCCACTTTTTGTTGTTACAGCCTGAATTCAAAATGGAATAAATATATATTATCACATCCTTGAGCCAATACCTTGTAGAAGCACCATTATCAGCGATTACAGCTGTGAGTGTTTGTGGGTAAGTCTCTAAGAGCTTCCACACCTGGATTGTGAAACATTTGCCCATTACTCTTTTCAAATTCTTCATGCTCTGTCAAATTGGTGGTTGTTCATTGCTAGACAACAAGTTTCATGTCTTGCAATAGATTCTCAAGTAGATTTAAATCAAAACTGTAACTCGGCCACTCAGGAACATTCCTCTCTAGGTTTCTTCCTAGGTTCCTGTCTTTCTAGGGAGTTTTTCCTAGCCACCGTGCTTCTACAGTCGTGGCCAAAAGTTTTGAGAATGACACAAATATAAATTTTCACAAAGTCTGCTGCCTCAGTTTGTATGATGGCAATTTGCACATACTCCAGAATGTTATGAAGAGTGATCAGATGAATTGCAATTAATTGCACAGTCCCTCTTTGCCATGCAAATTACCTGAATCCCCTAAAAAAAAAATCCGCTGAATTTCAGCCCTGCCATAAAAGGACCAGCTGACAACATGTCAGTGATTCTCTCGTTAACACAGGTGTGAGTGTTGACGAGGACAAGGCTGGAGAGCACTCTGTCATGCTGATTGAGTTCGAATAACAGACTGGAAGCTTCAAAAGGAGGGGCGCTTGGAATCATTGTTCTTCCTCTGTCAACCATGGTTACCTGCAAGGAAACACGTGCCGTCATCATTGCTTTGCACAAAAAGGGCTTCACAGGAAAGGATATTGCTGCCAGCAAGATTGCACCTAAATCAACCATTTATCGGATCATCAAGAACTTCAAGGAGAGCGGTTCAATTGTTGTAAAGAAGGCTTCAGGGCGCCCAAGAAAGTCCGGCAAGCGCCAAGACCATCTCCTAAAGTTGATTCAGCTGCGGGACCAGTACAGAGCTTGCTCAGGAATGGCAGCAGGCAGGTGTGAGTGCATCTGCACGCACAGTGAGGCAAAGACTTTTGGAGGATGGCCTGGTTCTCAAGAAGGGCAGCAAAGAAGCCACTCCTCTCCATGAAAAACATCAGGGACAGACTGATATTCTGCAAAAGGTACAGGGATTGGACTGCTGAGGACTGGGGTAAAGTCATTCTCTCTGACGAATCCCCTTTCCGATTGTTTGGGGCATCCGGAAAGAATATTGTCCGGAGAAGACAAAGTGAGCGGTACATATCAGTCCTGTGTCATGCCAACAGTAAAGCATCCTGAGACCATTCATGTGTGGGGTTGCTTCTCAGCCAAGGGAGTGGGCTCACTCACAATTTTGCCTAAGAACACAGCCATGGATAAAGAATGGTACCAACATATCCTCAGAGAGCAACTTCTCCCAACCATCCAGGAACAGTTTGGTGACGAACAATACCTTTTCCAGCATGATGGAGCACCTTGGCATAAAGCAAAAGTGATAACTAAGTGGCTCGGGGAACAAAACATTGATATTTTGGGTCCATGGCCAGGAAACTCCCCAGACCTTAATCCCATTGAGAACTTGTGGTCAATCCTCAAGAGGCGGGTGGACAAACAAAAATCCACAAATTCTGACTAACTCCAAGCATTGATTATGCAAGAATGGGCTGCCATCAGTCAGGATGTGGCCCAGAAGTTAACTAACAGCATGCCAGGGCGGATTGCAGAGGTCTTGAAAAAGAAGGGTCAACAATGCAAATATTGACTCTTTGCATCAACCTCCTGTAATTGTCAATAAAAGCCTTTGCCACTTATGAAATGCTTGTAATTAAACTTCAGTATTCCAATGTAACATCTGGCAATCTAAAGACACTGAGGCAGCGGAAAATTAATATTTGTGTCATTCTCAAAATGTATCTGCATTTCTTGCTGTTTGGGGTTTTATGCTGGGTTTCTGTATAGCACTTTGTGACATTGGCTGATATAAAAAGGGCTTTATAATTACATTTGATTGATTAATTTATTCACAGTCTTCTTGGTAAGCCAACTCAAGCGTAGATTTGGCCTTGTGTTTTAGGTTATTGTCCTGCTGAAAGGTGAATTCATCGCCTAGTGTCTGGTGGAAAGCAGACTGAACCAGATTTGGCCTGTGCTTACCTCCATTCCATAAATTTTTTTATCCCGAAAAACTCCAATACTTAACGATTATAAGCATACCCATAACATGATGCAGCTACCACTACGCTTGAAAATATGGAGCGGTACTCAGTAATGTTAACACTTTGTATTCAGGACAAAAATTTCCTTGCTTTGCCTCATTTTTTGCAGTGTTTCTTCAGTGCCTAGTTACCAAACAGGATTTACATTTTTTATTTTATTTAACTTGGCAAGTCATTTAAGAACAAATTCTAACTGACAATGATGGCCTACAGGGGAACGTTGGGTTAATTGCCTTGTTCAGGGGCAGAACGACAGATTTCTACCTTGTCAGCTTGGGGATTTGATCCAGCAACCTTTCGGTTAGTGGCCCAATGCTCTAAACCCTAGGCTACCTGCCGCCCCGCTACCTGCATGTTTTGGAATATTTTTTAAATTCTGTACAGGCTTCCTTCTTTCCACTCTGTCATTTAGGTTAGTATTTTGGAGTAACTACAATGGTGTTGGTCCATCCTCAGTTTTCTCCTATCACAGCCATTAAATGCTGTTATTGTTTTAAAGTCCCTATTGGCCTCATGGTGAAATCCCTAAGCAGTTTTCCTTCCTCTCTGAGAACTGAGTTACACCTGTACACCTGTGTCTTTGTAGTGACTGGGTGTATTGATACACCATCCAAAGTAGAATTAATAACTTCACCATGCTCAAAGGGTTATTTAATGTATTTTTTATATAAAAAAAAAAAAGCATCTACCAATGGGCACCGAAGACGTGGATGTCGATTAAGGCAGCCCCCAGGCACCTCTCTGATTCGGAGGGGTTGGGTTAAATGCGGAAGACACATTTCAGTTGAAGGCATTCAGTTGTACCAACTGACTAGGTATCTCCCTTTCTAGGTATATCTCTGAAAACCTCCCTGGTCTTTGTGGTTGAATCTGTGTTTGAAATTCACTGCTTGACTGAGGGACCTTACAGATAATTGTATGGGGCAGAGTTGCGGTCATCTTTCAGAAATCATGTTAAACCCTATTATTGCACACAGAGAGTCCATGCAACTTATGTGACTTGTTAACCCCCTTGAGTCGATTGACGAGCCGGTGAGTAATCTAAATTATATAACAAAATAATCCCCATCAAAATCTGTCAGTTTAACCCTCCTGTTGTGCTCGTTTCATGTTAATTAATTCTGTGTTCCCAGTCCAAAATGACCCCCCCATTATAGCTGATTATAAATTCATAATAATACATATATTATCACCTAATGTTGTGTTAATCTTTTTATCAACTTAAGTTCTTGTGAACAAGACACGTTTTGAACTTCTATTAGCTCTTTATGGCCTGTAGGCCTCATTGACCTGAGCTCATACAACTCGCTTTTGAGTTAAAAAAAAGCATAATGTATGGATTATTTTGCCTATAACAAATACTCAGATGAAATGTATTGTGCTATTTATCAGACTCATTTGTGTCAAAGTTTAACAAGGACTCTCTCCTCCTCACCAGTGTCATGATCAAAGATACGATCAAGAGCCTCACATACAGTATATTGTTTGGTCATTGTGCTGCAACAAAATTAATTGTGAGCAAGGCCTCAAAAAAGCTTCATATACCAGAGCTGTGAGAAAAGTTCTATATTATTGAAACAATGCTGCGATTGTTTGTGAGAATGTCAACAGGTGTGGTTCCCGTGGGGGAAAGGTTCTATTGGGGAAAGGATCTATTGGGGAAAGGTTCCCGTGGGGTTGCCATGGAAGCCAAGAAGGGGAGTGAGGTGTGTGTGTGCTCAAACACACATACATGTGGGGGTCTTTTTATTTTTTTTTTTTTTATTTTACCTTTATTTAACCAGGCAAGTCAGTTAAGAACAAATTCTTATTTTCAATGACGGCCTGGGAACAGTGGGTTAACTGCCTGTTCAGGGGCAGAACGACAGATTTGTACCTTGTCAGCTCGGGGGTTTGAACTCACAACCTTCCGGTTACTAGTCCAACGCTCTAACCACAACGCTCTAACCACTAGGCTACCCTGCCGCCCCTCTCTGGGAGAGGAAGTGTGTCCATCTGATGAATGGGCATGTGCCTGAACTCAATTTTATACACTAATTGTAGTCTCACCCATTCATGTCTAATGACAGGTCATTTTTGACCAGGAACACCACAGGTGTACAAAAGTTAAATAAAACACCCAGAATGTAATGAAAATCATCCAAATGTATTTTGTGTGTTCAGATGCCCTGTGTGGACAAAGTCATGGAACCTTATGACAATCAGATTAAATTAACTACATTTTTCAGAGAGAAAACTGGTAAATCGGTCCAATTCGACCAGAACTCAGGAAGGCAAAGCTAGAGATATCTGTTTAATTGAACTGGATGAGTCTCAATCCAGCACATCCGCCATTGTCGCACTTCCACATCGGAGGTGGCAGAACTAGAGCGCTGTTTGTCAGACCATGACACATCCAGAAAATCATTCTTCTCACGTAAACGTCTGTAGAGTCCGAACGGTGTGGCCAACAAACTATTACGGCCACTATGGAAAAGGGAGATACCGTTTTGCTATACGACTCCTACAAGTGTCAGGAGACTAGTCTGAAACCGGTACAAATGTCATTTGTTTGGTAGCAACCGAACTGTTTGAGCTACAAATGAATGGGCAGCACATTTTTACTCCTGAACTTATTTAGGTTACAATATCAAAGGGGATAAATACTTATTCACTCAAGACATTTCAACAATATTTTGTTTAATTTGTAAAAATGTTGAAAAACATCATTTCACTTTGACATCATGGGGTATTGTGTGTAGGCCAGCAAAAAAAAAATCTAAATTGAATCATTTTAAAAATGCAGGCTGTAACACAACAAAATGTGGAAACTGTCAAGGGGTGTGAACACTTTCTGAAGACACTGTATCATTAAATTAAAGCCCTTTATGTATCTAATCCCCCCCCAAAAAGGTGTCATAACTATTTGGACAAATGCACTCATATGTGTCGTAAAAAGTTTGGTAATTGGTCCCATATTCTTAGCACGCAATGACTACATCAAGCTTGTGCACTTCCCCTACAATGTACACTACCGTTCAAAAGTTTGGGGTCACTTAGAAATGTCCTTTAATCAGAACAACAGTTTTCAGCTGTGCTAACATAATTGCAAAAGTGTTTTCTAATGATCAATTAGCCTTTTAAAATGATAAACTTGGATTAGCTAACTCAACGTGCCATTGGAACACAGGAGTGATGGTTGCTGATAATGAGCCTCTGTACGCCAATGTAGATATTCCATTAAAAATCTGCCGTTTCCAGCTACAATAGTCATTTACAATATTAACAATTTCTACACTTGTATTTCTGATCAATTTAATGTTATTTAAATGGACCAAAAAAAGTGATTTTCTTTCAAAAACAAGGACATTTCTAAGTGACACCAAACTTTTGAATGGTAGTGCATATGGGTGGGTGGGTGTTGAGATACATGCAGAGAAAGGATGGTCTACCTGTGCGCGTGGTGCCTACAGCGGCGGAGGGCTTGACGGCCATGTCGTCCCACCTCAGACAGGCCCACAGTAGCCTCAGCATCAGACTGACCCCTGCCAGGGACTTCACTGTCTGGAGACGGTACCTGCAGAGAGAGGCAAACAGGTTACCACACACACACATATACGCACGCGCAAAGACAACTGGGGTCACCAACACACGTAGCCTGTGTCTGCTACCGTAAAGGTACATGGAAAAGAGCACGTACACACACACACACACAGAGTTCATAAAATTCATAAGTCAACCCTGGCAGCCAGGTAAAATGACCGTGTTAGTTCCTTGTTGCCGAGGTTGGCTATGAACCTGTCTCTTTGGTAATGCTTCCAAAGCTTCCTCAATTGGCCATTTAAAAAGGTTGAACAAATGTTTAATTTTTTTAAACAAAAACACATATTGGGACAGTAAAGGAGTGCATCCCAAAAGGCACTCTAATCCCTATAGAGTGCACTACTATACCATAGTATGCCATAGGGCCCTGGTCAAAAGTAGTGCACTATATAGGGAACAGGGTGCCATTTGGGATGTAGAAAGGGAAAGCCATTCCTCCTTGTCCAGTGTGACTGACTGACCGCAGGCAGGGAAAACATCCTCCGAGTGGTTAATGCGCAACGCGAATATCCTGACACTTGCAGACCGCCAGTATGATTCACGTCTAGCAGTAAAAAGGCAGTGGTCAAAATAACCTGAGGTCTCTCTGCGAGAGCCACGACAGAGTCACAGGGGCCAAACCCACTAACGGCAAACAGAAGGCATAACCGACAAAATCAACAGGACAAGACGTGAATATCGTTCGCCGGAGCATTAATTCTCGAGAGGTCCCAGTTATTGTGGTGCAGTGACTGTATCATAGCTCAGAGTTGATGGAGCGCAAGGCTGAAACTAACGCTAATCATAAATCAGATGGAGCACTAGAAAACCCATATATTTAAAGCCCTGAGTTCTCTCTAGCCAGGTAGTCTGGCAAAACTCAGGGCCTTAATCATATCAAATAATGGCAGTTAGTTGAAGCGCTAACCCGTTGAAAACAGGGACGCCAATGAGAAATCTCAAAAACTGTGTTCTCACCTCCATGTGATGCCATAGGTGGGTCTGGGCGAGGGGTAGGGCCAGATGTCCTGGGCCGGCTTGGCATTGTAACTGAAGATGGACACCTCACGGATGCCACCCCGCCGTGCCAGCTTCTTCAGGTCGTTGTTGGGCAGGACAAAGATGCTCTTACGCTGGCTCTTAGTAACAAACTTGCGGTAGGATGGCAAGGCGGTTCCCGAGCGCGTCTTCTTGGTGCGCGAGAACTTGAGGAGGCGAACGCGGCCCTTGGTGGAGGTCGACGAGGTCACGACCCCCGAAACAGAGGAGGTTGAACGAGAGGACTCCTTGCGGGCGGCGAAGAGCGTGGTCTTGTACTCGGTCACCGTTTCGCTCTGGCTCTCATCCGATTGGCTGTCGGGCGTGGGTGAGCGCATTTTGGTCACAGTGGTTTTGGTCATGGTGGTGAGCGTGGACACCGCGCTGCTCTCGGTGGTTGAGACAATAGGCGCGGGCGTCGTCCCCGAAGAGCTTGAGACCCCCGCCATTAGCCGAGACTCTGTGGATACCGTGGTGGTTGTTGTGGTGGTTACCTGGGTGAGTATGGTCTTACAGAGGGATCCCACCCCACTGTTGCTGCTCTCCTCCGCAGAGCGCACCGACGAGGGGGACATTTTGTTGGGCGTGGCAGCATCAGGCTTAACTTCCATGGGCTGGGTTTTGTTGAGCTGCTGGGTGGTCGTAGATCCGAGCGCCTCCATGTTGTTTTCCAGCCTGGCCACCTTCACCGGGGGCTGGCAGTCCTGCACCGACACTATGACCTTGCTCTCCACCTCTACCCTTAGAGCTGGCCTTGGTTCCGTGCTGTCAGGCCCGGTCATCTCGGCTACAGGGGCCACATTGCCGTTGAGCAAGGGCTTTAGGGGCGAGACTACTTGACCCTCTCCCTCCGCCTTGCCTAGGCTGTTCACTTTGACCTCAGAGCTGTTAGTGTGAGCGTTGGAGGGCTCGTTTGGAGTTGGTAAAGAGTTGATCAAGGCTTTAGCCTCCATGCTGTCATTTCCATTGATCTGAGGTAGAGAGGAGGGCTGGGACCCAGTGGCGATGGCCTCAGTGCTGCTCTGTCCGTTGCCCTGCCTCTCCTCGGGCCCCTTCCCGTTCTTGTCTGTGCTTTTCTGGGGGGGTTTAGGAACGGTAGCTGCACTATGGCTGCTCTCCTGGGTTATACTGCTTGGAGGAATTGTTGTGGAGTGGGGTTTAAAAATGGCCACTTCAGGTCCTGCACCCTCGGTGGAAGCGGGCATGTCGCTGGTAGACTCTGATGGTCTGCCAGAGTAGTGGATCCCACCTGAACCCTGAGTTTCCATTGGTTCCGCTGTGCTGCTGGGCCTTTTAAGGCCTTCCCTCCCTGAACCGGCCCCTGTGGGCCCTATAGTCCTCTCAGGGAGGTCTCCCTCCTGTTTCTGGGGGGTCATTTGGTTTTGTGTCCTAGGGAATGCTTCAGCTGCAGGCTCTTTGGCTGGGTGAGGGAACCCCTCAGCGGTCTTTGAAGTGCCCGCCTGCACCTCCCCTTTGACTGACAACGGAGCAAGCGCAGGTGGCACCGAAGGGGTGCTGAACTCCAATTTCACTGTGGGACTCTGGGCCTGGGTCGGGGTTTGGGGCTGGAGTGGGGACTGCGGCAGGGCCGGGGTGGTCTTCGCTGAGGTAGGCTTGGCCAGAGAGCCCTGAGCCCTCTGCTTCTCCTCCAGGGCGTGCTGCTTGACGCGCCGCTCCAGCAGACCGTCCAGCTTGGAGGCCTTGACCTTCTTCTCGTAGGCCACACGCGTCAGGAAGCCCTGGGCCACGTCCACCACGTCGTAGTTGAAGGGCCTTACATTCCCCTCACCGAGCTCCTGCCTCACGCACGTCGTCTCAGTCTCGGTCCCCGGGCTGCTGCAGGTCCCTGAGAGAAAAACAAAATGGACACAAGTTACTGGATCGTTTTTCTTATCCTCTCTTGTCAGAACAATGGCGAAGAAGCTTAGTGCCCAAGTTTGTAAATATATGAGCCTCCCTTCACATTGGCATGTAGAGCAGTATAAGATCTGATTGATTCAATAATACGTGTGACTGATATAGCATGCATTTATTTAGCTTTAACTTCGCTAACTATCAACAAGGGAGTCAATGACCGTCTATAAAAGCGCTAACCTTTTTCATCGTCTTGTCCTGAGTCTGAGAGGCTTGGGTCCAACTCCAACTTGTCAGCAGCCTCCTCTGCAGCGGAGTCTTGCATCTTCACCTTCGCTGGCCCGTCACTCTCGTCTTTCTTTCCCTCCTCTGACTTTTCCTTGGTCTGCTCTCCTGACAGGCGGTCTGCTGAGGGCTCTGGGGTGACAGTGGTGGTGGTGGTTGCACCCCCATCTTTCTCTACGGGTCTTCTGCTTCCCTGGGGTTCTGAAACTACAGTTGTTTTGAACAACCTTGGCCTTGGGCCCAAGTCCAGCAGGTTGCATTTCTCGCCACGTCTGGCAGCTGCAATGGAAGAAAACATACATGTTTTAGTTATCATAGCCACATTTATATTAGTAGTCAATTTCACAGGGGACGTTATCCCATGTGACTTAATAATTGAATCGTACATTTATCACAACTTTTGGCAATTAGGAAATAAGAGGTGTTTGACAGCTACGGGTACATTTGTCCACTGAATTCCTTGATTTCTTTCAAACCAAATCATAGCGATGGATAAAGATCTCTATTTGGATATATTTAGTTTTTTGACATTGACATTGCCAGTGCTGTCACAGATGCCATAAAGGCACAGATACAAAGATGAGAGCTCTATCTATCTCTATGAAGAGGACACAAACAAGAACGCTCCTGCTGACCTTCCAGCTCGGCGCGGTAGTTGGCGTTGGTGTTGCCAGGCAGCTTGGTCAGGAAGCGGTGCACATGCGTCTTGCTGATCCAACTCCAGCCGCCCCAGCCCGTCACGCGATACTCCTCTCCCTTCTGCTTCCACACCTTCACACGGGAGAGAGAGAGGCGGAAAGAGCGGAATGACAAAAGTGAAAAGGAGAGAGAGGGGGGAGGATACAAAGGGAAGAAGAAATCGGGCAGCAGAGAGAGAAGCGGGGAGCGAGCTATAAAGGAAGAGGACAGTAGTGAGGAGAAAGGGAAGAGAAATGAGAGGGCCAGAGGGTATTCACACCCATTAAGTAAACACATCTAGTAGGGCCACTATGTGAAAGTTGACACTTCCCCCGGAGCTCACGGACACTCACGCCTCATCAAAGGGCTTTTTAGCACCGTTCGCCATTCTGGGAGGCAGGAAGTTGCAATTAAACACGTCCTGGCGATTAGGGGTGATGGTGAACGGCCCCGGTCATAAATAGAGTGGTAGCGCTTCGACTTAAAAGGGCCCGGGCTCGGTCGGTAAACAAGGGCCAAATGAAAAGGGTGTATGTGTCTGTGCATGTGTAGCAGCCCTTAAGTGTGTGTGTGGGTGTCTGAGTGAGTGTGTCTGTGTCGGGTGTTTGTGATTGTGTGTGTGTGTGATACCTGGTGCTTGATGGGGAAGGTGTACTTGACCCAGGTGGCCTGCTGCATGGTCTCCTCGTCCTCCAGCTTCTTCTCCCTCTTCTTCACCTTCTCCTTCTCCTCCCGCTCCATGGACGTCATACGGTGTAGCCTGCATGGTGGCACAGAAAGGGGGACGAGAGAGAAAGTCAAAACACGGTCAGTTCAAAAGCGGCTTCCTTCAAGAGGAGGGTAAACTCCCTCGTTGCTCTTGGCAAGGCCCCAAGCAACACACACACACACAAATGATGCGAGCCCCTTGACTGACTCTGCACACCCACCCTTACTATAACATAATCAAGTCTTAAGAGGAGGAGGACTGGGGTCTTTACCCATCAGTAGAACAGGTAGCAGTGTTTCCCCCTAGTGTATAAATAATGTGCTACATGCCGGGGGTGGGCCCTTTTATCTGCTGCTAGTCACCTCTGGGTAAACTGGTCTTAGTGTAAGGGACGGGAGGGGACAGAGGAGCTGCTAGAGCAGGGCAACGGGGGTGGGCCATTTTATCTGCTGCCAGTCACCTCTGGGTAAACTGGTCTTAGTGTGAGGGACGGGAGGGGACAGAGGAGCTGCTAGAGCAGGGCAACGTTCCATGTGGCGCACTATTCCCTATGTAGCTCACTATTCCCTATGTAGCGCACTACTTTTGTAGTGTACTATATAGGGAATAGGATTACATTTGGAAGGCACTGTGTGGCAATGTTAATACACGCATATCACTTTAAATGCATACTGAATGCATTGCTTCATACTATTTTTTACTTTATATTTAACCAGGCAAGTCCAGATTTGATTCTTATTTACAGCCAGGAATCGATCCCGGGTCTGTAGTGACGCCTCTAGCAGTGCCTTAGACCGGTGCACCACTCGGGAGGCCCACTGGGGATGTAACGAATCACCGATACACAGTTGAAATGTCTCGCGAAAGACGGCTTCCTTCCCCACGCGAGGCTAGATTGGCACTAAAATCAGGTACAGATTGCGCTAAAGCAAAAAGCTAATTGTAATTCCTAACAGTCATGGGAGCCTGGGACTTGATAAACCGGAGAAGTTTATCCAACAAGAGTCCAAGGACAGAGGGATACACTAGCTAGAACCTTCTCAAAAAAAGCACGACAGTGGCTGGCCAATTGCATTGTTTCCCCCCACAGTGATCATCAGGTTGTACTGAAGGTGACAGGGAAACATGTGCGGACAAAAAAGAAGAAGCATAAAACCGCATGTATCACAAAGCATGAGCAAATTAATTAATACAGCTCCAGTAAACAGACAGCTACAGTAATTTTTTAAAACATTGATAAACAGTTGGTTGATTTTTGGGGTAAAATGAATGAGTTTGATAAGCAGCTAGCTAGCAGTTTGCTAGCTCCCATGCCAATGTCAATTCTTTCAAAACGAATATCTGACTAATTCTGAAAATATGAAGTTATTTCCAAATCAAAAAGTTAACTGCCTAGCGCACTATGCTTTGAGACATTATGTTAGCTACTTATCCCCAGTAACATAGCGTTTTCACTTATTGCATCTGCATGCTTGTTGCGTTCTTCCTGGTGCACTTTGTGAGCTGGCTGCTCGTTCTAAACAGAATAATTTAATCTGTTCAAAACGACAAGGTTCCAGTTTAACAACGTTTACTCAACCGTTTCAGCACAATACATAGTTGCCATTGCACTCAGGCCGGGTTCATCAACAAGACTACTGCGCAGGCGCATTAATAACGGAGTGATAGCACTGTAATTAACAGAAATATAGGGATACTTAAAACATGAATTTAACAATCCCCCACTTTCCTTTAAAGAATAAAACATCAAAAACATAATTAAACATCACAACTATTATTTAAGTTACCCATTACAGATGGGTTGTGTGACAAAATGATTTGTATAACTCAAGCTGCCACTTTCCATTACTGAGTGCCTAAACGTCACAACTATTATTTAAGTTACCCATTACAGATGGGTTGTGTGACAAAATTATTTGTATAACTCAAGGTGCCACTTTCCATTACTGAGTGCCTTTAGGAGCACAGGCTACCTGCCGCCGTTGGCGTGGCAGATCTTGGTTAGATCTTTGGACCTGTAACTGAAAGTCTGTCGTTCTGCCCCTGAACAAGGCAGTTAACCTACTGTTCCTAGGCCGCCATTGTAAATAAGAATGTGTTCTTAACTGACTTGCCTAGTTAAATAAAGGTTCAATAAAAAAGACTGGATGTTCCCTTTTTAAATCAGACAGCCAGCAAGCTGCTCCTTTGTGGCCGACCTGGAAAACAGCTTTGAGGTATGGAATCACAGTTGTAGCAGAGGTCTGTGAGCCACCCCAGATAAAGTCATCAACATGACAGGCAAGTACTCCAGTCACATTGCAATCTTGATCAAGCCAATAAGAAGACTGCAGGATCCACTTGTGACATTTTTCTACCTGTACTCAGCATTGCTGCCTTGACATTGTACCAGTAGGGATGCATCTGCCAGGCCATACATAAACCTTTTTTTCCCTCCAGTGTTCCTTCGCTGTTAGCTTCAGGCGGAGGTCGGATGTGAATGTCCCTTGACAGCTCTATTCCCTTCAAAAATGCAGATTTGATGTCTATGGAATGAAGTTTCCATTTTTTCTCTCAGATCACTGACATCAGCAATCTGACTGACTCCGAGGCGCATATGTTGGTGAGTCTTTTGGGAGTTCTTTAGCAGCCAGCTCCTCAAAACCTCTAGCCACTAGACGTGCTTTAGGCACTATTCCAGTTAAGGATTCTTTAAGGGTACACACCCATCTTTTCTGAGACACATTCTTGGCCAATGTCTTTGACTTCCACAAACACTACATTTTTCCTCCAATTACAGGGCTCATCTAGTTTAGCTGCGTCAAAAGACACGTCCTTTGTTTCTCGATTTTCCATTGGTTCAGCTTATTAAAAAGTGACAGGTCAGCTGACCCTGTTGTACCAGAAAGTGTAGCTGGTTCAGAGTACTGCAAGTTGTACCAGTTCTGGTGTTTTCCTTTGGCTTTTCCTGCTCGTCCAATGATGGTTGCTGTATGTGGAATACCACTTTCTCTGTCCATGTATTTAACAGTTTGTCCAGTTTTCAGATTGGAACAACCATGTTCTCTTAACCATTGTAGCTGTTGAATGTTTTCCTCATTTGAACTCTCAATAGTATTTACCTGTGTCATGGTTTAAGGTCTATGCTCCATTTCCTGTATCAGTTTCAATGACCATTAGGGATGCACGATATATCGGTGAACATTAGCTAAAAATGCCAACATCGGTATCAGCTGATGTCTAGTTGAACGCTGATGTGCAAAACCGATGTGAAAGCTGATGTGCATACCTATATAACGTATGTACATGTCTTAATGACGCCATGTAAAGTTAGCGCTAAACATGCAACACAGCATTCATAACCTAGCCCACAATGTTTGCTGTGTGGATCGAGCAGTCAACGAGTCGACCAAGTTTGACCCGATCAGAGTTACACAGTAATAGCGTCACTGCTATTAGCTTCAAGACATACATACCATGGAACGTCGTTTGGGTCTTTGCGTGTCAAGAAATATACAGTAGCACTGTTAAAGCTGTACAAACATGTCTGCAAACAAGCAAACACGGCCCACGAACGATGTGTTTACAATACCACGTTGGTAATAAAGCATCATTTGTACGACCGCAACTTTTGGGGTAGCTAGCTTTAGCTTGGTACCTAGCTAGCACCAATACAACCAGCCTGAAAACAATGACCAGTGGAAACTGCAGTCATATTCATTATTCTTTGCAATGATTTTGGAATCCTTGTGAGTAAGTATTAGCTAGGTTGCCACACTGAAATTGAACTTCAGTTCATGAAAATAAATAGCTAGCCAGCTACTTAACCCTGTTGCCCAAAGCTAACTTTATAAGCAGCCAGCAAGCTTCATCTGGCTAGTGAGGCTCAACCGGACTTGGTTATGTGTTATGAAGCAATAAGGATTAGGCACAATAGTGGAATTTGCGGTTTGCCCTCAAAATAAAAGTAGGTGATTGACAGTGATGCAAATGAATAGTAATAGTAGAATTATGCCATACTTTTATTTTGAAGGCTAACCGCAGTCTACTATTGTGGCTAGCTTAAAAAAAAAAAAAGAAGACCAGCACTGTAAGTGCGCCAGACAACTTCACCAGCATCATAGCATACGTATCGATGAATCGTTGTGACAAGAAATACAAGTGAAAGTGTAATCAATGTGTAATAACTATGTCAAAAATGTATGAACATGTTAAATTATTATATGACGTGCAGCCATATTCAGGTCCTGATTGTCAAGCATATTTGACACGTAAAGACCCAAACTGCATTCCATAGAAATCCTGGATGAGAACGAAACAAATGAATTTTTATTTTTTTAACCTTTATTTAACTAGGCAAGTCAGTTAAGAACAAATTCTTATTTTCAATGACGGCCTAGGAACAGTTAACTGCCTGTTCAGGGGCAGAACGACAGATTTGTACCTTGTCAGCTCGGGGATTTGAACTTGCAACCTTCCGGTTACTAGTCCAACGCTCTAACCACTAGAATACCCTAACAAAATAACTTTTTTGGCAGTGTGTGTGTGTGTAATCTTTATTTAACTAGGCAAGTCAGTTAAGAACAAATTATTATTTACAATGACAGCATACCCCGGCCAACGCTGGGCCAACTGTGCACCATCCTATGGGACTCCCAATCACAGCTGGATGTGATACAGCCTGGACTCGAACCAGGGACTGTAGTGATGCCTCTTGCACTGAGATGCCATGCCTTAGACCCCTGCATCCATGTGTGTGTTAACTTTTAACTGTACTAGAATGCTTAAAAGGCTGCTAAAATGTTAAATATTGATTATCGATATTGGGGTTTTTGTCAAGGAAAATATTGGATATCGGTATCGGCCAAAAATGTCATATCGGTGCATCACTAGAGGCCATATCCTTGGATGCAACATCTGGTAGGTTTGTGTCTGTTAATGTGTCCTTGTGGTCATTTTCAGTAGGAGGCTGATTCTCAGCAACAGCCCCTCCATCTTGTTGATCATTTACTTTCCGCAATCTTGAGTGATACACCCTGACAATGGTGCCTCACAATTATCACCACACCATCTTAGCCAATGACTACTCCCGGTCCTTTCCACTCTTGACAGTCAACTCGTTTGTCGTGCACTTTGTTTCCAGTCTCATACTTCTCATCCGTGGGTTGAAGAGGTTAATGCAGAGTCCTGTGAATTCTCTCTGAACACTCTGCTTCAGTGAAAGCTTTTCTTTCTGTATGTAGTGCTGAAAGGTGCTGTCCCACCCATGCACTCACACTGGTCCCTAGTGCTGGTGGCTTGTCAACCAGTACAGAGGGAAGATCAGGGTTCTGCCCCAACACTAGTTGGTATGGGCTGTAACCATGAACATTGTGCATTGAGTTTTTAATAGTAGGGACCACCTATTTCAATGTGACTTAGTCTGACCAATTTTGCCAGTATCCTAACTCTCTTGGTAGAATGGACGATTCTCCCATCTCCAAATTTGAAAGCTCGGTTGCTTAGTGTGTCAATCATAGTTTGTACTTATTTCATATTTAGTTCACTGACATAGCTATCAAGCCATTTTGCACCACACACTGTGTGTGTACACGCAGTATCAATCATAGCAGATCCTAAGGATTCAACTATGAAGAAGATTGGTTTGAAAACAGTGTAATGTTACACAGCTCTATCTCTGCGTTTACATTTTCCTCTGTTAGTTTAACTTGTTCATTTTATGAGGACAGTCTTTAACCAAACGGTAAGTACATTGACAAAAAGCACATTTTAATCTCCTTCCATATCTGTCCAGTGGATTTGTACCGGGCAATGGCGCCCTCATCTGGTTGTCGTGAGAACGTGACTTTTTGGCGCCTTTTCTCTCCTGCTCAGTATAATATGCTGCGTCACTCACTCGCATTCCATCTGTTATTGGCACGATAGACGTCTTTTCACCCACATTTATTTTTAGTGCCGACTTCATTGACGCAAAAGTCAGCACTGTACAAGCAGTCAAAAGCCAACTGTCCAGACAGGCAGTATCTATCAACTTGAAAGCTAACAGGCAGTATCTATCAACTTGAAAGCTAACACTGCATCCTGGAGAACCATCTCGTACATGCGCATCCTATTGTACCTCTGTTCGAAATCAATTAACGTTACGTAGTCCGTCATTGCAACCGAAATGTCTCTAGTAACACTGTCAACGTTTGAATGTCTCGTAGGCACGTTATTTCGCATCTTTAAGAAACACAGAATCCAGCGCTCTAATCAAAGTTCCCGTACCATCATCCTTATTCAAATTCTCAACAGATATTTCCAGTGCTGTATCTCTCGCTCATCCTCCGAGCGATAATACCACCTCAAGTGCTTGCTTTTTCTTGTCCAGATTAGTAACCCGTGTCCAGATTCCAAGTTCATAGTCCCACTTTCATGCGACCTGTTATCGTCGAAGCAAGGTGGCACATTGTAGTTATTAACCATCCTCTGCTGCCAATGTTAATTCAAAATGACAACGACAAGGTTCCAGTTTAACAACGTTTACTCAACCGTTTTAGCACAATACATAGTTGCCATTGCATTCAGGCCAGGTTCGTCAACAAGACTCCTGCGCAGGCGCACTAATAACAGAGTGATAGAGCCGTAATAACAGAAATATAGGGATACTTAAAACATAAACTTTAACAGTGGTCATTTATTATTATTTTTACATGCAAAAGTAAAATAGGTGTATTTATGCTGTTGTACAGATTTCTTTATATACATCTATTCAAAGAAACTACAGATAGTTTGAGAACTTGGCATTATATTTCTGCTACTTTGTTCACATCTCCAACCACCCCACCCTGGGTATTCAGCAGCTGCCACTGGTCTAGGGTTTGCACTTGTTCTAAGAAGTCAGACTTTGAAGTGGCTGCAGACTTGTATGATTAAATGGTATTAAGGAATTATTTGAAGTGTTAATGTAAGGATGGCATAACACAGTAAATTAGGTTCCCTTGATGACTTGATGCCAGATTAAAGTGAAAGACGTGACTGTGTGTGCGTGTGCTCTGAGTCTACTCGCCTAGTGTGTCCCAGAGAGTCCTTCCAGACAGGGAGCAGGGCCACAGGTTTGATGGCACACTCCAAGATGGCCATGGCCAGGGCAAACTCCCTGGCTTTACTGCACATCTGCACCGCCTTAATCCAGTTGTTCCTGATGAAAACCAAAACAAAGCCAAAGGGAGTCAGACAATGGTGTTATTCATCATCATGTGGAAGCATGGTGACATCAAATCACAACAGTGTGACTTCATCTGTCACCTGGGACTGCTGGGGTCAGAACTGAACAAGAGCAGCGCACGCTAACTTCATTGAACATGTAAAAACAAACACGTTATCACCAAATTATGTTACAAATTAGTATCTAAATAATAGCCTGTGCCCCCTCCCCCGACGAGGAAGAGCACACAATGGTTAAACGAACACTTAACCCCCTACGGTCGATGTCCACGCCCCCTGCATAAATCCAATTAGCATAATACAACAACGAAAAAATGAAAAACTCTGTTTAAGCTAGAGATAGTTTTTTATGCATCGGATCAGTCTCAATTCACCTAATCCGCCTATGTTGCACTTCCGCATCTGCGGTGAAAGAGCTAGAGCGGTGTTTGTCAGACCACGAGCCTTCCCCGAAAATCGGTCTTCTCACAAAATCGTCCGTAGCATTCCAAACGGTTTGGCCTACAAAACTATAGAAAGATGACTCTCACAAACACGATGGTGTTCTCCATGTTGCTCTCCGACCCCCACGAGCATCTTTGAGCATCTTTTTTAAATACATGTCCAAAAAAATGTATGTTTCCTGATCTTTCTTCTCTCTCTCAGGTATAGGACAGACACTTTTCATTTTTTGGGGGGGACTGTTGTTCAATATAGTGAATCTGCTATTCAAAGCGTTTGTATGGGCTAATAGCAGTAAGGCAAAAAAATATAATCATTCCACTTTTTTGTGATACTTCAAGGGGTCTTAAAATTCTAAATCAAATAGCTTAGTAGAACCCACCCCTAGCTTAGACTCTTATGGGTTAAAAACATTTTGATCTGAACTAGGATCTCAAACACACACAGAGCCCACATTCCATCCGTACCTGTGTGAGGCCCAGTTGGGGTGCATGAAGGGTGCGGGCACGTTGGTCTCCAGCTGGATGATGGTGAGGCGCAGCGTGGAGATGGTCAGCACTTTGGAGCCGTGGATGGAGCCGTTCCACTTGAAGTCGCCTGCCGGCGTCATGCAAAACTGGATAATAAAATATGTTTTATATGTAGAGAGCTTTTCATTACATGGGGAAATCACAAAGCACTGTACATCTAAAACAAACTTAAAAATGCTTTACAAACTCATGAATACCATTCTTATGTCTCTGCGTGAGGTTTGAAGAAAGTTGCTAACTAGCGCAATTGCTATCCTGTAGACTTCCAGTCATTGCGCTAACGCTAGTTAGCATTGGATAGTTAGCACTACCTCAAACTTCCTTTATAGTGGACGCGGAGGCATAAAAGCTATCCACAAGTTAATCGGACTCTAGGGAAGTAGATAAAGGGCTTCATTGCCCTTATTAATTCATCTCAAAGTATCCCTTTAAAAAGTTGAACTTAAAACTTATCGCAAGTGTTTATTTGTTCAAGTTTTTGTTGACTCCTTCAGGTGTGTGCAAGCTAAAGTTATCTTAAAATAAGTTTTATCTTAAAGTTTACCTTGTGCGAGAGGTGTCGCCGCTTGTCCAGGTCCTCCCGGTGCTGGGGCTTGTTGAGGGCTAGCGTATTTCCGCTGTATTGGTTGTGGTAGACGCGGTACTTGCCCTCCTGGCCCAGCTTGAAGAAGTGGCTGAGTGTGCCCTTCATCACCACCTCCTTGCTTGTTAGGCTGCGGGTGCTGAGACGCGACACGTCGCCCGCCGGGGTCACCACCAGCACCTGGAGTGAGGAGAGGGGGGTCAAATCAAAGGTTATTCAAATACATTATATTTTGATAACAGACGAGCGACACTTGGATTGAAATAAATGCATGATATTTTTAGATATCTTAGGTTGTGCCGTGGCGGAGATCTTTGTGGGCTATACTCGGCCTTGTCTCAGGATGGTAAGTTGGTGGTTGAAGATATCCCTCTAGTGGTGTGGGGGCTGTGCTTTGGCAAAGTGGGTGGAGTAATATCATGCCTGTTTGGCCCTGTCCGGGGGTATCATCGGATGGGGCCACAGTGTCTCCTGACCCCTCCTGTCTCAGCCTCCAGTATTTATGCTGCAGTAGTTTGTGTCGGGGGGCTAGGGTCAGTCTGTTATATCTGGAGTATTTCTCCTGTCTTATCCGGTGTCCTGTGTGAATTTAAGTATGCTCTCTCTTTCTTTCTTTCTTTCTCGCCCTCTCTCTCTCTCTTGGAAAACCTGAGCCCTAGGACCATGCCTCAGGACTACCTGGCCTGATGACTCCTTGCTGTCCCCAGTCCACCTGGCCGTGCTGCTGCTCCAGTTTCAACTGTTCTGCCTGCGGCTATGGAGCCGTGACCTGTTCACCGGAAGTGCTACCAGACCTGCTGTTTTCAACTCTCTAGAGACAGAAGGAGCGGTAGAGATACTCTCAATGATCGGCTATGAAAAGCCAACTGACATTTACTCCTGAGGTGCTGACTTGTTGCACCCTCGACAACTACTGTGATTATTATTATTTGACCCTGCCGGTCATTTATGAACATTTGAACATCTTGGCCATGTTCTGTTATAATCTCCATCCGGCACAGCCAGAAGAGGATTGGCCACCCCTCATAGCCTGGTTCCTCTCTAGGTTTCTTCCTAAGTTCTGGCCTTTCTAGGGAGTTTTTCCTAGCCATTGTGCTTCTACACCTGCATTGCTTGCTGTTTGGGGTTTAAGGCTGAGTTTCTGTACAGCACTTTGATATATCAGCTGATGTAAGAAGGGCTATATAAATCAATTAGATTTTTATTTGGCCCACGATTACGAAAAAAGTTTGGTACACCGGGCAACAACCTAAGGATAGCTAGGAATCCAACAGCTAATCAGTATTTTTTGTAGATTAATAGTGATCACCTCTTTGCCCTCCTTGTAGCCCTTGTTGGCCTCATTCACGGCTTCCTCCACCTTCTTGCTCTTCAGCTGGCTCAGCTTACTCTCCGGGTTACGCAGGCGGGTCACCATGCGGCCGCCCGGCGTGACTGCCGACCGCTTTCCACCGGCATCGCCGTTCACCCCCTGGTCGTCCTGGCTGTTGATAGAGGACTGAGAGGACCTGTCAGCCAGGTCGGGCTCTTCCGGGACCCTGGGGGCCTCCCTGGCAATGGTGCTGCTGTTACTATTCTCCTCACCACTGGGATGAGCGGGCTGGCTCAGGCTGGGGACCCCCTCTCCCCTGGGAGAGCTAGACTCAGAACGTGCCTTCTCTAAAACCACAAATACATTAAAAAAAAATTACAACATAAGTCACTATATAAAATCATGCTTTAAAGGGATGTTATACGGCAAAATCACAACATAAGTCACTATATAAAATCATGCTTTAAAGGGATGTTATACGGCAAAATCACAACATAAGTCACTATATAAAATCATGCTTTAAAGGGATACGGCAAAATCAAAGTTTGACTGTTATTTTCAGACGTCGAAGTCATATGTCAAAATGAGTCCACATCCCACACAATCATGCATGTCGATCCAGCTACATGCCTCGACCCAATTGAACGATAAGCACCAGGGAGTCCGGAAATTATTCCTGTAGTGCCCTCACACAGCCATGAAATGAGGGATGCAAGAGGGACAGCGACCAATGGTAGAGCGGTCCGACATGGGGGAGGCGGGATGTGTGGGGAGGAACAACCCAGGCACAGGAATTGAATGGAAGGGGATCATGAATGGGGTTCAAAGTTCACAGAGACACCACCCCCTTGGTACCTTCAGCCTCCTGCATGCCCTTGATGTTGGTTTTGGCCTCGTCCCCAGGCTCTCGGGCCCCGGTAGGGAGGTCTTGCCCCCCCACGGCAGGGCTGGGGACCTCTGTTGCCGGGAGGGTGGGTTGTGGAGCCGGGAGATCAGGCTTACACCCCTCAGGGATGGAGCAGTCACCAGTAGAAGGAGCCAGCTCGGCTTCAATCAGAGAAGCAGATATTCAGAGTTTGGCAAACTATGCTACATGTTGAAAACATTTTAACTGCATTCTCGCTAGAACGTAAATTATCTTGGAACTTGTGTTGCCAAGATGTCAGACCAAAAAATTACACATTTCAAACAGAGTTGGTCAAAGTGTATGTATCAGACTGTGTGGAATATGCGCAACAAGCACCTCCAGCGTGATGCTGTATTGTAATGAGACTAGTAGGCATTGCGTAAAACTTGGTGCAACGGAGGGGTTATCAGCAGTATTGCAGTATTGCTGAAGGCATTGTTTTAAGTTGACAAAGTGGTCTCCGATGGGTTGACAGCGCAACACAAGGGATTCCTAATTGGCTAAGAAAGAGGAAAGCGCAGTGGGAAACGGATCAATAATTCATTAGGTCTACATTGCTCTATATCAAAACGCAGTAATATCAAACAGCCCGTAAAGCCTGTAGGACCACGATGTAGCGGTAGCTGTAGTTAGATAGTGTGTGTGTGTGTGTGTGTGTCTCTTACCTGTGATGGTAGTCCCCTCTTTGGTCGCCTTGTCCTTGTCCTTCTCAGCTTTACCCTCCCCTGCTCCCTCCTCCTCTCCCTTCTTCTCTAGGTCGTCAGTCTTCTCCTTTGGCTCCGCCCCCTCAGTCTCCTCCTCCTTCCGGAGAGTTCCCTGCGCCTCCGCCTTCTCTCTCTCCTCCGCCGCCCGGCGCTTCATCTCCTCCAGCTCCTGCTCCTGCTTGGCCCTCAGCCGGTTCAGGATCTCCTCTGGAGAAGGGACACCGATGGATTGATGCATTTCATTGATTAGATCGTTAAAATACATATTATGCATGTCTAAATCTTTAATTGTGGGAAAACTAAACATCCTTAAAAACGCTCAGCCCCCCAAAAAAGATCAAATAACTAGCTGTGTGTAGACAAACACGATCAAGGACAACACAGAGTTACGGTGATTAGTCGTGTAGAAACTGAAACCAGCAGGACTGCAGAAATCCAGGTGCTGCGTTACGCACCCCTGAGCTACACCTCGACTGTCTCATACGGTCTTGAGCATAAACTACGGTTTTATTGACTAGCCCATAAAACAGTTCTAACTCAGAGCATTCTTCGTATTCTTGCCAGCAAGCGATGGTGTGTGTGTGTGTGTGTGTATAGAGTCAGTCAGCCTATGCATTCGCTAAAGCTTTATCCCGCACTAACAGAGCACTCTGAAATCGATACATCTTCTGATTTGACCACGGCGCAATTCTGCCAGACGCATCAAACATTCACACCTGTGCTTGAAAGCCAGCCACTAACAGTGCATCTCTCTGGGCTATACTATAGGAATGGCCAACGAGCACCTTATAGCACCCACCTGTGCTTGGAATTGAACACCGCCTCAAAATGACACTTATCTGAAATGATAGCCGCATAGCGAGAACTTGTCACGGTTTATACAACTGCTCAATGTGGTAGAACAAAGAAACAGAGCCTGTATTCATGTGCGACTTCCCCTCTATGGCAGGACCACATGGGGAGTAATTGAAATTGGACTCTGTGACAAAGCTGGTGATTTCATATTTCGGGGGAGTGGGATGGTGACAAAGAAAAATGTGTTGTTTCAGGCATCAACGATAGCCTACTTCCTCTGTCATATGTCGCCGGAGCGTGTGTGTGTGTGTGGGCGGTGGAGAAGCCTTGACAGCAGCCTGAAGTGTCTTCCTAGGGGGCTCAATCTGGGATCTGTCATCGCTTTCCTGATGCCAGTGTGTGTGTGTGTGGTGTTTGTCTACGTGGGTGTGAGAGAGAAAATGGTTTAAAGGCTCTTTCAGACATCATGTGATTTCCACAGTGTGTGTGCAGGAGCGGGTCGTAAGTAGACTCACTGGTGAGATTTCAAACCATTCATTCTCAATGGAAGGCACACCAACAGAGAACTGGATCTCAGTCTGTATCCGAAGTCCATCACAAGTATTGGCGTCACCCTCGAGGCCACTTATAGGTAAAAGGATTGGATAGCCTTAACACCCTATCACATTCGACCATCCCATTTGTTCTTTAATCAGATCAGTTGTCATGAAGGAGAGGAGGTAACAGTTTGGAGCCCAGCCAAACTGGGACTGGAGAGTAAAGTTATGTCATGGAATGGGTACTGGTTCCTATGGCCCTTCAACATGACTGAGTATTATTCACTTAACTGGGGGGGGGCGAGGGGGAGAGAGATTGAGGGAGAAGGAGATATGAGAGAGAGAGGGGCAGAGAGAGAAAGAGAGCGAGCAGGATAAAGAGAGAGATAGATTAGAGGCGAGACAGACGGGGCAGAGGAGGAGTCATTGGCAGGGTCTCTGGTGTTAGACAATGGAGCCCCTCACACGCTCAGAACCAGGGACCTTTGGCTCAGCCGGACTGTCCTGGGTAACTTGGCTACGTATAGAAGACAGGAGGACACCCGGCACAGCCATGTCCCTCGTCTTCCAACTCCCTCGCTTTCTTTGTCACTTTTATCTCTCCTCTCTCTCTGTCACTCCATCCCTTCCCTCCCCTTTCTTGACCTTTTGCCTCCATATTCTTCCACTGTTCCTCAACCCCCCCCAAACAATGACCATTGAGTCTCTATCTGACCATCTCTCCCTCTTTCCACCTCTCTCTGCCTCAGAGGCATTCAGTCCTGCCATCTTGGACCTCGTCCCAGTGAAGCCTGCTGGAGCAGTGCCACCGTCCCCAGAGCCTAAAGCCAGGCCAAGTCAGCACAGGAGGCGATAGAGGCACTTAAACACAACCAGCCAGCCAACCCGCCACTGCCCCACTGATTAGGGCCTACTTACCCAAATATGAGGGGTGTGGAAATATTTAGGATTTTGCTTTGGGAAGACATGGGTAAATCCACTATGATAATCTGACAGAGGCAGGGGGAGAGGGACAGCGGTATGATAGTCACATACATTAGTGCTGAGCAATTAGTGCTTTTTGAGGTCGTTTCAGTTCGATTACCAAAAAATAACTACGATTTCAGATATCGGTTTCAATGATTTTTTAAAACATTCAATGCACTGTGGGTTGAATGCTATAACAGGGGCGGCAGGGTAGCCTAGTGGTTAGAGGCGTTGGACTAGTATCCGGAAGGTTGCAAGTTCAAACCCCTGAGCTGACAAGGTATAAAACTGTCTTTCTGCCTGAACAGGCAGTTAACCCACTGTTCCTAGGCCGTCATTGTAAATAAGAATTTGTTCTTAACTGACTTGCCTAGTTAAATAAAGGTAAAATAAAAAAAAATAAAAAAACAGATAATAAAACTATGAATAAAAGTCCCACATTGGTAGTGACTGCCCATCACAAATTAACCATTCGTTGTTCACATTACTTTACTCAAATATTTCAGTTGTGTAGATTACATTTGTTTTATTTCACAAATGTATTATTTAATTCAAAGTCATCATCTCATCTCTATAAAGCTGCTACCTATACCTGACAAATGTATTATTTTAGTAATTCTTCAAAGTAAATAAAGGCATACTTTTATGACTGCTGAATACCAATATCAATCACTTAGATCATGTATTTTCAGGTAGAGATACCTCGAAGAAACGGCTCTCTATGTATCCCCTCTTGATCGCACAGTCTTCTGTCTCTTCCGTAGCACAGGTAAAAGAAACAGACCGGACAGAAGTAGTCGTGCAATGGATTATGGTCAACGTAGTTAATTATTGGAAACTATTATTATTATTGACCTGTTGGAAACTACAACTCCCTACTACAGCGCACAGTTTGGGCATGGTGTGATTTATCTCTGGAGAAACTGCAGCGCAATGTGCTGTAATGAATACTTAGGGAGAAAAGGGTGTAGATTCACGCGCAGGGCGCGGCAGGTGTTTATTTCGCATTCGCAGAAGGCAGGAATCGTGGTCACAGGCAGGCAGTAGACATACACAGGTAGGCAAATAGGCAGGTGAATCAAAACTAGGACTGAAGGCTATAACTGGTTCTCAAAACGAGCTAAGAAAAAGGCATAGTAGAGTCAAAACGAACAATACCTCACAAAGGCACAAACAGAAGGAACTGAACTAAATAAGGAGCTGATGAGACCAGGTGAGTAACTAACACAGATGAAATCAATTATCAAAAATGAAAGACTGGGCTACGTTCAAGAACCCAACGAAACAGCACACAAGGTTGACTAAGAAAATAACTACAAAACCTTACATGTGCACATTGAGCTCACAGAAAAAAACAGAACGAAATAGAATTCAAATAATTGAACTGACATGGTCAATTAGTTGTTTAAAAAACAAATAAATGACCAACAGCACTACCATACAGTGGGGCAAAAAAGTATTTAGTCAGCCACCAATTGTGCAAGTTCTCCCACTTAAAAAGATGAGAGAGGCCTGTAAAAAAAAATCACATTTTAGGATTTTTAATGAATTTATTTGCAAATTATGGTGGAAAATAAGTATTTGGTCAATAACAAAAGTTTATCTCAATACTTATATACCCTTTGTTGGCAATGACAGAGGTCAAACGTTTTCTGTAAGTCTTCATAAGGTTTTCACACACTGTTGCTGGTATTTTGGCCCATTCCTTCATGCAGATCTCCTCTAGAGCAGTAATGTTTTGGGGCTGTTGCTGGGCAACACGGACTTTCAACTCCCTCCAAAGATTTTCTATGGGGTTGAGATCTGGAGACTGGCTAGGCCACTCCAGGACCTTGAAATGCTTCTTACGAAGCCACTCCTTCGTTGCCCGGGCGGTGTGTTTGGGATCATTGTTATGCTGAAAGACCCAGCCACGTTTCATCTTCAATGCCCTTGCTGATGGTAGGCTTTGTTACTTTGGTCCCAGCTCTCTGCAGGCCATTCACTAGGTCCCCCCGTGTGGTTCTGGGATTTTTCTTCTTGGTTCTTGGTTCTTGTGATCATTTTGACCCCACGGGGTGAGATCTTGCGTGGAGCCCCAGATTGAGGGAGATTATCAGTGGTCTTGTATGTCTTCCATTTCCTAATAATTGCTCCCACAGTTGATTTCTTCAAACCAAGCTGCTTACCTATTGCAGATTCAGTCTTCCCAGCCTGGTGCTGTTCTACAATTTTGTTTCTGGTGTCCTTTGACAGCTCTTTGGTCTTGGCCATAGTGGAGTTTGGAGTGTGACTGTTTGAGGTTGTGGACAGGTGTCTTTTATACTGATAACAAGTTCAAACAGGTGCCATTAATACAGGTAACGAGTGGAGGACAGAGGAGCCTCTTAAAGAAGAAGTTACAGGTCTGTGAGAGCCAGAAGTCTTGCTTGTTTGTAGGTGACCAAATACTTATTTTCCACCATAATTTGCAAATAAATTCATTAAAAATCCTACAATGGGATTTTCAGGATTTTTTTTCTAATTTTGTCTGTCATAGTTGAAGTGTACCTATGATGAAAATTACAGGCCTCTCTCATCTTTTTAAGTGGGAGAACTTGCACAATTGGTGGCTGACTAAATACTTTTTTGCCCCACTGTATATGGACTACTATATCTATAGCCTTACATGATGTGCATGTGCATATCCCTCCTAACATATGCAAACGTACAGACACACACACACACAAAATGCTAATGTGCACAACTTGCACGAGTCATAAATGTAAAACCCATACACACCCAATACCATGGATCTGAAATGTGTGTGTGCGTGTGTATGCTGCCGTGCTGTTCAGTGCCCTCACATTACCAACTTAGAGACCGACAACATTGTGAAGTGCAGCCGTGGGCAGGAGTCAAATCGGCAGCCTCGTTGGAACTAACCGAACAGAGAAAATGATGCAGATGATGAATATCACACACATCAAGAGACAGAGAATACAGCATCCCAAAAGGCACCCTATGGGCCCTGGTCAAAAGTAGAGCACTACATTTGCCATTTTGGGACACACCCAGAGTAAGTGTTTGCTCATCTCTTAACACCATTCATTCACCATAGGGGAATAACTGAAAGAGGAAGAGAGCAGTAGACGAGCAGTTCTCTCAAAACCTCTGAACATTATCAAGAGGCAAAACCAATGACTGACGGAAACAGCCAAACAACCAATGACTGACGGAAACAGCCAAACAACCAATGACTGACGGAAACAGCCAAACAACCAATGACTGACGGAAACAGCCAAACAACCAATGACTGACGGAAACAGCCAAAACAACCAATGACTGACGGAAACAGCCAAACAACCAATGACTGACGGAAACAGCCAAACAACCAATGACTGACGGAAACAGCCAAACAACCAATGACTGACGGAAACAGCCAAACAACCAATGACTGACGGAAACAGCCAAACAACCAATGACTGACGGAAACAGCCAAACAACCAATGACTGACGGAAACAGCCAAACAACCAATGACTGACGGAAACAGCCAAACAACCAATGACTGACGGAAACAGCCAAACAACCAATGACTGACGGAAACAGCCAAACAACCAATGACTGACGGAAACAGCCAAACAACCAATGACTGACGGAAACAGCCAAACAACCAATGACTGACGGAAACAGCCAAACAACCAATGACTGACGGAAACAGACAAACAACCAATGACTGATGGAAACAGACAAACTAATCATTGATTTTATCAGAGTCAAACACTCCTTACTGGAAGTACCCGCTCTTGACTAAGTGTGCATCCCAAATGGCACCCTATTCTCTTTATAGTGCACTTCTTTTGACCAGAGTCCCACGGGGCCTGGTCAAAAGTAGTGCACTACATCGGGAATAGGGTGCCATTTAGGACACACACAAAACAGTCTTATTTGAAGAAAAAGCCCAAACTTACTTTACAATGGAAAAACAAATACATAACAGCTTTACCCTACCAAAATGTGCTCAGAAATCCCTGGGGTCTCAATAGATTCAATGCAAAGCTTTCACCCTTCCAATGACAGTAACACAATGATAGACTTCAAAAGGAAGGAAACAATAGGGTGTGTACTATGATAGATAACTAACTTATAAATGCTCTAACAGCATACAGAGAGGTGCATTCAACAGGCACGTTGTAAGTGTGTAAGACCGGTAGTTTAATAGTAAATAACTACGCAAACAACTGCTAAAACATTCTTCTGAAATGACTGTAAATGACAATACCAGTCCTAGAATAAAATATGAAAAAAAATCCCAAAACCTGTGTGTGCAACACCCCCAGTGTACTGTGTTCCGTAGGTAAACGTTGCAGAAATGTCCTTAATAGAGATTTGTATTCTACATGTCAGATAGATATAGGTCACGGAGAACAAACATGCCCTATCTGAACGTATCCAACATCTCTTACCGTTGGCGGCGGTGAGGAAGCACTTGTTGACGCCGCGGGCCTTATTGGTGAGCTCCTCTGTGATGTCCATGTGCGTGTGCACCTCGTCCCTGATCTCCTCCAGCGTGGCGTACAGATCGGCCTCCCAGTAGCCCTTGTCCAGGCAGTCAATCAGCTCAGCCAGCTGCACCTTGGTGCTGTAGTACCAGATGGTCTTGTCCTCCTGCTCGCCGTCCTCCTCACTGGGGTGGAGGAAGGGAGCGAGACACCGGTGGAGGGTGGTGGAGAGAAAAAGGAGGAGGGGAGAGGGATAAGATGGAGATGGAGGGGAAAGAGAGAACATGAGAGTAGGGAGACGGAGGGAGAGAATAAGAGAGAAAGAGAGGATGGAGAAAGATCGATGTCTTTGATTAATTGATGCCATCATCAAATGACAAGCAGTAGAATGAAGAACATTTAAGCAGACACCTATAGTAAATTGTCCATTGTAAGGACATAGTACTGACAACTATTTAATACACGTCTCGTCTATGGTGCCAGTTCTCCTTAAAAAGTGTCATTCCGCCACTTTACAAACTCATTATCTAAAGCACCATACCGGTGTCTAGATATGTGAAAACGGCATGTTTCTGTGATTGCTGAAATAAAAGGTCAAAAAAAAAAAGCTTTTCAAAACCTGCAACGAGTTTCTAGCCAGAGGGGAAGCTATTTTCTTGCTCCACGTCACCGTGAATCTCATAGTGTTTGAAAATCCCAGTTTTTAAAACGTTCCAACTTTTGGTTACGTCATCAGGTAGAACGTAGATATGCACCGTTTTCACATACACTGTATGTCCACACTGGTATTGTGCTGGAGGTTGAGAAGTGGTGGAAATGTGCTTTTAAGTTTCAACATCGACTTAGCTGCAATCTTGGGAAACCTGATTATAGGGAAATTAGAGTATAACACCTTTGAGCACTAGGCATGCATAAGACATAGGCCCACATCAAATATCAACAAAACTACACATTTGACAGTTTTGTGCACAGCACGATCTAGGCCTGGGTCTCACTGGCCTTAGGCAGTATTCCAACAATCTAGTCAGCATCCTCTTAGGATGCAACCACCCACTCGAGACACACACATTCTCTCTCTATGGGGATGGTGTAGATCGATTACGCTGTACCAGGTGAAAGACACTTTCTTGAGTGGGAGCGGCAATGAGACAGTGAAGGCTAACTCCGAATCCCTCTGTTCAGGTGTGTGTGTGTACATGAGTGTGTGACACTCCTCTCAGGTTAAAGGAGTCTGCTACCACACCATCTGTGACTAGTGCTTAATTGCTGGCGCATATGCTATCACTTAGTAACATTTGTGTGTTTACATTGTCTTTATCCTTCAAACAAGTGAGGGCATTGGCCTTCCTATACCTTACCAGAGAAGCTAAACAAGTGATGTAAGTCGCTCTGGATGAAAGCGTCTGCTAAATGACTCAAATATTCATGTAAACGTTTCAATAAAAATCAATCATTGCCACCTGTCATGTAAACAAAGCTCCCAGCTTGAACATGATCGCGTTTGACAACTGCTCACGCTTCTGCTTCAATTTGGATTCAGGGTTATCAGTGTTTCTTAGGTGGATAACGTCGGTGCCTGATTGAAATTGACACTGTACACATGAATAAATAAGTAACAATAACTTTTTTAATAAACCCAGCAAAAAATAAAGAAAACTGACCTTTTTCAGGACCCGGTCTTTCAAAGATAATTTGCAAATATCTAAATAACTTCACAGATCTTCATTGTAAAGGGTTTAAACACTGTTTCCCATGCTTGTTCAATGAACCATAAAAAATGTATGAACATGCACCTGTGGAACGGTCGTTAAGACACTAACAGCTTACAAACGGTAGGCAATTAAGGTCACAGTTATGAAAACTTAGGACACTAAATAGCTCTTTCTACTGACTCTGACAAACACCAAAAGAAAGATTCCCAGGGTCCCTGCTCATCTGCGTGAACGTGCCTTAGGCATGCTGCAAGGAGGCAAGAGGACTGCAGATGTGGCCAGGGCAATAAATTGCAATGTCCGTACTGTGAGACGCCTAAGACAGCGCTATAGAGAGACATGACAGACAGCTGATCGTCCTCGCAGTGGCAGACCACGTGTAACAAACACCTGCACACAGATCGGTACATCCGAACATCACACGTGCGGGACAGGTACAGGATGGCAACAACAACTGCCCGAGTTACACCAGGGACACACAATTAGAGGTCGACCGATTAAGATTTTCAATGCCGATACCGATTATTGGAGGACCAAAAAAATCCGATACCGATTAATCGGACAATTTTATTTATTTATTTGTAATAATGACAATTACAACAATACTGAATGAACACTTATTTTAACTTAATATAATACATCAATAAAATCTATTTAGCCTCAAATAAATAATGAAACATGTTCAATTTGGTTTAAATAATGCAAAAACAAAATGTTGGAGAAGAAGTGCAATATGTGCCATGTAAGAAAGCTAACATTTAAGTTCCTTGCTCAGAACATGAGAACATATGAAAGCTGGTGGTTCCTTTTAACATGAGTCTTCAATTTTCCCAGGTAAGAAGTTTTAGCTTGTAGTTATTATAGAAATTATAGGACTATTTCCCTCTATACCATTTGTATTTCATTAGCCTTTGACTATTGGATGTTCTTATAGGCACTTTAGTATGGCCAGTGTAACAGTATAGCTTCCGTCCCTCTCCTCGCTCCTTCCTGGGCTCGAACCAGGAACACAACAGCCACCATCGAAGTAGCGCTACCCATGCAGAGCAAGGGGAACAACCACGCCAAGTCTCAGAGCGAGTGACGTTTGAAACGCTATTAGCGCGCACCCCGCTAACTATCTAGCCATTTCACATCAGTTACACCAGCCTCATCTCGGGAGTTGATAGGCTTGAAGTCATAAACGGTGCAATGCTTGACACACAACAAAGAGCTGCTGGCAAAACGCACGAAAGTGCTGTTTGAATGAATGCTTACGAGCCTGCTGCTGCCTACCACCACTCAAGTCAGATACTTGTATGCTCAGTCAGATTATATGCAACACAGAACACGCTAGATAATATCTAGTAATATCATCAACCATGTGTAGTTAACTAGTGATTATGATTGATTGTTTTTTATAAGATAAGTTTAATGCTAGCTAGCAATTTACTTTGGCTTACTACATTCACGTAACAGGCAGTCTCCTTGTGGGGTGCAACGAGAGGCAGGTGGTTATAGCGTTGGACTAGTTAACTGTAGGGTTGCAAGATTGGATCCCCCGAGCTGACAAGGTGAAAATCTGTCGTTCTGCCCCTGAACGAGGCAGTTAACCCACTGTTCCTAGGCCGTCATTGAAAATAAGAACGTGTTCTTAACTGACTTGCCTAGTTAAATAAAGATTAAATAATGGTGTAAAAAAAACAACAACAAAAAACAGCCAAATCGGTGTCCAGAAATACCGATTTCCGAATGTTATGAAAACTTGAAATCGTCCTCAATTAATCGTCCATTCCGATTAATCGGTCGACCTCTACGCACAATCCCTCCATCAGTGCTCAGACTGTCCGCAATAGGCTGAGGGAGGCCGGACTGAGGGCTTGTAGGCCTGTTCTAAGGCAGGTCCTCACCAGACATCGCCGGCAACATTGACAAAAGCTGATGCTCTTCCTCCCTGGAAAGGCCTGCCTGCTCCAAGACATCTGTCACAGTTAACAACTCCATTGTGGCCTCCTACCAGACTGTATAAAAAAAAACTCCTTCCCACTCTCCACTGGCTCCCATCAGCAGTGTCCATCAAATGTAAGTCCCTGTTGCTTGCCTATAAGGTAGCAAGACGAATCGATCCTGGCCCAATCTGCACATTTTCGTTTTTGCCTTAGCACTACACACCTGATTGATATCCTCAAAGCTTAATGAGTTGATCCTTTTAATCAGCTGTGTAGCGCAAGGCCAAAAACAAAAATGTCCCCAGGACCAGGTAAAGGGTCAACCATAGCAGGTCAGCACCCCTGGAGCAAATTAGGGTTAAGTGCCTTGCTCAAGGGCACAGACAGATTTTTCCCCTTGTCGGCTCGGGTATTCAAATCAGGGACACTTCAGTTACTGGCCCAACCCTCTAACCGCTAGGCTACCTAAGAAACACTGGTTTAGGTAAAAATGGTCCTCCAAAGGACCTTTCGATAGAAAGACCGGGGTAGCCATTAGAAGTGGCCTTCAACACTCATCCTTTTTGTTTAAAAAGGAGTTTGGACACTATACTCAGTTTAGTTTCGTGGTCTTCATTTCACAGTGTGACGACAACGGTTTTTATGTTCCTCCTAGTGTCAGGACAGCAAACAGTTCACACAACAGCATCCTTTCAAAGACTGAGAAGGCGTCGGTAGGCAGGGAAATTATAGACCAGGCCCGGTCCTGCACAACAGCCACAGGTGAGACAACAGCCCTAGCCCATCATCCCATCCCTCCACGCTATCACATAACCCCGTGTTTCCCAATCCGTTCCTCCAAGGCCCGTAGCAATTGCATATTTTGGTCCTATCACACCTGATCAAACTAATCAATTGCTTGAGAAGAGATGTCCATGGAGAGATAACATTACAGAATATTCAGATATTAATGTATTGTCTAGAAGAGACATAATTATCTGCCATGTAGAATAGGAAATTGTAATAACCATTTATTACACGGAAGATATGAATGCAACATGCAACAATTTCTAAGATTATACTGAGTTACAGTTCATAAGTATATCAGTCAATTGAAAGGCCCTACAGAACTGTCAACGGGATTCCTCTCGGGGCGGTTGAAAGGCCCTAATCTATTGATGTCACATGACTGGGAATACAGACATGCATCTGTTGGTCAAAGACACCTTCAAAACAAAAGGTAGTGGCGTGGATCAGAAAGCCAGTCAGTATCTGGTGTGATCAACACTCCTCTTCAATGGCTGTGTGAAGTTAATGGATATTGGTTGGAACTGGAACAAACTGACGTATACGTCGATTCAGAGTATCCCAAACATGCTCAAATGGGTGACATGTCTGGTGAGTATGCAGGCTGGGACATTTTCAGCTTCCAGGAATTGTGTACAGATCCTTGCGACACGGGGCCGTGCATTACCACGCTGAAACATAGACACTTTCTGCCATTTGCTCGGTACAGTTGAAACCGGGAACTAAATCTCCCACATATAAAGTGTTAGTTTTATGTTTCATGACCTGAAATAAAAGATCTCAGAAATGTTCCATACCCACAAATAGCTTATTTCTATCAAATATTGTGCACAAATTTGTTTATATCCCTATTAGTGAGCATGTCTCCTTTGCCAAGATAATCCATCCACTTGACAGGTGTAGCATATCAAGAAGCTGATTAAATGGCATGGTAATTACACAGGTGTACCTTGTGCTGGGAACAATAAAAAGGCCTCTAAAATGTGAAGTTGTGTCACACAACACAATGCAACAGAGGTCTCCAGTTTTGAGGGAGTGTGCAATTGTCATGCTAACTGCAGGAATGTCCCCCAAAGCTGTTGACAGAGAATTTAATGCTAATTTCTCGACCATAAGCCACCTCCAAAGTCATTTTAGAGAATTTGCCAGTACGTCCAACTGGCCTCACAACCTCAGATCATTGTAACCACGCCAGCCCAGGACCTCCACATTTGGCTTCTTCACCTGCGGGATCGTCTGAGACCAGTCACCCAGACAGCTGATGAAACTGAGGAGTATTTCTGTCTGTAACAAAGCCCTTTTGTGGGGAAAAACTCGTCTTGATCTCAATAGATTAGGGCCGAATGAATTTATTTAAATTGACTGATTTCCTTACATGAACTGTAACTCAGTAAAATTCTAGCATGTTGCGTTTATATTTTTGTTGAGTATAATTTTGAAGTGAGTGAACGTCTGTTTGTTGTTGTCTACTTACACCACAATGCGGCGGTCCAGGAACCAGTACTTGCGGCGGTGGCGGTCATAGCCGATTGGCAGCTGGCGGATGTATGGTCGGCTCTTCTGTGCCTCCGTCACACAGTCCACCACGCCGGGCACCTTGTGTGCTACGCACACCTCGCACTGCCACTCGTCCTCGGGTACCTCCACCAGTGGCGGCTTTACGCACTCCAGGTGGTAGACGGCCGAGCACGTCTCACAGCAGAGGAGGTCCCCCAGCCGGTGGCACACCCTGCAGTGGTCGTCATACGCCACCACCCCCTCCGACATCAACTCTTCTCTAGCCAGGTTGGTGGCCAGGAACTGGTCCACGAGAAATTGAAGGACCTTAATTTTGCTCTCGAGGGGCTCGTAGGGGTACTCCTCGCCCTCCAGTAAAGGGAGCACCTGGCGGTACTCTGGGTCGCTCTCGCAGTAGGCGCGCACCATCTCGGGCCAGGTCATGCCGTCGATGAAGTAGAGCGTGGAGTTGACGCTGTCCTTGAGGTCGGCAGGACCGAACGTGGTGTTGGATGTGTCCTCCTCGCGCAGAATGGCCTTGAGCAGGGCAGTGTGGGTCTCAGCCAGCAGGGTGCACTGCTCCTGGCCCGCCAGCGCCGCACAAAAGTCCTCAAAGCGGAACGGCGAGAGGCGCAGGACCGAGCCGAAGTTGCGCAGCACCTCATAGACGGCCGAGATGTTGAGGAGCTGACTGGCCGGCACCAAAAGGTCCTCTGAGGACTTGGGCAGCTCAAGGGGGGGCACCTCCTTGGCCTCGAAGATGGGCGAGCGCGGCCGGTGTGGGCGTCTGCCCCTCCGGCCTGAGACAGAGAGGGATGGAGAGAGAGAGAGTGATAAATTATGTAAAGAATTTAAATCAATCAAGAGACAAAATGGGGTCAAGAAAAAAGGCCCTTCAATACTAAGTGCTGGACTCTGAGAAACACAACAAAGGCAGGTGAAGAAACAAAGACAAAGCTAGATACATACCGAATGAGCCAAAGCAGGCAGCACAATTCCTATCAACCATAACTGCTGTCGATGTTTCTATCAAACAGGCAGGGATTCTTATTCAACACATTTGAGTGTGTAATTATTTTGTTACTGTTTATGAATAACAGCTCTGAATGTGTGCATTACTTTCCTTGTATCAACTTTTAAGTATAGCCTATTGGTTATAACCAACTTGTATTTTTTACCCTTCCATAAATCCCACTGTGTATATCAAGTCTGAATCTTTTCTATAAACAGAATTTCTCCCTTTGGAAAGAGAACTTTAGATTTACTCAGCACATTTTTTTTTTTATCAAGTCTTAAAAATTTAAATAAGCTAACCTAGCACCTGGTACATGAGTATACACCGTGCAGTGGAGAATTTGGCCTTCCTTCATCGACGGCATGACCTGACCCTGGGCCAGAATATGGGTGCTGATCTAGGGTCAGCTCCCCCTGTCCATGTAATCTTATTCATTACGATCGAAAAGGCTAAACTGATACTAGATCAGCACTTTTTATGAATATGGGCCCAGATCAAGTTCAGAATCTGAAACATGGATCCACACACTCTGATATCAGCTGGAGTAGTTAGGTATAACAACTAACATACTAATAGTTTTAAATTAAATTTCAAACATTAGACAGGGTGTAGGCATAGACGAGGTGACATGAAAATAACTAACAAGCACCACTCCCCTGAGCTGTGTGGCCCCAGTCAGGGCTGTGTACAAAACCCTCTGCCTTCGTTTTCCTTCGGCCCTATGCACAGAGTCTCTATCTATGTGTAAGCATGTATTTGTGACTCAGTGTGCTAAAATGAGTGTGTGTGATTATAGGTCATACGAAAGGCACATAAACCACTCTTTGCACAATTCAGCCATATTCGCATGGTAAGCGAGCCTATTTGGGGTAGGAGGTTATTGGCCTAATCAGTCACTGGGGTGCAATGGAGAGAGAGAATTATGATTCAAGAAATACCAATGTTGTCTAGGCTGTACACATCTGTGCTTATGAGATGTGGGGCAACTTATGAATAATACGCAGACATTTTAGGATGAATACCATATCAATAAATCTAGAATTTTATGGAAATATAATTATGCATTGAATTACAAAATGGTTCCTTAATAATCCACAAATGGCTTGAAAATTGTTTATGCGAAGACCAAAGTACATGAATGACATCAACGTCACTTACACAAATGGTTAGACATTATGCAAGAACAAAACTATTGTTCTTTACAGTTCAATTATTTTTCAAATAAGTTTGCCATTGCTCTTGCTCGTTTACACTGATAGATTGGCTTTGCTATGGTTACCGTACAATTTACTACGTGATATTATAACGAGTTAAAGCTGCAACAGGTGAAATTAGAGCGCCTCTTTTCAAAACAAAGGGCCTTGGCGATTATGTCCCTGTCAAGCTGATTTGACCACAATCTCGCGAAATATATCGCAAACACTTGCCTTTCTAAAGGAAAAAAAGGTTTAAATTAAGGGAAGGGGGATCAATTACAACTGGTTGATTAAACTGCGCATTTATTGTTTACATCTACTACAGGAACTGTTTAAAAGGTATATTCATGCCATGCAAGACAACGCGACAAAATGATCAAATGGTATAAATCTTCACGTGAAATTTTGTAGCCAGATAGTGCAGCATGGCATGCTTGTTGACGCATATATGTTAACAGATATTGCTAAATTAATGAATGGAAAGTAGCTAAATGTTCATCTTGAACTAACGCCTCAGCAAATAATGTTTTATGCAAAATGGTGCAATTATGCAAATGAACAATTCCGTTTGACAATAATCCCCATTGTCAAATGCGTGTTCATTTTTGCCTAAAGTTGCTGATTTTTTATAACAGAAAACATGCGAGGCGACAGTAGTGTTCACTGTGCGGGAACTAGCAAACGATCACCAGAGCTCCTAAACAAAGGCCTGTTTATGAGTGCAATCTCCATTTTGAACAATGCACATTGCTTACCAAATGTGCTAAATAAGAACTGTAACACTTTAAAAGCATTTGAAAAAAAATGCTTCTAAATTGCAAGCAAACGTACCTGGAGTGCTGCCGTGCGTGCTATCATGGCTCCGAAAGCTGCTCTCTGTACAGTAGCTAGCATCATCCTCATCTGGTAATTCTTCCAGAAAATCGGACTCATTGCCCACGGCCTCCTCTTCGTAGTCTGAGGGATTCTCGTGTAAAAGTTCGTCTTCCTCCGACCTCAAACTAATATTATCCTCTTCCTCGTCGCTATTGTCATCGTAGACCACCTTGCACAGTGGCCGTCTCCCCCGACCACCTCTCGAACCCCTGCCTCTTCCTCTGCCCCGCGATGTCGTCGCTGCTCCAACTTTCCTCCGGCCCCTGGACGAATGGTAGTTCTCTCTCCGATGAATTTCTGTATCACCGGTATCCACCACCGAGCCTCGTCCGCGGCCACGTCCTCGGCCCCTTCCCCTACCACGGCTACCTCTCCCTCTCCCTCTCCCTCTCGAACCGCGAACTGGCCCAGGGGAAACCTCCTGCATCTCCGCTGCCTGTTTAGGCGGCCTTCCTCTTCTCCCTCGCATTGTAGCAGATGTATTATTTTTTATTTCAATTTTAGCGCGCGACTAGTCCACGCAAACCCGAAAAAACGGGCACCCTCGGAAACCCTAACCAACGTCGCGATAGTCTCAATTAGCCCCACCAAGCCCCGGGCTCAATTTTTAGTAGAAAGTTCAAATAGAATGGCCGGCTTCCCGCTTTAGGTCGCCTGCAGTCGCCATTTTTCTTCGGATCTCTCCCTCCGCTGAAAACAGACAACAGGCCCTGTACGGAGGTCACGTGACTACTATTCTACAGTCGACGCATTTAGTTCATAAAATGTGTTATCCATGCGAACGTGATGCCCCCACGATTGTTTATTTACGTTCACTTGTCATGTCAAGTCACACAAATCAAGAAAACATGGATTTAATTACAATGTAACAGCATTGTCCATTTGCAGCTGACGTCGTCATTCTAGCCAGAATGTAGACCAGCATACGTAGTCGGGACACGGGAAAGATCAGAATCTTGAAACCAAGTTGTTATTAAGTCAGTTCCAGAGTTCCAGCACATATTAGGGATAAGTTCACTATATGTCAACATTTGAGTCATGTAGGTATTGGTAGTTGATGTGTTGCTATTATCAAAGAGACTCCATTTGTAATTTTGCTAATGCAGAGTGGAGTTATTCAATAAACTTATTTAAATGGCAAAAAATACTCATAATATATTGTGTATTGCATTGCATTGGATAATGCCTTTATTTAAAAAATAGGATCGGGAAAAAATATTCAAATATTGTGTTTACTTATTGACGCAAACAGCGGACATTATGAAGAGGTCATTCAACATTCTGGATCAGAACGAAGAGCATCAGAATAGTTCCATCACCATGAATGATGGTGACATAACCTACCAATGTAGCAGTTGTGGTGCAGCATTGTTTCTTTTTTTCTCTTTGTTGCGACAATGTTTCCTAAATCCCTCTCTTATGATAGGGCCTAGCTACATTATGTATGCTCTCAATGTAACCTATTTAGATCAGGCCTACTACGTATAGTGTACTGGTGCCTGCTCTCTGTAGTTTATCTATGCCAAGGCTTTTCTCTTTAAAACAAGCACATTGCTGTATTAACTCCAGCAGGCAGACGTCTAATTATTTCGATGTTATAGCTACATTGTTAATAGAAGCAGTCGGCAAAGTGAATGGTCGTTCAAAAAATAGCTGACACTCTTAAAAACGATAAATAGTAGCAGGATTAACATGGATATGGGTTAAATTGGGAGTCTTTGAATGTAAAAAACATCAAGTTGTCGTGGCCGAGTGGTTAAGGCGATGGACTAGAAATCCATTGGGATCTTCCCGCGCAGGTTCGAATCCTGCCGACAACGATGTCTTTTGATGATGTAAATTGGAAGTTTCCCTCTAAAGGGCAGTACTTCCAATGCCTACATCTTTCTTCTATACATTCGTTACGTCCATTTGAATGTAATTAATATCTTGACATTACCTACTGTCGTCATGTAAAAGGCGGTACAACACAGTGTTAAAAAATAAATACTTCATTTTCTGTTTGCATGTTCCACGTAGCCTTGAGCAGTATTGCAAAAAATATTGATGTGGATATCTAAATTAAATACACTACATGACCAAAGGTATGTGGACACCTTCTTTTTGAACATCTCATTCCAAAAGCATGAGCATTAACATGGAGTTTGTCCCCCATTTGCTGCTATAACAGCCTCCACTCTTCTGGGAAGGCTTTCCACAATGTTAGAACATTGCTGCGGTGACCTGCATCCATTCAGCCACAAGAGCATAAGTGAGATTGGGCACTGATGTTGGACGATTAGGCCTGGCTCGGAGTCTGCGTTCCAAGTGATCCCAAAGGTGTTCGATGGGCTCGAGGTCAGGGTGCTGCGCAGGCCAGTCAAGTTCTTCCACACCGATCTCGACAAACCATTTCTGTATGGACCTTGTTCTGTGCACGGGGGCATTTCCGTGGTGAAACAGGAAAGGGCCTTCCCCAAACTGTTGCCACAAAGTTGAAAGCACAGAATAGTCTAGAATGTCATTGTATTCATAGACTGTTCTCTCTGCTTACCGCACGGCAAGTGGTGCCGGAGCACCAAGTCTAGGTCCAAATGACTTCCTAACAGCTTCTACCCCCAAGCCATAAGACTCCTGAACAGCTAATCAAATGGCTACCCAGACTATTATGCTGCTGCTACTCTCTGTTGATTTTCTATTCAGTCACTTTAACTCTAGATGCACATATTACCTCAATTACCTCGACTAACCGGTGCCCCCATACATTGACTCTGTACTGGTACCCCCTGTATTCAGCCACACTATTGTTATTTTACTGCTGCTCTTTAATTATTTGTTACTTTGTTATTTTTTACTTATCACTTATTTCTTTAAAGTGTATTGTCAGTTAAGGGCTTGTAGGTAAGCATTTCACTGTAAGGTTGTATTTGGCACGTGACAAATATGATTTGATTTACTATGTAGCTTTAAGATTTCCCTTCACTGGAACTAGCCTAGCCCGAAACCATGAAAAACAGCCCCAGACCATTATTCCTCCTCCACCAAACTTTACTGTTGGCACTATTCATTGGTGCAGGTAGTGTTCTCCTGGCATCCGCCAAATCCAGATTTGTCCATGGACTGCCAGATGGTGAAATGTGATTCATCATTCCAGAGAACACGTTTCCACTGCTCCAGAGACCAATAGCAGCAAGCTTTACACCACTCCAGCCGATGCTTGACATTGGGCATGGTGATCTTTGGCTTGTGTGCGACTGTTAGGCCATGGAACCCAATTTCATGAAGCTCCCAACGAACAATTCTTGTGCTGACGTTTCTTCCAGAGGCAATTTGGAACTTGGTAGTCAGTGTTAAAACAGAGGACAGCTTATTTTTTACCCACTTCAGCGGTCCTGTTCTGAGGCTGCGGCCTACCACTTTGTGGCTAAGCCATTGTTGCTCCTAGATGTTTCCACTTTACAATAACAGCACTTACAGTTAACCGGGGCAGCTCTATCAGGGCATACATTTGACAAATTGACTTGTTGGGAAGGTGGCATCTTATGACTGTGCCACATTAAAAGTCAGTGAGCTCTTCAGTAAGGTCATTCTACTGCCAATGGCGATTGCATGGCTGTGGCTCGTTCCTATACACGGGTCATCAGGGGCACAACTTTCACTGGGGACGGTGGGACCCACATTCTGAAATTGTATTTTTGTCCCCCCTAGTTTTATCAATGGCATGTGATACAAAACAAATTAAGTGTGCTTTAGGACCATACAGACGCCTCCGAGCGTTCAGGTAGGCTGTTTGGAGACCTTATCTGATATGCTACCCCCACTTTTAAGATCTAACTTGTACCCCTCCCTGCCAGCAAGTATGGCTGAAATAGCCAAATCCACTAATTTGAAGGGGTGTCCACAATACTTTTGTATATGGTACCATGTTATCTTACCTTAGACATACATATAACCATTCATGATGGGACAAAGACAAGGGTCATTTTGTGCATAGGGTATTTTTAATACAAATACTGTCATGAATTCAGAATTTACTTTGTTAGAATGCAACACAAAATGTATCTATAGAAAACATGGTGCTACACTACAATGTGATTGGGAGATGCAGAGTTATTCACAGTCCAAATAGCCTTCAGGAAATACAACAACATTTAACCACAAGATTGTCAACCATATGGAAGGTTTGATTCCCATTTTTAGACATGTCAGGTATTTGTATATTCCTATAAAGGGGCAGTATGTTCCATAGGTTAAAAATATCTATGCCATGTCGCAATATCATGGGACTATATTGTTTACATAATTCATATTAGCAAATATTTCTACCACACCACCCTCAGATTATACAGACAAATCGCATGGCTATAGGGACCGAGGCCTCGGCAATGCCACAGTTCAGAACTAGAGAATTATTTGCTCTACACACCTGAAAATCTACTAGACTGATCCCAGATCTGTTTGGGCGCTGCACAGCCAACTCCTATGGTCATCGATGAAAGCACAAGCAGATCTGGGACCAGTGTAGGCATCTACAGTACGTAGGTATGATACAGCAGTTGAACAGCAGTTGAACCATGGCCCTTTACTGTAGTCTTGCAATGGCCCGTGGCCCAAATACAAAGTGGAACACAACGATGCAACTGACCAAGAGAAATGGGGAGAGAAGGTCAACGGCAAAGTTCGATTAGAAATTATCTGTAAATATAGCCTAAAACAGCTCAATGACTTCTATGGAGTACTGGCTGATGTCCTTGGACAGCTTCATTTTGTGGAGCTCTTGAAGGCTGCTCTCAATCTTCCCCAGTTCAGAGAATAGTTTCACCTGGAATGGGTAGATGGGGATAGATGTTAAATGAAACCTTATAACAAAGAACAATATACAGCATGTGCGTCGGTGAGATGAAGTAGATGCACAAAGTAAATTGCAGTAGTGTGTCAATTTCCGCAACAAATAAGAGCGTTGAAGCGCGTGTGTAAACTCCTCAGCTGGGTTGGTCACGTAGCTAGCACGTTTTAGAAGCGTGGAGCAAACCACATGCGCAGATACTCTGTGTGTCAGCAAAGTCTTGGATCGTGCTCATCCTAATATCGTCGATGTAGCAACGTGAAAATAAGAATTTGTTCTTAACTGACTTGCCTAGTTAAATAAAAGGTTAAAAAAATAATCATAAAAAGAGTCTACCTTTGTGAAGTTCTGACAAAACGGCTAGCATTTATAATTGCAACACTTGCTTTTCCAGTTTGAACCACTGGAGA
Organism: Oncorhynchus kisutch; assembly: GCF_002021735.2. Taxonomy (NCBI): domain Eukaryota; kingdom Metazoa; phylum Chordata; class Actinopteri; order Salmoniformes; family Salmonidae; genus Oncorhynchus; species Oncorhynchus kisutch. Next base: position 40,508,676 of record NC_034193.2, read on the forward strand.
GGTAAACATTCCTCCCTGGGTGCCTCAACGGGTTTTATTCTCACGGCAATAAAAACACATTATGACAAAAATGCTCAAATATAATTTGGACCAAAGAGAAAGCATATACCTGGGACTTGACAAAGCTTTGGAGATTAGACAACAATCCTTTGGCATCAGGAGCCATGACCAAGACTGTGAAATGAGCATCCAACAACAAGCACACCCAGTCAATGATCTAGAAAAGGAAATTCAGAACACACACATTAAGTTAAATGCTATAAAATGTCATTATATGCATTCACCTCTTGTATAACTTTCATGCTTCCATGTACCAACCTGTGTCATCGTGGGCGATCTCAAACCTGGCGTTTGTGTGTAGACGTCTTGGGAATATTTCAAATAGACAAACTGGAGGTACTGAAGAAAGAGCTAGGAGAGGAAAGGAAACAGAAGGATGCAACCATCAGTCTTTCAATGCATCCTCATAGCTAACTGCAATTCATAAATTGGTAGTAAATAGAAGAAGAAATTCACATTTTACTTTTCTTCAACGAGGAAGACTGGAATTGGAATTTACTTCCTGAATCGACTTGAATGAAATGGAATTGATCCCAACGATGGCATATTGTCAAGGAGATGGGACACAGGTATCTACTCACAATAACCTGCTGAGTGTCGAGGTCCTTCAGGTGGGGGAGCAGGAAGTTGTCACTGTACGGTGTCTGCAGGACCTCATTACTATGGCAGCACAGTTAAGTTATAACACCTCCACACAGGTTTAAGAGTCATTTCTATGGACTAGTGATGATTATTGATGATTCTGTGTGTCAATGTATGTCTATCAAATACACTGTTCAATCACTAATAACATAAGCAGATATTACTGTAGTCTTGCAATGGAATAGTGTTTAGGGAGATGGTTGTCCAGACTAGAAAAGGATACAGTAGCACAGCCTTGTGTAGACCCACGGGGCAGGCCTCTAGCTGCAGTGTGTGGTTCTTCTTATCCTGGGGAGGTTTGGGCTGGTGGTTGGCGTCACAGCTGTCCTCCTCAAACAGAGGCGGGCTGAAACCGTTCTGTTGGCCCCCCCGGGCCCCTGCCGCCACCAGGCCCTCCATGAAGGACACGCTGTCTGGCTCCAGACTGACCATCTCCACGTCACCGTCTGGCACACTTGAGGAAGGAGAGTGACACATGGCCGTTACAACAACGATCCTGACTTCAGGCTATTTATATGAGTTGACAAACTATTGTATTTGCAGGAACAAGACTTGGAAGCATTGGAAATGGTTCAAACAAAACAAGTTCTAGAAATAAAGTACTTCAAAATAAGCATCATTTAAAAGCAACACACAGCCACAAAGAGACCGCTTGGTTTACAATGTGGTGGAAAAAAATATGCATTGTATACAATGAATAGAAACTTCAAGCATCAAAAGAGAGGACAACAATTAGGCCAACAAATACATAACCAAGCTCCTGCACTGGTAGGAAACACTAGCCTGAGCTTCACCAGAATTAATCTTATTCACAACGTTGTCACAAAAGACGCCCCCCATACACTATCGAGTTAGACTGACCTGATGAAGGTTTTGAGGCAGGCACACGTGACCACCTCAGGGATGTCTGGGAAGAGCTGCAGGCACAGCTGACACAGGAAGTAGTCCTTGTGCTCCAGGGACAGCAGCAGGAGGCCGGGACACACGCTGCAGAAAGACACACAGAACAGGTCAGAACCAAACCAAGGGACTCAACAGTCTGTGTGAAAATACTAGTATCCTAGTATTCTTTCCTTCATTGCTGCTGATGGGTGCGGAAACTGGATAGGTACCCACCCACCACAATGTCTTCACCTATCATCATTCGAGACCACCTAAAGCGAGACCGATTCAAGTCCAAGCCCGGAGAAAAAAATACCAAAACCGGATGGGGGGGGGACTTTGTCAAGACTGAGACCGGCAGGGTGACAAGCGGTCCGAGTCTAGACCGAGCAACAAAAAAGTCAAATTCAAGACCATGATTGTAATTTCGTCAAATCACCACCATAATAAGAGCTCAACATGTCCAGTACTTCTGTGTTCATATTTCAGAACATCATATGGATTCTTTATTCATTCAGATGTTAAAAAATGCATGCTGAGGGAATAGAGCCAGTCAAGAAATGATTACTAACTCAAACACAGTGGGGAACAACAGACCTTCTACACCAAAGGATTTATAAAATAATTACAACAATTATTCGAATTACATTATTCTTTTCAGTGATGTTCTGTTTTAATCTCTTCAGCTTTTGTTGGAATGGAAAGGTTAACACTGAAGAGAGAGAAAAAAAGATCCTATCATGATTTTTTGTTTTTGTGGTCTCTGGGGAGATACATCTAGCTAAGACAAGCCATTGGCTAGGCCATCAAAATAGATAGAAGGCATCTGCCATTCAACTGTATTAGGGGCAACATTTTGGAGTGACAGTTTAATCAACCAACCAACTTTTGACTTGTAATAGGTGGTACCATTTTGACAAAAAAAATGTATGGCAACTTCTGCCTTCGCAAAGGCCAACTGTCCACGGTACAATAAGGAGCCGTAGTTTTCCCACGGTACAATAAGGAGCCGTAGTTTTCCCACGGTACAATAAGGAGACGTAGTTTTCCCACGGTACAATAAGGAGCCGTGGTTTTCCCACGGTACAATAAGGAGCCGTAGCTTTCCCACGGTACAATAAGGAGCCGTAGTTTTCCCACGGTACAATAAGGAGCCGTAGTTTTCCCACGGTACAATAAGGAGCCGTAGTTTTCCCACGGTACAATAAGGAGCCGTAGTTTTCCCACGGTACAATAAGGAGCCGTAGTTTTCCCACGGTACAATAAGGAGACGTAGTTTTCCCACGGTACAATAAGGAGCCGTAGTTTTCCCACGGTACAATAAGGAGCCGTAGTTTTCCCACGGTACAATAAGGAGCCGTAGTTTTCCCACGGTACAATAAGGAGCCGTAGTTTTCCCACGGTACAATAAGGAGCAGTAGTTTTCCCAACAAGTGGATGGCACCAACACTACTACGAGCTGACGACCCTGTTCACATTCACTTTCCATGCACCCAACATAGCCCATCATCCTGATAACCTCCCTGTCCAAAGGACCGATACTCCCGTAGGAGGTCCAGTCAACTCAATGCCACCCTCACCTGTGGCAAAGAAACTGTGTTTGCACCAGCTGTGCCAGGGCCACGGGAGTGTAGAAGGCTGTCTCGGCCTGGCTTCGGGCCACCAGGTGGCAGGCCAGCTGGCCCACCGAGAGCTGCAGGTCCTGGGCATCGCCTCTGGAGACCAGGGCCTCCACCTCCCTCTGGACCTCATCCACTGGACCAGTCTGGTGGGGTTGAGGTTGAACACAGTTAACACCCAACTTAACATTTCCTTGAGAACAATTACATTTGATAGAAATACGCTATGAAAGGGACAGGTCATTTGTCATTCACTCAACGTACAACATCAATACCCGTTTGAGACTATCAAAACAGAAGAGCAAAATGAATAGCAGATCTAAAATACCTTGATGAGCTCCAGTACTTGGTCCACTGTGAGGGCTTGCGCTGATTGGCTCTTCCGACTCAGCTTCTGTACAGAGGAGGACCAATCAGAACAGGAAAATTAACATGAATCCATTCCGGTGGTAAAGTACTTGGGTTAGGATCAATCAATTCTGGAAGGCAGGTTAACTTACACTCTTCCTGGTCTCCACTATTTTGGTGGGCCCCTGTGGCTGATCCCCATGGAGTAGGGTGTTCCAAGAGGGCACAGCCACCGACGATTTGGACACTACAAAGCCGCAAATTAAATAAAATCCAATTCACTAAACTGTTTAAGATTACATTTCAAGGGATGCTATTCAGACGCAATTTCAAAACAGTAATGTACAGATTCAGTACATTCGATAGGTGAGGGAAAGGTGAGGGAAACGTATGCAATGACGTGTAAACAGGAGTGATATAGCTTCATCTGAAATGGCCTCCGATTCACTACTTTTGAGCAGGAACACTAGGACTTGTATTAAAAGCAGTGCACTGTATAGGGAATTAGGGTGCTGTTTTAGATTCAACCAGGCACTGTCAAGGACGACTAACGCCACTCGGGTGACTGTTTTACTGAGGAAGTGCCGCGTTACCTGCGATCCCAGTGTGTCGTAGTTTCCCCAGGGCCGAGGCCAGAGAGGACTTCTGACAATCGTAGGGAATGACGGAGAGGGCCTTGCCATGAGGGACAAACAGCTTCCCTAAATAACACCAGACCTGAGGGGAAATGAAGGAATGATCATTGATATAAATAGGAGTGAAGTGGGTCTTTAGTACAAGATACAAGCATAGAGTCATTTGGTTGAAGTTTGTGAGGCAAAAAAAAAAAAAACTCCAATTTCTGAGTATTCCTACCTGTCCATGGATTCTTCCCGCCATCTCCTTACCAGCCTGAAGAGTCTGGAAATTAGTATTCCAGATGCAGAGGAAATCTGAAATTGAAAAAAAAGAATAAAAAGGATTGGATGGATGTCAGCAGTGTGGTGAAAGCTCCCAAGCAAACACAGGGAAGATATCACCATGTTGTTTACAAGCGTCAAATCAGAACTTTGAAAAGTACGTATCTAGGGGGTTGATGCTGGATTGGGCGAATGTGTGTGAGAATCATGATTCAATCAATTCATGAAGTAAACTACAACTCCACTTTTCGGCATGAGGAAAATAGACATTTCTGTTGAGCTCCTGAAATGACATGGCATTGATCCCAACCCTGATATTTACCTTTGCCAGTTCTGGCGGAGGGATGGGGCACCCCCACCACAGCCACATGAGCTTCGTCCAGGGCCACTGCCGAGGCAGCTCCCAGCTCTCCCTCCCCCACGGCCAGCCTCAGGCGCAGGCTGCGAGGCAGGGCCTGCACCCCCTCCAGCCCCACATACCCCCGCGCCGCCACCACACTCTGGTACACACAGCCGTTAGGGTCTGGAGAGAGCGAGATAGAAGACAGAGATGCAAGTCAGGTCAATCATAGCCTTATGTCACCAGCACATCACTGAGAGCGCAAGTTTCTCATTAAAACACTAAATACTATCATGAGGCTGTAGCTACGATGTCCGACAACTGCGTTTCATTGTTTGTTAAGTGCTTCATTGATATCAAATGCAGTACCATTTCAACAGTATTATCTGAGTGGGGAAAAAAACACCATTAAAGCTGTAATATGTAACCTATTGGGCTACTCGATCAAACTCACATAGAAATGAGAGTTATAGATCTGTCACGCTTTTGAAAGCAAGTTTAAGTGGTACATATGTTCTATGTGCGCTATTTCTATGCATTCGGTTCTTAAGTTTATTTTTCCCGTCTTTTACTTTCGGTTTTGCACACCAGTTTCAAACAGCTGAAAACACAAGATTTTTGGTTGTTGAAAAGATATTTCACTGCATTTGAGATGGTACATTGATTCTCCACACTATATATCGCTTGTTTTGTCACAAACTGAAAATAGGCTAACTATTAGAATCTTAACCAGGAAATGCCAGAAAGATTTCCGCGTAATGCACCTTGGAAGCTGAATGAACATTACTACTTGAACATTTCTAACACATTTACTTTGGCAGGGAAGTGACGGCCGTACTCACACAGGTAGAGCAGGTTGAGGTGTTTGTCCCGGAGAGAGGCAGAGAAACTCAATGGGGAAGCTCCAGAGTCTTCTCTCTCCAGCCTATACTTCTGTAGGGTGTTGGGGTTGAGCCTCTGCACATACAGGCAGCACTCCCCTTTCTGTGATGGACAACAGGGAAGCTGTGTTAAACACGACATTGTGGCACAGAATTCATACTTGCACAAAACATTGCGTGCTGCAGATGGCACTGCGTTTATGCCTGCACGTGGCAGGTCACTGAGTACACGGCTATTCAGCGTACTGGTGTACCGCGAGGAAAGGATATTCTACCTGCTCTGTCGTGAAGAGGACAAAGTGCTGTTCCTCTGCCACGATGTTGGTGCTCCACCTAGGGGGCAACACAAGGACATTGTCAACTGTGTGCATCTCACACAAAAAACGATTGTTTACTCAAATGAGCCAAGTATTGATAGCAATGTGGACAGAATTATCATAGTCGCTGACTCAATGTAAATAAATATGGGTGCAAGTTTTTAAAAAACAATGTTCAGTTGATGGGGCGGCAGGGTAGCCTAGTGGTTAGAGCGTTGGACTAGTAACCGAAAGGTATCAAGTTCAAATCCCCGAGCTGACAAGGTACAAATCTGTCGTTCTGCCCCTGAACAGGCAGTTAACCCACTGTTCCTAGGCCGTCATTGAAAATAAGAATTTGTTCTTAACTGACTTGCCTGGTAAAATAAAAAAAAAGGTTAAAATAAAACAATTAAATGTCGGAAGTTTTACATACACCTTAGCCAAATACATTTAAAAATCAGCTTTTCACAATTCCTGACATTTAATCCTAGTAAAAATTCCCTGTTTTAGGTCAGTTAGGATTACAACTTTATTTTTAAGAATGTGAAATGTCAGAATAATAGTAGAGATAATGATTTATTTCACCTTTTATTTCTTTCATCACATGAAAGTGGGTCAGAAGTTTACATACACTCAATTAGTATTTGGTAGCATTGCCTTTAAATTGTTTTAACTTGGGTCAAACGTGTCGGGTAGCCTTCCACAAGCTTCCCACAATAAGTTGGGTGAATTTTGGCCCATTCCTCCTGACAGAGCTGGTATAACTGAGTCTGGTTTCTAGGCCTCCTTGCTCGCACACGCTTTTTCAGTTCTGCCCAAAAATGTTCTATAGGATTGAGGTCAGGGCTTTGTGATAGCCACTCCAATACCTTGACTTTGTTTTCTTTAAGCCATTTTGCCACAACTTTGGAAGGATGCTTGGGGTCATTGTCCATTTGGAAGACCCATTTGCAACCAAGCTTTTAACTTCCTGACTGATGTCTTGAGATGTTGCTTCAATATATCCACATAATTTTCCTCCCTCATGATGCCATCTGTTTTGTGAAGTGCACCAGTCCCTCTGCAGCAAAGCACTCTCACAACATGATGCTGCCACCCACGTGCTTCACGGTTGGGATGGTGTTCTTTGGCTTGCAGGCCCCCCCTTTTTCCTCCAAACTTAACAACGGTCATCATGACCAAACAGTGGTATTTTTGTTTCATCAAACCAGAAGACATTTCTCCAAAAAGTACAATCTTTGTCCCCATGTGCAGTTGCAAACCGTAGTCTGGCTTTTTTATGGCGGTTTTGGTGGCTTCTTCCTTGCTGAGCGACCTTTCAGGTTTTGTCGATATAGGACTCGTTTTACTGTGGATATAGATACTTTTGTACCTGTTTCGTCCAGCATCTTAACAAGGTCCTTTGCTGTTGTTCTGGAATTGATTTGCACCATCTCCAGGAGACAGAACGCGTCTCCTTCCTGAGCCGTATGACGGCTGCATGGTCCCATGGTGTTTATACTTGCGTACTATTGTTTGTACAGATGAACGTGGTACCTTCAGGCATTTGGAAATTAATCCTAAGAATGAACCAGAACCTTGTGGAGGTCTACAAATTTCTTTCTGAGGTCTTGTCTGATTTCTTTTGATTTTCCCATGATGTCAAGCAAAGAGGCACTGAGTTTGAAAGTAGGCCTTGAAATACATCCACAGGTACACCTCCAATTGACTCAGATGATGTCAATTAGCCTATCAGAAGCCATGACATCATTTTCTGGAATTTTCCAAGCTGTTAAAAGGCACAGTCAACTTAGTATATGTAAACTTCTGACCCACTGGAATTGTGTCAAATAATCTGTCTGTAAACAATTGTTGGAAAAATTACTTGTGTCATGCACAAAGTAGATGTCCTAACCGACTTGCCATAACTATAGTTTGTTAACAAGAAATTTGTGGAGTGGTTGAAAAATTAGTTTTAATGACTCCAACCTAAGTGTATGTAAACTTCCGACTTCACCTGTATATATTTTTACATCCATATCGTATTTATATCCAATACGTCAACCAGCCTCTATAGTGGTGGGACTAAAGCCAACCAACACGAAGGTTATGGATCCAGACTAGTGTCCATTGTCTGACCTTATGACCTCCTCCTCTGACAGGACATCCTCTATGGGCTGTTGGGGGGCGGAGAGGAGGGAGTCCAGGAATCTGACTGCGCCTCTCTGAAAAAGCACCACAGGCTCTCCCCCTGGGGCAGAGTGGACCCGCCATACATCAGCAGTCACCTAAGAGACATGCAGACACAGAGCTAGTTAAGAACAATAACTGCGAGACATCGGGAAGTGACCGCAAAGCCAGAGGAAAGCCTGAGATAAAAAAGGAAATGGCATAATTTGATTAAATTATGGTACAATGACTTCTCACAGGCACAGTTCGTGTTACTGTGCAATTTGCAGAGTATGTCACCATATTGACAAAGTCAAAGCAGAAGAGGTTGAAATTGTATGCGTGTGTGAGAGGGAGCTCATACTTACAGTTGCTTTAAATGCTTTGTCTAAATTGAGGTCTTCATCTTTCCAAACTCTGATGACCTAGTGAGTAAACATTTATTCACCATGAACAACATGAAGACAACCACTTTATTTAAAGAATCAAGTCCAATTGTCAAGTCCAGATGTTTTAAAATGTGTTCAGTTTCTATGTTGGTGGAAAGTGTCCACAAGTGTTACCTTGTTGTCGGAGACCACTACATACTCCTTGGTCTGAAAGTTGAACACTGCAGGACAAGTCAACAACTGTCCCTGTTTCACCGTCCAGCTGCCCAAAGGCTTCTGGTCTGAAACCTGTCAACACAGCACCTCATAAGTAAACAACACATGCATTTTACAACACAAACACAACCTTTGTCATATTATTGCGGTAAGTTACGTTCATATTCAAATACAAGACTTGCGTGACTACCTTTTTGACAGTGGCACCAACGTCAGCTAACCAAACAAACCCACGCCAAGCAGCTATCTAGTAGTACTGTTCTCATTGAAAGAACAGTACGTGTGCTAACGTCCACCTAATGTGCATGTCGAGTGATTCAAGGAAACCGTCTGAATACGCAATGTGTTGCTAGATAGTTGATGAACACCATTGCAATACTGGTAAGAGAGGGAGAAATTGTTATATGTAGCTAGCTATATTTTGAAACGCTTCGGATCCCCCCCCACTGCAATGGACACGAGTGTCCCCATCAGCTGAGCTGGTTCAACATTTCAGCCACGTATATTGGTCCACATTACCTTGTATAAAGTGACAGATCTCGTGGAATCGGTGACGACGGCATGGTCACTGTCTCCATCCCGTTCAATTCCCTGAATTGGCGAATCTGAAGCATTTTGAGTTTGTACAAGTCCGCACAACGTGAATTCCTCATACAGCGCCGCCATGCTGGATGAAGAAAATGAAAAGAGCAAACCTCGCGAGACTTACCCATGGCTACCATAGAGTGCAGTGTTTTAAAATGGGAAACTGCAGTAAAATAAGACAGTGCCCCCCTGTGACTAGGTTATGGTATTTCATATTGTAGACCTGCACCAGGGTGGGAAGACTGAATCTGCAATAGGTAAGCATCTTGGTTTAAAGAAATCAACTGTGGGAGCAATTATTAGGAAATGGAAGACATACAAGACCACTGATAATCTCCCTCGATCTGGGGCTCCACGCAAGATCTCACCCCGTGGGGTCAAAATGATCACAAGAACGGTGAGCAAAAATCCCAGAACCACACGGGGGGACCTAGTGAATGACCTGCAGAGAGCTGGGACCAAAGTAACAAAGCCTACCATCAGTAACACACTACGCCGCCAGGGACTCAAATCCTGCAGTGCCAGACGTGTCCCCCTGCTTAAGCCAGTACATGTCCAGGCCCGTCTGAAGTTTGCTAGAGAGCATTTGGATGATCCAGAAGAAGATTGGGAGAATGTCATATGGTCAGATGAAACCAAAATAGAACTTTTTGGTAAAAACTCAACTCGTCGTGTTTGGAGGACAAAGAATGCTGAGTTGCATCCAAAGAACACTGTACCTACTGTGAAGCATGGGGGTGGAAACATCATGCTTTGGGGCTGTTTTTCTGTAAAGGGACCAGGACGACTGATCCGTGCAAAGGAAAGAATGAATGGGGCCATGTATCGTGAGATTTTTGAGTGAAAACCTCCTTCCATCAGCAAGGGCATTGAAGATTAAGCATGGCTGGGTCTTTCAGCACGACAATGATCCCAAACACACCGCCCGGGCAACGAGTGAGTGGCTTCGTAAGAAGCATTTCAAGGTCCTGGAGTGGCCTAGCCAGTCTCCAGATCTCAACCCCATAGAAAATCTTTGGAGGGAGTTGAAAGTCCGTGTTGCACAGCAACAGCCCCAAAACATCAATGCTCTAGAGGAGATCTGCATGAAGGAATGGGCCAAAATACCAGCAACAGTGTGTGAAAACCTTGTGAAGACTTACAGAAAACGTTTGACCCCTGTCATTGCCAACAAAGGGTATATAACAAAGTATTGAGATAAACTTTTGTTATTGACCAAATACTTATTTTCCACCATAATTTGCAAATAATTTCATTAAATCCTACAATGTGATTTTCTTTCCTCATTTTGTCTGTCATAGTTGCAGTGTACCTATGATGAAAATTAAAGGCCTCTCTCATCTTTTTAAGTGGGAGAACTTGCACAATTGGTGGCTGACTAAATCGTTTTTTGCCCCACTGTATATATACATAGAGTATGTGGACACCCCTTCAAATTAACGGATTCGTCTATTTCAGCCACATGTATAAAGTCGGGCACACAGCCATGCAATCATAGACAAACATTAGCAGAAGAATGGCGGTACTTAAGAGCTCACTGACTTTCAATGTGGCACCATCATAGGATGCCACCTTTCCAACAAGTCAGTTCATAACATTTCTGCTATGCTAGAGCTGCCCCGGTCAACTGAAAATGCTATTATTGTGAAGTGGAAATGCCTAGGTGCAACAACGGCTCAGCCGCGAAGTGGTAGGCCACACAAGCTCACAGAATGGGACAGCAGAGTGCTGAAGCACTTAGCGCATAAAAATCGTCTGTCCTTGGTTGCAACACTCACGACTGAGTACCGGAGCGCCAAGTCTAGGTTCAAGAGGCTTCGAAACAGCTTCTACACCCAAGCCATAAGACTCATGAACACCTAATCAAATGGCTCCCCGGGTTATTTGCATTGCCCCCCCCCCCCTTTACACCGCTGCTACACTGTTGTTATCTATGCAAAGTCACTTTACTAACTCTTCCTACATGTACATATTACCTCAACCAGTGCCGCCGCACATTGACTCTGTACCGGTACCCCCCTGTATGTGGTCTCGCTATTGTTATTTTACTGCTGCTCTTTAATTACTTTTTACTTTGATTTCTTATCCGTTTTTTATAAAACTGCATATTTTGTTAGGGGCTCATAAGTAAGCATTTCACTGTACCTGTTGTATTCAGCACGTGACTGATAAAATTACATTTGATTTCCAAATTGCCTATGCAATCAACGTCAGCACAAGAACTGTTCGTCGGGAACTTCATGAAACGGGTTTCCATGGCAGAGCAACCACACACAAGCCTAAGATTACCATGCGCAATGCCAAGCGTCGGCTGGAGCGGTGTGAAGCTCGCCGCCATTGGACTCTGGAGCAGTGGATACGTTCTCTGGAGTGATGAATCATGCTTCACCATCTGGCAGTCTGACAGACAAATCTGGGTTTGGTGGATGCCAGGAGAACGCCACCTGCCCCAATGCATAGTGCCAACTGTAAAGTTTGGTGGAGGAGGAATAATGGCCTGGGGCTGTTTTTCATGGTTCGGGCTAGGCCCCTTAGTTCCAGTGAAGGGAAATATTAACGCTACAGCACACAATAACAGTCTAGACGATTCTGTGCTTCCAACTTTGTGGCAACAGTTTGGGGAAGGACCTTTCCTGTTTCAGCATGACAATGCCCCTGTGCATAAAGCGAGGTTCATACATAAATGGTTTGTCGAGATTGTTGTGGAAGAACTTAACTGGCCTGCACAGAGCCCTGACCTCAACCCTATATTACACATTTGGGCTCAATTGGAACGCCGATTGCGAACCAGGCCTAGTCGCCCAACATCAGTGACTTGACTAATGCTCTTGTGGCTGAATGGAAGCAAGTCCCCGCAGCGATGTTCCAACATCTAGGAAGGCTTTCCAATAGAAGAGTGGAGGCTGTTATAGCAGCAAGGGGGGGGGGGGGGGGGGGGGGAACCAACTCCATATTAATGCCCATGATTTTGGAACGAGATGTTTGACAAGCAGGTGTCCACATACTTTTAGTCATGTAGTGTATATATATCAAAATGTTAATTCCCCTTGCTCTTTATCTTTCACTTTCTCACACACAAACCCACATGCAATCACCCACCAACCCCTGCGAGCACATACACACACAAACGTTCAAAAAAGGCACCACATCTGACAACCGACAATGGCAAAGTGTAGTAGCAAGTAAACTTTATTTAATACAAGAATTAAGAAAAAAAAAGTGAAACAATAATTACAACGGAGAACCAAATATACTTCAAGGAGGGCAGTAAAAATATAACATATAAATCAGTGGAAGAACCCAGAGCGACTTCCAGTAGCCGAACAAGGATGGCACTTCAGATAGGGAGAGAGTAAGCTCTGGTCCAGGGTGTTAGTGTGGATTGCTAACGCTCGTCCTGCTCAGGAGGCTCAGTGTCAGGAAGCAGCAGTGACAACCCGGACCAGAGCTAGGGAGACAGCGCGACATCCTGGCAAGCCGCATCAGGAGGGACACAACGAAAAGCTTGGTCCTTTTCTTAGAATGAACAGATGCCATTTGAAATACAGCAAACCACCAAATCAAAACTACAGCAGTTGTGAGAATTATAACAGAAAACCAACCTCCGAGTCAAGATGCAATGTATAAATTCAAAAAGTATAACACAGTCACCCCGATAAAAAGCAAAAAATATTGATTGAAATATTGTTTTCATAGATAATGTTTCATTATGTCAAAGAGCTGTAGGATCACCAAAAGCAACCGGAACGTTTGAGGCACACTACAATGGGGAGGTCGCAAATTCAAAGTAAATCTTTTCACAGTGAGCACAATATGTTGAAAAATACGTATTTTTTCAAAGAACTTTCAACCAAAAAGGACATTTAAAAAAAAAGTATTTTGCTCATAGGGTTGTAATGTACACCATGTAGTTACAATGGTCTTTTCTCCTGTGGATTTTTCAACAGCTCGATAAAGAATACTAACAATGGGACATTGCACCGTAAAATGTTACAGATTCAAACCAAACTTTTGTACTCTCAAAACGAATGCAAAACGACAAGTATAATATCAAGAGTTGGTTATTTTTCCCGAGTGAAGGACTAGGTTTTAGAAATAGTGAACTCTTTCATTTTCGGTTCCATGCTCCACATACGTTTCGTGCTCGACATAAACTCACTCAAAAGGTCTCCGTGAATTTATGTGGAGCACGCAACTGAAAATGAAAGAGTTCACTATTTACAAAACCTAGTCCTTCACTCTGAAAAATAATATACTTGTCATTTTGCATTTGTTTTGATATAGGCATTAGCTTACTGGCACTCAAACATATCCCTGTATCTATTTTTTATTCCTGATAGTCAATATCATTTAACACATGTATCCTACAGGAAATTTAACGGCAAAGACAAGTACAGTTTAGAATGATAGTGAGCGTCTTGTGTAAAGAGGAGACATTTTGGGCTTAGACACTGTAGAGTGGTCTATATCTGACAAACAAGTAGGCTTGTATAACTTTGGTCCAACAAAACCCTAAAAACAGAGATATAACAGTCAGTACATTTGTTAACAGCTCATTTCGTTTTCTCATCACAAAATGCAAATGCCCACATATGTAATGTAATGTCTTTTAGGACAAAACAATGGTCAACAGGTACGACAAACGTCAGCTATTTCTCTCAATATCTTGTACATTTTGATGAAAATAACTAACATGAAGCTGTATTTCAAATCAATGTTTTGACATTGCAATAAATTGAAAATTAGGCTTAAAAAGGGCAAATCCACCATTTTTCAAACTCATATTCATGATCTCCGGCACCATACCGGTGTCTAGATATGTGAAAACGGCATGTTTCTGTGATCTGTGGTTGCAAAGACAGGAAGAAGTGTCCTAAAGAAATGCTTCTCGGTGACATCACAGGGTAGGATTAAAAGTTTCTAGCCAGAGGGAGGCTATTTTCAAAACCTACGAGTTTCTAGCCAGAGGGAGGCTATTTTCAAAACCTACGAGTTTCTAGCCAGAGGGAGGCTACTTTCAAAACCTACGAGTTTCTAGCCAGAGGAGGCTATTTTCAAAACCTACGAGTTTCTAGCCAGAGGGAGGCTATTTTCTTGCTCCACGTCACCGCGAATGTCAGTGTTTGAAAATCATAGTTTTCAAAATGGTTGACGTCATCGGGTAGAACTTTGTCACTTCATATTTTTTCTACGAAACGTAGAAATGCACCATTTTCACACGTGTAGACACTGGTATTGTGCTGGAGATAACGAACATGAGGTTGAAAAGTGGTGGAATTGCCCTTTAACATTACAATAAAATGGGACGTTTCTTCCCTTTATTTTAAATGTTTTGGATGTTGTATACAGACGAGACAATATAGACTTTTGCATGCAGAGGCACTGAGAAGAGAGTTGTATTCTCAGAACATGCTCCGTTTCAGTCTCCGCTAAAACTCTGCTTTACTATACAACGGTTACACTACAGAGCCTAGGACAACGTCACATGTGCTTTCTCCACCATTTCGCATCAACAATATATCCTGCCATTTATGTACACAAATACTTTACATATGTATACATGTTTGAATGTTTCATGCGGCATATGGAGACCCCTTTATGCATCTATGTGATTGTATAAAATAGTAGCTAGGGCATTACACAAAGACAAACCTTCTGTCCTCAATGTTTCTTCCTCCCCCCCAAAAGTTCCTGATGAGGCTAGAGCAGGGGAAAACAAGATGGCCGCCGCTAACGTTGTTGCTTCAAAATAACTTTGAGCCCACCAAAACGGGTACAGTACCAACATTGGCAAGCAACATTATCGGCATTTCTAAAAACACAATGCAAAGATAATCAAGCACATACAATAAGGCCAGGTTGAAGCAAGTGCCCTGCGCAAGCATGGAATTTCCACTGTGCTCAATGTTCACTTATAGTTGAAGTCAGAAGTTTACATACACTTAGGTTGGAGTCATTAAAACTCATTTTTCAACCACTCCACAAATTTCTTGTTAACAAACTATAGTTATGGCAAGTCGGTTAGGACATCTACTTTGTGCATGACACAAGTAATTTTTCCTACAATTGATTACAGATAGATTATTTTACTTAATTCAGTATCACAATTCCAGTGGGTCAGAAGTTTACATACACAAAGTTGACTGAGCCTTTAAACAGCTTGGAAAACTCCAGAAAATGATGTCATGGCTTTAGAAGCTTCTGATAGGCTAATTGACATCATTTGAGTCAACTGGAGGTGTACCTGTGGATGTATTTCAAGGCCTACCATTAAACTCAGCGCCTCTTTGCTTGACATCATGGGAAAATCAAAAGAAATTAGCCAAGACCTCAGAAAGAAATTTGTAGACCTCCACAAGTCTGGTTCATCCTTGGGAGCCATTTCCAACCGCCTGAAGGTACCACGTTCATCTGTACAAGTATAAACACCATGGGACCACGCAGCTATCATACCGCTCAGGAAGGAGATGCGTTCTGTCTCCTTGAGATGAACGTACTTTGGTGTGAAAAGTGCAAATCAATCCCAGAAGAACAGCAAAGGACCCTGTGAAGATGCTGGAGGAAGCAGGTACAAATGTATCTATATGCACAGTAAAACAAGTCCAATATCAACATAACCTGAAAGGCCGCTGCAGGAGGGACTGGTGCACTTCAAAACAGATGGCATCATGAGGGAGGAAAATTATGTGGATATATTGAAGCAACATCTCAAGACATCAGTCAGGAAGTTAAAAGCTTGGTTGCAAATGGGTCTTCCAAATGGACAATGACCCCAAGCATCCTTCCAAAGTTGTGGCAAAATGGCTTAAAGAAAACAAAGTCAAGGTATTGGAGTGGCTATCACAAAGCCCTGACCTCAATCCTATAGAACATTTTTGGGCAGAACTGAAAAAGCGTGTGCGAGCAAGGAGGCCTACCAGACTCAGTTACACCAGCTCTGTCAGGAGGAATGGGCCAAAATTCACCCAACTTATTGTGGGAAGGTTGTGGAAGGCTACCTGAAACGTTTGACCCAAGTTAAACCATTTAACGGTAATACTACCAAATACTAACAGGGATTTTTTACTAGGATTCAAATGTCAGGAATTGTGTAAAACTGAGTTCAAATGTATTTAGCTAAGGTGTATGTAAACTTCCGACATCAACTGTACATTTACAGCATTTTTCCTAGTCATATCTGTTCTGTTGCTATACCAATTTGATTAAACTGAATGCATCACTCTCCAATGTCAAACTTTATGCCCAATATGTATTTTATCATGGCTTATCTAATGTTGTGTAAACGTTCCAAAGGCTAGTTAAGTAGACAGGTGAGTATAGATGCAGGTATAAAAATTGTGTTTTAAAGCAGGGAGAGAATGGTTATGTTCCCTGCCCTTCCTAAAGAGGGCCGAAGCAGAACTCTGGAGACCTGAGACGGGATCTCTTTCTGTGGTTGTACTGACCTTCCACCTGTTTCAATTGGAGTGTGGAGTGGAGAGACATGAACACACACAGATCTGGGTTCAGTTTTGAATGGTCTCTCCTCCGTCCAGGTTAAAGGTGGTATCTTTTTAGTGAATCATTGTAGTAATAAAACTAAGTATACTACAGTACTTCTACTTCCATTTTGTTAATTTAAAAGTTGATTTATTTCAAGGTCAAAATTATAATTTGATATTTGAGAATTCTTTGAAAAGATGTTCATTCACTCAAGTGAACAAAACAATATTACAATATTAATATCATTGTCTCTCTATTTTCATGTTGTTATGGCAGCTATATTTACATAAGGTTTATCAGCTGACCGGATTAAAAAATTAAAAATAAATCCATCTGGCATTTTGTCAATAACATATTTTATGTTGAATGCAAGGATCGCTAATTGAGGACAGCACACAAAACCCCTTGTGGATATGTTCTCTTGATGGACAGCTTGGGTGGTTGTTACAGTAGATCAGACAGCTGATTGGCTAGATCTCAGGAAGCCATCCATTTGAAGGCTGACAAAACAGACTTCTGTTGAGGATGTAGGAGATTGGAAACTAGTGGTTAGACCTTTGACCTCTGGAGATATGTGTAAGAAGCACTGACCTCTGCAATATGGTTAGTTGGGCCTGGAGGACTGGGCACTGGGGTGTAGAGGCTAGTCTTGCTGGGCTACTAAGACAATGAGGTGGCAGGGCATATGGGGGAAAGAACATCCCGTTCCTCCTATTCCCCCCCTAACTCAGCCTGGTCAGAGTCAGAGGAGGGCCAGGGGGAGTGATTTGGAAGCGGCACCAGCATAGAGCCTTGGGGGACTCCACTCTGGTTCTGGGCAGCGGTGTCGGGCAGGGTGAGGGTCTCAGGGGCGGACTTCTTGCGGGCTCTGTCCTTGGGGACGGAGAGGAACTCAGGCGCGTCAGTGCAGAGGGGGGTGGTGGGGGCGCTGGCGGGGCCGGAGAGGGTGCAGGAGGACAGGGGCATCTCGCTGATGGAGATCGACGGGGGGAAAATCCCGATCTTCTCATTGGTGGCTTCCTGGATGGTGCGCTCATACTCTCTCACCTCATCCATCGTCATGTCTGCACAGAGAGAGAGAATGAGGGGGGGGGGGAGACAGCACTCCAAAGCGTTCTAACGCTTCTTTCTAATCTTAGTCTGCCGTCACACTACGTTATGTCATAATCAAAAGTCACTTTTTATTTTTCTCAAGTTGTGAATATTTTTTACCTCATGTTTTCCCGATATAGAAACTAGAAAACTATAACTATAAAGCTCGCAAGAACCACTTATTTCAGAATTGTGATTGGTTACCTCCCGAGTCACGTCGACATGAACAACAGAACACATCAATATGAAACAGAACAAGAGGAAATGAAACGACACATACGCTGGCTTTGTCATGAATCTCTATGTCATCCAGTGATGGGGAGTTTGTGGAATGCTCTTGCTGCTCATGGCAAACTTTAATGTTGGTTTGTTCATGCATACTTTTCTCGTATTCCCGCACGTCATCCAAGTTCATATCTGCAAAGAGGGGAGGAGGGAGGTGGAGATGTTGGCGTCTTCCCGTTAGGACACTCAAGACGAAGGTAGAGGAGGGGTTAAGTGAGGAGGGGCACGCCGTGGGTGAGTAGAGAGCGCTGGGTGGTGGATTAGTGCTTTTGGGAGGGGCCGAAAGGTCGAAGTTCAAGCACAATCAATAGGAGGTGGAGAGGGCAGAGCTAGCTTCCCACGACCGAAAAGAGTTGGTGTCGAGAGGAGAAAGCTAGTCAGGCCAAAGCTGGGTTATGAAGATGAAGAGGGAGAAAGGGAGGGATAGAGGGAGAAGGGAAAGGAGAGGGAGAGTCAATGATCCAGAACCCTCAGAGTCAGACGTGAAGGGTTGGGAACATCACCGGAAAAAAATGACATTCCCAAAGAACAGTCCTAGGCAAGGTCATCCCAAATACATCAGGAGGATTTGGGTGAGGGGGAATCATCCTAAATAGTGCATAGGAGGGAAAGTTATTCCCCCCCCCCCCCAGGAGTAGAGGAGAAGGGAGAGAGTGAGTAGCGGTGTCCCATTACAGCAGTAATGGCTTGTTTTGGACTTACCCTGCAGCCATGGAAAAAGCTGAGCGCTAATCAGAGTCCTGCTAGTATCACTGCTACTGCTCTCATTGCCATGCAGTCACGACCCACATACACACAACTGTCATGATTCAACGAGTGCAATATCTTGTGTGATATCGCCCGATACGTTCAGCAACTGCTATTCTCTTGAGGAAATTGTATCAAAGTCAGCCATTTGTGTTCACTATAGACATCGTACAAGTCTAGATGCCAACAAGAATGAAAAATATTTCGGACGCAAGAAGAAACAGACCAGTGTACAAGGAGGGACACTGTTTGATTGAACACCAATACAGAATTGGTTTTACAGACAAACATGGAAGGAACTGCAGTCCAGGTGTTGTCTGTGTATGACTGAAGTAGTGAGCTAGTGAACACAGATCAATCCTGGACATGACAGTACTTCTCGGGGCGATTTTCCCAGACACGGATTATGCCAATTGAGCTTCCTTCTTAGTCCATGACTGGGCTTTGAATCTGCCCTCTAGGGTATGTGTTCTAAGTTGGGTTATTGATATCAGAGAGGTCAGCCAGCGCATATGATGGAGCAGGGTTAGATGCAGTGATGGGGAGTTGGATGTTGTTTAGGATTTCACATGCCTTATTTAGTTCTATAAACACACAATGATACAGACAGTAGATTCGAGACGGCATCAACAGTAACAACGTAGCTCCCAAACGGAGTCAAATCTTATTGATGACATTTGAAGGAAAGAGTGACTTCATAGGTCCCAGTGTTTAACTTGGGCCATGTTCATTTGGTACAGAAGAAAAACTGGAAGGGACTACCTAGTCTTGTCCAATAAGTAGCACTCATTCCATTTAACTTTCAACACATAAAAAAAATGAATTGCCCTACTGAACACTACCCAGTGACTAGTTAGTGAGAGGACCAATTGAGCAGTGCTTGTCGACCTACCGATCCACTCATCCACCCAGGCAAAAGCCTGCCTGTGGCCTAGGAGCAGCACATCACGCACCACCTGTAGGGAGAGACAATAGAGGGGGTCAGAGAACACTGATCTCAGAGCAGTTCTACAAAAATTAAGTGGCTGCTATGTGTGTGTGAGTGACCTCCGACCTTGTGTACAAACTGCTCCACGCGCGTCTGCAGGCCCCACACCTCAAACTTGACGGTGACCAGCTTGTAGGAGCACATGATGGGCTCCTGGGTGTCCCTCCAGCCCTCCTGCAGCATGCCCCTCGACGTCTTCTCTGACTTGAAGTACCGCAGGTCCTGTTGGTGTGGACACACACACACACACACACACACACACATGAATGTACGCACACACACACACACACACACACACACACACACGCACTCACACAAACGTAGATCTCCGTAATTAATCCAAACCTCTGCGCCCTGAGAGAAATGCATTATGGGAAAGCTACAAATAGAAAGCTAACGTTAAATAGGAATGCTTCCCTCCAGAAATGTTTCCCTAAATCTCAGGGGCTGAGGCAATTTATCATTCAACCACCGCTTACTGCATCTACTATATTCAACAGTCTAACTATACTTATACAGATGCTATATGCTAACATGCTAATTTCTAACACTGAAAATTAGATATGGAAGAGGTGTATGGGGAGAGAATTAGAAGGTGACGCTAAAGTTAGCTTAGCATGATCTGGTCAGAGCTGTATTGCGGAGTCTATCGTGGGTTTACCTGCAATACAAACTCAATTCGGGAATATAACTAAATTTAAACTTATTTGAATCAAATTCCAACCCAATAAAATAGTTTGATATTTGGATGACTAGGGCAAAACCAATTATAAGTCGACCAATTATGATTTTTCAATACTAATAACAATTATTGGAGGACCAAAAAAAGCCGATAATGATTAAATATATATTTGTAATAATGACAATTACAACAATACTGAATGAACAATGAACACCTATTTTAACTTAATATAATACGTAAATAAAATCTAGTCCCAAATAAACAATTAAACATGCTCAATTTGGTTTAAATAATGCAAAAACACAGTGTTGGAGAAGTAAAAGTGCAATATGTGCCATGTAAAAAAAGCTAACGTTTAAGATCCTTGCTCAGAACATGAGAACATATGAAAGCTGGTGGTTCCTTTTAACATGAGTCTTCAATATTCCCAGGTAAGACGTTTTAGCTTGTAGTTATTATAGGAATTATGACGCATCGACTATTTCTCTCTATACCTTTGACTATTGGATGTTCTAATAGGCACTTTAGTATTGCCAGCCTAATCTCAGGAGTTGATAGGCTTGAAGTCAAACAGAGCTGTGATTCAAGCATTGCTAAGAGCTGCTGGCAAACGCAGTAAAGTTTGAATGAATGCTTACGAGCCTGCTGCTGCCTACCACCGCTCAGTCAGAGTGCTCTATCAAATATCGAATAATAGACTTAATTATAATAAACACAGAAATATGAGCCTTTGGTCATTAATATGGTCAAATCCGGAAACGATCAATTTGAAAACAAAACGTTTATTCTTTCAGTGAAATACGGAACCGTTCCGTATTTTATCGAACGGGTGGCAACCCTAAGTCTAAATATTGCTGTTACAGGATGTTTACATACACTTAGGTTGGAGTCATTAAAATAGGTTTTTCAACCACTCCACAAATGTCATATTAACAAACTAGTTATGGCTAGGCGGTTAGGACATCTACTTTGTGCATGACACAAGTCATTTTTCCAACAATTGTTTACAGACAGATTATTTGACACAATTCCAGTGGGTCAGAGGTTTACATACACTAAGTTGACTGTGCCTTTAAACAGCTTGGAAAATTCCAGAAAATGATGTCATGACTTTGGAAGCTTCTGCTAATTTTTTCTTTGATTTATTTCTCCGTTATTTTACCAGGTACGTTGACTGAGAACACGTTCTCATTTGCAGCAACGACCTGGGGAATAGTTACAGGGGAGAGGAGGGGGATGAATGAGCCAATTGAAAACTGGGGATGGTTTGAGGGCCAGATTGGGAATTTAGCCAGGACACCGGGGTTAACACCCCTACCTCTTACGATAAGTGCCATGGGATCTTTAATGACCTCAGAGAGTCAGGACACCCGTTTAGCGTCCCATCCGAAAGACGGCACCCTACACAGTGCAGTGTCCTGGGGCATGGGATATTTTTTTCAGACCAGAGGAAAGAGTGCCTCCTACTTGCCCTCCAACACCACTTCCAGCAGCATCTGGGGGCAGCATCATGTTGTGGGGGTGCTTTGCTGCAGGAGGGACTGGTGCACTTCACAAAACAGATGGCATCATGAGGGAGGAAAATTATGTGGATATGTTGAAGCAACATCTCAAGACATCACTCAGGAAGTTCAAGTTTAGGTCGCAAATGGGTCTTCCAAATGGACAATGACCAAAACCAAAATGACCAGAACTGAAAAAGCATACTTACAAAGTTGTGGCAAAATGGCTTAAGGACAACAAAGTCAAGATATTGAGTGGCCATCACAAAGCTCTGACCTCAATCCTATAGAAATATTGTGGGCAGAACTGAAAAAGTGTGCATGACCAAGGAGGCCTACAAACCTGACTCAGTTACACCAGCTCTGTCAGGAGGAATGTACCAAAATTCACCCAACTTATTGTGGGAAGCTTGTGGAAGGCTATCCGAAACATTTGACCCAAGTTAAACAATTGAAAGGCAATGCTACCCAAATAATAATTGAGTGTATGTAAACTTCTGACCCACTGGGAATGTGATGAAATAAATAAAATCTGAAATAAATCATTATCTCTACTATTATTCTGACATTTCACATTCTTAAAATGAAGTGGTAATCCTAACAGACCTAAGACAGGGAATTGTTACTAGGATTAAAAGTCAGGAATTGTGAAACACTGAGTTTAAATGTATTTGGCCGAGGTGTACGTAAAACTTCCCACTTCAACCGTACATTCGTGCTATGATTGTGCTTTCTTCACGAATGCGCTTTTGTTAGTAGGCTGTGATTCGACGAGAGATTATCAGGCACCACATCGATTTTACGCAATGCAGGAGACGCTAGTTAACCCAGTAATATCATCAACCATGTGTAGTTAACTAGTGATTATGTGAGGATTGATTGTTTTTTTTATAAGTTAAGTTAAACGCTAGTTAGCAACTTACCTTGGCTTCTTGCTGCACTCGCGTAACATGTGGTCAGCCTGCAGTTTCCTCGTGGAATGCAATGCAATCGGTGTCCAAAAAAGCTGATTACCGATTGTTATGAAAACTTGAAAATCGGCCCTAATTAAAATCGGCCATGCCGATTAATCGTCGACCTCTAAATAGACTGAAAGACTGAAATGGTGTCCGTCTGTCGTATCATTGTATCTTTGAGTATTACTGAGTGTCGGTAAATGTCCTTGTATCCACTGTCATGTCTGAATTATGTTGCTGGTTCTATTTTCAGACCAATAATAAGACTACAAGTACCAGTGTTTGACTACCGAGAGACAGCCTGCCTCGGCTGCAATAACCCGTAATATCCCCCCATTACCTCTAAAAACCACACACACACACACACACACGACAGACTCACCTCAGACTCTTTATAGTATCTCTCAGGGATCTCGTCATAGGCGATATCCACAAAACACACTTCCCTTTCCTGGTCTTTATTTTCACTGTCTGAGAAGATCTGAAAACAAACAAAAATTCCCCAGAGGTACAGTTAGTGATCTATGACTTCAGGCATCAACAACATCCTCTCTTCACAAAACTACACGGCTCACTGATATTGATTATGCCTCCAAAATCTTTGTGTTATTTGACGGAAGCTAGTCATTGTCCATTCTACTTCAGCCAGAGTGGTCAGAATATCCACAGGGTCAGATATTTGATTTGATTTATCCTTGCCCATATTCACTAAGCATCTCATAGTAAGAGTGCTGATCCAGGAACAGTTTAGCCTTTTAGATCATTATGAATAAGATTACATGGACGGGGAGACCTGATCCTAGATCAGCACTACTACTCTGAGATGCGTGATACATACAGGCCCTGATCTTAGGTATTAGATTACGGACCACTTTACCTTAGCTGCTCCACTAGGCTACTGCAGGGACATGTCATTGTGCAACGCAGCCAGAAGGGAGCGCTCTAAGCTTGGTGTTGATTGACATCCACTGTACACAGACCGACAGACACACAGACAGACAGACACACAGACAGACAGACACCTCATATATAGCCACAGGGCAAACAGACACCAATTAGCCACTCTCTGTTTCCATCTTAGGAGCTAGAGGTGTGTGTGAGTGAGAGAGTGCGTGTGAGACAGAGCTAGGCTCAGTTATAAGAGAGGAATACTCCAGTACGCTAGGCCTAAGGGGATGAGTGAACGAATGCTCAGACAGGGCAGAGTGCAACATTTCAAAGTGTGTTTCAACGTCTATGTTCCACATCATGCTTCCAGCTAGCGGCGGATGTATTGGAAGTTGCCGAGTATATGGATAACTAGTGTACGAATGTCAAGAAATAAGAGCTTCACACCAGTGATCACAACCGAAGAGAGATGGGCTTCACGCTCGTAGCTGTGGGTGGGTATTGTAGCTACATATGGCCTTGCTGCCAAATATGATTATGAATCAGAGTCCATCGGGAACAACGTGGCTGTGATGGTGCCACATTTATAATATATTTCTACCTTATTGAGGAATAATAACTACATAAAGAAAACTGTCAAATTATGTATGACTTAACAAACTAAATATCATATTTGGAAGCAATATGATCAGTAGATTTTTTTGGTTCAATTCATGTGCTATATTTGGACTAGTCTCCAATGCCAAAACTTCAAGATGCCCTATGGGTTAGTAATGATGCCCTATGGGTTAGTAATGATGCCCTATGGGTTAGTAATGATGCCCTATGGGTTAGTAATGATGCCCTATGGGTTGGTAATGATGCCCTATGGGTTGGTAATGATGCCCTATGGGTTAGTAATGATGCCCTATGGGTTGGTAAAGATGCCCTATGGGTTAGTAATGATGCCCTATGGGTTAGTAATGATGCCCTATGGGTTGGTAATGATGCCCTATGGGTTGGTAATGATGCCCTATGGGTTGGTAATGATGCCCTATGGGTTAGTAATGATGCCCTATGGGTTAGTAATGATGCCCTATGGGTTAGTAAAGATGCCCTATGGGTTAGTAATGATGCCCTATGGGTTAGTAATGATGCCCTATGGGTTGGTAATGATGCCCTATGGGTTGGTAATGATTGCCCTATGGGTTGGTAATGATACCCTATGGGTTGGTAATGATTGCCTATGGGTAGAGGAGGAAGGTTGGGTAGAGGAGGAAGGTTGGGTAGAGGAGGAAGGTTGGGTAGAGGAGGAAGGTTGGGTAGAGGAGGAAGGTTGGGTAGAGGGGAGAAGAAAGAGGGAGAAAGGACAAGGGAGGTGGAGGGAAGAAAGAGAGTGTGCAAGAATGAATGAAAATGAGCAAGTAAGAGGGAGAGAAAGAAACTATGCAACTGTCTAATGGTGAAGTCTCAAGGAGAAAGAGAGAGATAATGACAACCATAAACCATTAGGAACAGTATTTAAAGCAGTGGCTCTTCTCCAAGCCTAACGGCAGCCCTGCCCTGTCACAGTCTGCTACCTGATACGACAGTGGAATTGTCAATCACATCCTCTAACCACACCCTCCATTCATTCAGACAGAATATGCAGTCTGCTCACACACAAACACTACTTCATTCACACACTGTCATTCACACAGACGCACTTCATTCACACGTGTATGGATGTACACACAGGCACGCACACAAACACAAACTGAATCCAAACAGACATTCAACCCCTTCTCGGTCAGGAAACGGGACTGTGAGCGCGAAAACACATTTTTTACAACCTGACATTATCTTTCCTAACACCGTGAGCACAGAAACACATGGCTGCATATTATTTCACAACGTACAGCATCTTGGCAGAGAAGATTCTGAAATTCGGACCAGATTATACAGTGTTGTAAAAGATGCAGAGCTTGTGCTGCTGGTCAGCCCTGAAGCTGCATGTCCGTGGAAAGAGTCACATGGGAGCTTTTAGTGGAACTTGTGCGTGCAAACACATACGTCTGTGTGTCTGTACGCGACACCAAATGTGTACTTCATATGTGCGCATGTGTGATATGACTCCAAGCGTGTATGTGTGCAAGTGTGTGTGCACGCACAGGGACACTGGCCAGCAGTTGTTAGAGACGAGAGGTAGGCTGGGGTCGGATTACAGATGTAGAGACCAGAGTGTCTGCCTTTTACATTCAGTCTGCCTAACATCCTCTCCTTTACATTCAGTCTGCCTAACATCCTCTCCTTTTACATTCAGTCTGCCTAACATCCTCTCCTTTTACATTCAGTCTGCCTAACATCCTCTCCTTTTACATTCAGTCTGCCTAACATCCACTCCTTTACATTCAGTCTGCCTAACAGCCTCTCCTTTACATTCAGTCTGCCTAACATCCTCTCCTTTACATTCAGTCGGATATAACATCCTATCCTTTTACATTCAGTCTGCCTAACATCCTCTCCTTTACATGCAGTCTGCCTAACATCCTCTCCTTTACATTCAGTCTGATATAACATCCTCTCCTTTACATTCAGTCTGCCTAACATCCTCTCCTTTACATTCAGTCTGCCTAACATCCTCTCCTTTACATTCAGTCTGATATAACATCCTCTCTTTTTACACCTGCAGGGCTTTCACTAACATCGTCTGTCCATGGAAGTGGGTCTCACACACGATAAATGACCAGACAGGTTGATGCCCGCCTACTCTCTCTTACGACATTGAGTGGATTTTTCTAAGGCCAAGACTGACAACTCCTTACACACACACACACACACACACACACACACACACACACACACACACACACACACACACTTACATAATAGTCGAGATATTGTTCTGTAGAGAAAGGAGTTTGTGAATTGGTAGAGAGAAGGACAGAGTATACATGAAATGGCCTCTTCAATTAGCAGAGCTGCACTTGGCAGACACTGAGGGGCCATAAGGCCCCTATTATGGAATGACTTTATCATACTGAAGGCCTCAGAGCAACACACACACACGGTCTTCACTCACGTTGTCATTGCTGCCTTTGTTGTCCTCGTATTTCGTCTCTATGTGAATGGAGAACTTGGGCAAGAAAGAACACTGCAAAACAAAACCAACAGAAAAAAATGTCTCAGGTGAGATACTTGAAAATGGTGGAAAAACAACAGCTTTCACCTGAAATTGGTGTTTAGTTTCAGAATGGTTTGTGTGGCATAGACATTTAGTCTCTAGACTTCTTGTACCAATGTCCCCACCAACTGATACGTTTGGTTCTTTGTTCAGAAAAAGGGAAGATGAACGTATGGGAGTATGCTCGTGTCCCCCCCCCCCCATGACTCACACAGCCTTTTATTGCGCCTGAAACGGGCTCTGTCACTGTCAAAGCCATGTCTCCCCTCCACCCCCCTTCCCCCTCCATCCTCTCCTCGCTGCTGCTCTCCTCCTCTCTATATTAAGCCATATGACTCAGTGTGGTGGCATTTATCACTTTCAGAGGATTTGAAAATGCCACAGCTCAAAGGCTTTAGAAGTTTCAGACATTATGTAACAGGTGGCAGACGGTCATCGGTCTTCAACCCTTCTCAGACATTAAAACACAGCTTCGGTAGAGTTTTATAATGGGTTGAAACCGATGTTGGTTCTTACCGCTTTCTGTGAACTACCAGTGTATAAAGCATCATTTGTATGTATTATGGATCCCCAAGGCAGCAGCTACTCTTCCTGGGTTACAGCAAAATCCAGGCAGTTATACAATATTAAAAACATTACAATTACAATCTGTCCATGTTGCTGCATTGAATGAGTCCGGACGCCCCGCCCATTACTGGACTGCGGTGGCTCTCTTCACAGCTCTGTGACCAATCAAAAGGAAGAGATACTTACTGTGTACTCTAGAGAGGCAGGCGCAGGAGGGACGCGTGGAAGCAGAGAGGGGAGAAAACACAACACAGTTTAGGGCTTTTCAATGACGCGACAACACGGTAGCAACGCAGAAACAACCCAGCTCACACATCCGGGGAAACGCTTGCTGAACCTTTTCCACGGTCTTTTGAAGAAGCTTTTCTGGGAAATGGTGCTGACCTAACGGTCTAATAACGTTACGAGAATAATAGTTATTTCAAAACCAAATGGGAACCGGACAGAAACGTTGCCAGAATGTTCTCTTATAACTTTTTTGGGGGGTGGTCTGTGTGCACACTACATTATAAGTAGCTAGCCTGGCCATGCTATGAGCTCAGTGCCACAGTAACTAGATTAGGTTGAGGTTAGCCCGGTGCATTTCCGCTAGGGTTATGGTCGATACGTGGTCAGAGTTCATTTCTGACCTAACACAAGCATTACTGGTGCATGGTATGAATGGATCCTGGTTGAGCGGTGTTGAGCGTGCGCTCACCTGTGATGGTGTAGGGGTAGTAGTTCCAGGCCTTCTCTGTTACGTAGAAGATGTTGGGCACCACTGCTCGAGCCCAGCTGGGCAATTTACTGTAGATGGATAGATAGAGAGAGAGGAGAAATGAAAAGCAAGAGAGGAGAAGAGAGAGAGAGAGGAGAAATGAAAAGCAAGAGGAGAAGAGATGGAGAGAGAGAGAGAGGGATAAGGAGAGAGGAGAGAGAAGGAGAGATGAGAGAGAGATGGAAGAGAGAGGAGAAATTAAAAGCAAGAGAGGAGAAGAGATGGAGAGAGAGAGAGGGATAAGGAGAGAGGAGAGAGAAGGAGAGATGAGAGAGAGATGGAAGAGAGAGGAGAAATTAAAAGCAAGAGAGGAGAAGAGATGCATCATGTCTGATTAATTGGAGCCATCATTTCTAAAGTTGGAGTGGTTTCTCTTCCTTCCTTGTTTCCTTCTCAAGGTGAGTGGGCGTGTTACAAAAGAAGCTTGAAAATTAAACTATTGAAAAAGATGTCGAGAGACAGCAGCACTTACCAGAGCCGTCTATACCCTCACGACACTGCCTCAATGGGTTTGTGTTTTTTATTACAACAGCAAGGTTCGGTGGGAGAGGTTGAGCTCTCTTTTTCACGCAGTTGCACCGAAACACACAAGCCTTGGCAGGGAAGGCTGAAGGGGACATTCACTCAAAGGCTCTAGTGAGTGTCCACGTTGTGGCATAGAGATTGGTGTGTGTGTGTGAGAGAGAGAGTGCATGTAAGCCTCCAATCTCTAATAAAAGCCGTAGAAATTCAATTTTCTTTGATCACACATCGATAGAGAAGTCAGCTACATGACTGACAGCTGATATGAAAAGAAACAAAACGCCAAAGAAATGTTGACAGGCCGACTATTCACAGCCTGTCCCCCAAA